>NW_020664725.1:5080228-5255917 GCF_002925995.2 Terrapene triunguis
TTTTCTTTTCTTTTCTTTTCTTTTCTTTTCTTTTCTTTTCTTTTCTTAGCAGACTTTTCTTTTCTAACTAGAGACAGGCCCGACTGGTGAGGTTTAAGGAGATGAGTTGCAGGTTGGATGGGAGCAGGGGTCTCTGAAGATCAGGGATCTATGGGAAGGATGTCTGCATGTCTGCCTTCCTGATCTGTTCTCCCATCAGATATAATACAACCTCAGCCTGCAAACACCATTGCAAGGTGAACCAGCTTTTCAGTGCAAGTCAAATCTTCCCAGTTCATTCCCAATCAGGGGCTGGAGATGCTTCCCATACATTTGGCATCCATGTAATCGCATATATCGCACATTCAATCAGTGGCAGCTCAAGACCTATATTCTTGGCGAGACACTGGGCACTGCAGGATTTGGGAAATGGATTCTTTGGGAAAGTTTCAAGCTAAATTTTCAAATCTGGGTGCAATTTATGTAGCCACAAAATATGTGCTTGCCGTCGCAGATAGCTGGCAAGTCTCCACTGGCATAGTCATATTCTGCAGTGGTTAGTATGTCTGAATGTGGAGCAGTTAAAGGCCAACATGGAAAATGTAACATTCTTCAGCCTCTTAGACCACCTGACACATCAGGGAGGGAGGATGAACTTGTGGTTAAAGCATTGACTTGTCACTCAAGAAATGTGGGTTCCAGCTCTAGTTCTTCCACAGATTTAATGCGTAAATCATTTAATTAGAACCGGTCAGAATTTTTTTGGTGAAACTGAAATGTTTCTCAGGTCCAGCACAGAATCTCGCTGCGGTGGAGAGGAAGAAAGAGACCCAACCCCAAATAGTCATTAGCTAAGTGTTTAGGGTACTGGCATGGGAAATCCATATTCAAGTGCCTTCTCTGCCTGCTTCAGAGCTGGGATTTCAATCTGGGTCTCCCACATCCCATGCAAGTGCCCTACCTCTGGCTAGTCTGGAAAAAAATGTCTAAAGGTCTCTGTTTCATTCTGCTGCAGAATGAAAACAAGTTTGAAACCTTGATATTATTTTGCAAAACAGAATTCTTGTTTTCCAGCCAACCCTCCATTAAATTGCTCTGTGCATTGTTCTAACATGCCTTGTTCTAGAATCCGTTCCCCCCACCTGTAACTAGGGGAGACAATCTTTCTTTTCTCCCCCTCTTTGTCTCTTTGGTCTGTTTTGATTGTAAGCAAGTTGGGAAAGAGGTGATCTCTTCCTATGTATTTGTACAGCACAAAGGACCCCGATTTCAGTTGGGGCCTGTGGAAACTGCCAGAATACAAAAATAGCTGGTTAATTTTTTTCCAAAATTTTGGAGTTTTTTTGACAAACGTATTCATTGAAATGTTGAATTTCAATGACGGAAAACCAGGATGAGTGTTTTGCAGAAATTTTGCATGAAACATGCATCCTGTTTTTCAATCAGCTGCTCCAAATTTCAATGGAGAAGTTTGAAGTTCATTGAGAAAAAAAATGGGAGGATTTGGTCACAAAAATTATCACAGAAAAATCCCAGTTTTTTAAAACCAGCTCTAAATACAAATAATAACCCGTAACACACAAATCCCAAACCTCTGCTGTCTTTAGTGATTTATCATGAATTATATCACTGTAACCAAGATCAAAGGGTGGCCTTTCAAACATGTGAGTTCTGAATTTCATGACAATAGTATAAATTTAATCACATAAATAAAGTGGGGTAAAATGTCCAAGTGCTTGGTATGTGCATGTGTGTGGAGGAATTTAGCTGTGTAATTCCCACTGATGTTAATGAGTTTTGCTTGGCTAACGATCAAATCAATGCTTTGAAAACATCCCCTGAAATATTAAAATATCATTAAGGTTCAGGCAGCTCATTTTATGGCATAATAAATGTTGCCACAAAATTGTCTCTAAGTAAAACAAAAGGACTCCCTGGACTTATTACACTTTTCCTGTTTTCTCTTTGCTGAAGTGTATATGAATAGCATCGTTTCCCTTTAACTAGAATGTGAGCCATCTAGGGGCGCTCACTGTGTTCTGTTTTAGAAGCCTAGCAGAGCAGCTCTGTGTATATGTAACTCATCCTTGCATGTTGGGTATGGTCAGTAAACACTGTTATCGGGACCCCACTGTGCCCATGTGGTTTCTTCATACTACTTTATTGTTGTTGTGTAAAAGCGCGAAAGACACAACCCTGCACCATTTCTTTTCTATTGCCCATTTTCCATCTATCCTGATGCACCTTTTCCGCTGTCCCTCACACAATGTAGGCCATTTTCCAAAAGTGAGTCTCTTCTTAGGGTGTTTCAGTCCATCATATAAACTAGAGATTGGCCTGAATTCTATCACTAGATCCAAATCACAAGGAACTTTGGATCTGAACTGGATAGGTTTGACCCATCAACCATCTGATCTGATAGATCAGAACCAGAGTATTGCTGGTATCTGCTCCCACTTCCCTTCTTCAACTATAGGGAAATTCAAGTCTAATTCTAGCTATAAACGTTAGAGCTCAGACCAGCTCTAGTTCAAATGAGGATTTAAACATACAAGCTGCCTGTTTACATAGTGTGTTTAGGGATTTGGATTTGATTCCCACCTGTGCCACAGACTCATTGTGTGACTTTGGCCAAGTCACTTAATCGTGGTGTGACTCAGTTTTTGATCCTAGAAGGAGGATAATTCTTCTGTCCTGCACAGGAGTGCTATGAGAATAAAT
This sequence comes from Terrapene triunguis, assembly GCF_002925995.2. Classification (NCBI taxonomy): domain Eukaryota; kingdom Metazoa; phylum Chordata; order Testudines; family Emydidae; genus Terrapene; species Terrapene triunguis. Next base: position 5,082,929 of record NW_020664725.1, read on the forward strand.
ATTCTTGAGGTTCTTGGATTTGGAGATTATATAAGGAGATGTGCTCATTTGACTCGCTACATTCAGGATTAGTACAATCTAAATGAGGGGCCTGTGTTTGAGAATTCGTTTGTGCTTTTCCTATCATTCTGTTTCTCGGTAAGAATGGGGGGTTTGTCAATATTCATGCCCTTGTGTCTAACATCACTCTTCTTTCATCTCTGCACTCTCCCTCTCTCTCTGGTCCCTTCTTGTTCATCCTTTGCCCCTTCTCTATACACCTTCGTATTCTGATTATTTTATTTGCATTATTGTAGTGGCCAGATGCACCAATTATGATCCAGGCTCTGTTGTGCTAGGTGCTGTACAAACATAAAGAGGGTCTACAAGTCCAAGAGAGAATGAGAAGGGGGCAAGGAGAGTGTAATGTAGTGGGAAGAGCCCCTTCAGATTCCAGACAGAACTTCTGAACAATTGGAGAAGAGACCATAATCCCAAAATTTCCCTCCAGGGCAGGACTTGGGGAGCCCCAGTCAGTGATGTTTAAGAACATAAGAATGGCCGTACTGGGTCAGATCAAAGGTCCATCAAGCCCAGTATCCTGTCTTCCGACAGTGGCCAAAGCCAGGTGCTTCAGAGGGAATGAACAGAACAGGTAATCATCAAGTGATCCAAAGTGATATTTAGATGCCCATTCAGTGTGAAGGTGTTAGTTACATTAATACCAAGTCAGCACATTCATTTAAGGATGTCCCAGTAATCTGGGCCACTACAGGAGGGGAAGGAGAAGGAAAGATGAGTAACAGGGAGGAGAGGGGAGAAGAGACAAAAGGACATAGTGTGGGGAGAAGAATAAAAAAGAAGATGAAAGAAGTAGGAACAGGAGAGAAGGGAGAAGAGATAAGAGGGGAGAGGAAAGGAAGAGAAAAAAGTGGAAATCTCCTGCTGAGTGAGTTTCCGAAATCACTGGAATCCCTTATTTTGCTAATTCAAACTCAAGCTCAGGGTGATTCCTAGACAGAGGCCCTGGTACAGTGGTTGCTTTGTTTCCACATATCTGGAGCTCTGGGTGAGGTTGCACAGAGTAGCTCTTTGTCAATGCCAGGCTAGCTGCTTGTCTGCTTTGGCGAGGCCAGCCTAACCCTTCCCAAAACACTGAGCTCCCGATGTCCTCTTGGAAGGAGCAGAAATCGAACATTGCTGTTGGGATGAAGGGTGTTGGGATCCGCACAGCCCCATGCTCTTTGGGTTCCCTCCTTCCATAGTGAGTGTCCATAAAAGAACTCCTACAAATGGGCCTCGCTCCACTGACCTCATAGAATCATAGAATATCAGGGTTGGAAGGGATCTCAGGAGGTCATCTAGTCCAACCCCCTGCTCAAAGCAGGACCAATTCCCAACTAAATCATCCCAGCCAGGGCTTTGTCAAGCCGTGCCTTAAAAACCTCCAAGGAAGGAGACTCCACCACCTCCCTAGGTAACGCATTCCAGTGCTTCACCACCCTCCTAGTGAAATAGTGTTTCCTAATATCCAACCTAGACCTCCCCCACTGCAACTTGAGACCATTGCTTCTTGTTCTGTCATCTGCCACCATTGAGAACAGCCGAGTTCCATCCTTTTTGGAACCCCCCTTCAGGTAGTTGAAGGCTGCTATCAAATCCCCCCTCATTCTTCTCTTCTGGAGACTAAACAATCCCAGTTCCCTCAGCCTCTCCTCATAAGTCATGCGCTCCAGACCCCTAATCATTTTTGTTGCCCAGACCGATGCTGAGCTACACCTGTTCATTCCGGATTGTGTAGCCACTGGAAAACTTGAAGCCCCACACTCCGGGAATAACCCAGGAGCAACCCAGCGTCTGAAATAGAATCGCATAAACAATTCTGAATTATGAACACATTGATAAAAAAAATCTAAGTCTGCTCATGGGTAATTAATGAACGAAGGATGGGGCTGTGATCGGTGAATAAACTATTCACTGTGAATGGCTCTACCGCTTCTCTCCTGCACTGTAGTTATTCTACTGCATTCCTCTTTGTATAGCCTGCAGCTACACCACCTTCTGCTGGGATCCTTTCAAATTCCCTGTCCTAGAAAAGGCCAGGCTGGGACTATACTTGGAGGGAGACCTTCACGGGAAATCCAGGTGTTGCAAATGCGATTTGGTTGGGGAGCGCTGGGTCGGTCATTGAGCTAATGTCCAGTCTGGTGTTCGGGGGTGCTGTGCTGCAAGTGGTGATTAAAGTAAGGTCCTGCCCACTTATAATCATTAAAGAATTCATGGCATTTTTCTCAAAAGATGGGTTGTTTATATTCTCCTGCCAAATACCAGTTTGGGAAAATGCATAGCTTCTACCAACAATGCCCCCCAGTGCTGAACTTTTGGCTGGGGAAGAGGTCTGTGCTTGCCAGGTGCAAAATCATAATGAAAATGCTTTGGAGCCATCTTACAACATTGTCATCATTATTAATGGGTACACTGGTATACACACCATTGCCATGCATGGTATGTTGCAGAGAGACTAAAGAACCCCTCCCTTCTCTATGGAGCTTATAGCATAAGTAGGAGCGTTGGTTTACTCTATTAAAAAGCACCTGGGTGTGTTTATATCTAATGCGGATTGGATTCTGAGAGAGATATTCACAGGAGCAAATCTGGGAGAGAGAGATATGAACACACACATATGTATATGTTATTGCCCTATTATCTGCAAGAGAAAAGCTCAAGTCAGAGTAATGTTTTCCAAGGGAAATGCAGTACAGAACAGTGGGGTTTGAGTCAGTCCATTATAGGGATACTGGCCAACCAGACTGCACTGTGATGGATGCAGTGTAAGAAGTAAGGTAGATCCCAGGGGTGAAAACCTGACTCTGCTGAAATCAATGAGAGTCAGGATTTCACCTGACATCGAAACCTCCTCAAATCTGGGAGTGCGAAGATCTGGGGGTTTGGATCAGACCCATCAAATGGGCCATTAAAGTTTGAGCTGAAAGGTCCAGTTGCTGAGAGAAGTGGAACCCCCTCAACAACCATTGAAGCCAATGAGAGTAGAGGCTGCCAGGCACCTCCTAGAGACCATCAGCGCTGTACAGGATGGAGTCCTAAAGCTCAAGCATGGATGCTGTTATTTCCCCTAGTCTCCTCCAAACAGGACCGTTCTTGCTCCCAGTACATGGAGCATTTAACACCTGACACTGAGCATTTCTGCAGCGAGTGGGAAGTGCTCGGACCCTCTGAAAAGCCTGACGTCCCAGCAGTTGCTCAGACTCTGCTCCGGCTGCCATGGGACATTAAACCTTCAGCAGTTTGCTTCTCCGAAGGTGGATTTTGGTTCTCTGCCTGGAAAAACAGTAGGCGAAATAGTAAAACCTTAAACTCAAACATGTGTAAGTTATACATCTTATTTCCATTTTCAAGCCACATTCCCCCGGCAAGACATGAGGAAAAAATTACCATCTGCCTTAGACTCTCTCAGTGGAGTATTTATCTCCCAGCCATGATCACTGAACTTCAGTAATTCCCCCACCCTCTGTTAGATTCAGAAACAAACTCATTTACTGTTCTATATTGGAAAATCCTCCCAACTAGCTCCCAGGATGGGATGAATGCACTGGCATGTTCTTTACCCTGCAGTGAGTATCTTCCTCCCAAAGCACTTCTTTGCTTGTTTCTTTGCACTATTGGCAAAGAGGCAGGGTGGTCATGTGGCTAAGGGCTGGTCTACACTGGGGCGGGGATCGATCTAAGATACGCAACTTCAGCTACGTGAACAGCATAGCTGAAGTCGAAGTATCTTAGATCGATTTACCTAGGGTCCTCACGGCGTGGGATCGACGGCCGCGGCTCCCCCGTCGACTCCGCTTCCACCTCTCGCTCTGGTGGAGTTCCGGAGTCAATGGGGAGCACATTCGGGGATCGATTTATCGCATCTAGACCAGACATGATAACTGGACGGGGATCCAGGTTCAACCCTTGCTTCAGCCACACACTTAAGCCCAGATTTCTAAAGGTATTTAAGCATTGCTGTGCTCAGCATTTCAAAGGCTTGCTGATTTAGGAGCCTCAGTCTCACTTTCAATAGTGATGTAGGCAACCCTAAAACTCATTGACTGTCATTGGCTCCAAAGTGCCTAAATTCTTTTTGAAAATGAGACTTATGTTCATAAATCAGTTAGGCACTGCAACCCTGAGCACCACAGGGCCTAAATACCTTTAAAAATCTGGGCCTTAATCTCACTGTGCCTCAATTCCCCATCTGTAAACTGATGGCAACTCCCTCTTCTCTATTTACATTGTGAACTCGTCAGCCAGGGACTGCCTCTTACTGCAGATATGTGGTGGCTGCTATCCCTGACACACCAAGAATTAAACTGGAGAATCTACAGTATGAGCTACTGCAGCGCAGGCTTCTTAGCTAGTGGCTGTAATGGACAGATATCCTCTGCGGATCAGCACAGAAGGGGACCTGCAGTACACATTCCCCAGTGGGTTACATGGACAGCACCTAGCACAATGAGGCCCGAATCTCTAGGCACTGCAATAATATAAATGATCATTATCACATTTTTATTATCTTCCTGGGAGCATTCTGTAGCTCCATGTTTCCAGTGTGGATATTCTGTGGCCTTTAATAACGAAATGGGGAGGGAGTGCTGTATTTCTTATTATTTATATTGCAGTAGTGCTTACAGGTACTAGTCAAAGGTTAAAGCCTTGCGCTAGATGCTGGACCGACACACAGTAAAAAAAACAGCCCAAAACCAACCAAACCAACAACAGTCAGTTCTTGTCTCCCACGAGTTGACCATCTAGGTTATGACACCGCACAACTGGTGGGTGAGACGAACCAATTGGGGTCTTCTAACACCAGGTCGCATCTGTTCTATTGCAGACGCTAATGCGATATCAAGCAATGCAGGCTGTCTCCAGTAGGGTAATGCAATGTGGCATTGGCTGGAGATCACTGCTTCACATGAAGGGAGGAGGGGAAGACTTTCATAGGGAGGCAGCGTGGCCAGTGGCTAGAGGACTGGGAGTCCGGGCTATTGGGATCGCAACTTTGCCACTGACTTATTATGCGATCTTGAGCAAGGCACTTGGAGCTTGATTTTTCAAAGGTGCTAAGCATCTGCAGCTGCCACTGATGTCAGCTGGAATTTGGGGTGCTCACCTGTGTGCATGAGTTTATCCTTCTGTTTAATAGATTAATAGAGTAATAATTAACACGCTCCTGCTGTGAGGTTTCTGGTGTGTAGATTACCTGGGACTGTCACATGACAGGCGATATAGAAGTGCAAGGTACCCTCTAGACACTCCCCCTGTTTCTGACCTACAACTTGCTCCCCTTCTACTCCACCCTAACCCTAACGCTAACCTTTCCCGTTTCAGGGAGTCGCCGGTAGACTGCAGCGTTAACAAATGCAGCAAACTGGTGGGCGCGGGGACGGAGTCCAACCCGATGAGTTACAGCACCTACATGGATGAAAAGAATGGCCCTCCCCCAAACATGACCACCAATGAGAGGAGAGTCATCGTCCCAGCAGGTACCATCGGCATCACAATATTTGTGTTCTAAATTCTTTCTGCCACTGTCCATCTTTGATTTGACAGGGAGGGTGGGGGAGAGTTATCTGTTCTCTGCTGAGTTCTCTGTATTAATAGCCATATAAAGCTAAGCAAAAATCAGGCTTTCCATCCTGTGGGGAACTCCAGTATTTTGTTTCTGTGTCTTGAACCAATGTGATTCCCATGATGCAACACACAGCTTAGTCAGAGGGGAAACTATGGTGCATCATGGGTGATGTAGTCTGGCCAGGGTGCCCAGCTCATAAAATTGAATGGAGTCCTGAAATACTGATCTAAATCTCCCATGAGGCTCCATAGCACCATAGGCAGATGCACTTTATTGTAGAGCTGACTAAAAATGAAATCGTTTGCTTTGATATTTCCAATGAAAAATCAGAAAATTTCAGTATTTTCTATCAAAAAACTATTTTGTTGGAAATTTCCCAAGCAGCGGTGTGGCCTTATACAATATCTAACCGTACCTATGCAAATGTAACAGGGCACATGAAATCCATTCAGATGATCAGGGATTTGGGAATCACTGCTGTGGGGAACCTGCAGAATTTACGCTTGGAAGGTGAGGGCGTCTTTCCTCTGCAAAGTTTGGAAACTCTTTGTGTATAACCACTTTAGCATAGGGACTTCCCTATGAAGGAAACTGTATGAGCGAAGTTCTCAGCCCATTGACGTAAATGGCAAAACTTCCATTGACTTCAGTGGGACCAGGATTCCCCCTATGTTCTGAAGGATGCAGCTAATGAACTATTCATAGATTCCAAGGTGAAAAGGGACCATTGTGATCATCTAGTCTGACCTCCTGTGTAACACAAGCCACAGGACTTCTCTGAGTTAGTTCCTGTTTGAACCAGAGAAAATCCAATCTTAATTTTAAAATGGCCCACTATGGAGAATCCATCACAATCTTTAGTCAATTGTTCCAATGGTTAATTATCCTCACTGATAAAAAAATTGCATCTTGTTTCTAATCTGAATTTGTCTAGCTTCAATTTCCAGCCTCTGGATCTTGTTATACCTTTTCCTGCTAGTCTGAAGAGCCTATTATTAATTTTTTGTTCCCCATGCATGTACTGATAAACAGTGATCAAGTCATCCCTTAACCTTCTCTTTGTTAAGCTAAACAGATTGAGCTACTGGAGTCTATCACTGTAAGGCATGTTCCCCAATTCTTTAAGCATTCTCATGGCTCTTCTCGGAACTCTCTCCAGTTTATCGGCAGAAAGAGGTGTATTTGTCGAATTTAGCTCTTTTTTCAGTTCATGAACTGATCGTGAACAGATGACAATTCCAATGCATTTGTTTACCATTTGGAATAAGGACAAGATGTTTGAACTGAATGCAGTAAGAGAGGGGAAGCCAATAAAAGATTGACCCCTGTGCTCAAGGTCCCGTTTAAGCCCAGTTAAGGCCTCTGCATTGGGTGAATTTTACCCTCAGAAAGGCGAATGACCTAAGTAGAATGATGGAAAGGGACATGTTTTCAGCATCAACATTGACTGGAGGGAGCGCACTGTAGTGGAGAGAGGCAAGAATACTGTTACCTAAGAGCTGACACAGCAATGATAGTAAACTCTAGCTAATGTGCTATGAAGGCAGTTTTTCAGGGACTTTTTGACATTGAAGTGTGATGTGTTTAATAGGGACAGAAAGGCCAGAATGAGTGATGTATGACCCAAAGGAACTCTCCAGAATCTTCTCCCAACATTGTTAATGAACATGCCTGAGATTTAGAAAAATGTTTCAGGGATTCTGTCAGGTCAACCTGGGCCCTAAATGTTGGGATCTTACAAAACTAACTAACTAAACATTCCCCTTCAATATTTACAACCGAAAGGCCAACTTTCTCCAGAACTTGAAAGTGAAATGGCAAGAAACTGGATGGAAACAGAAGTGCAGCTGATCAGGGTATTTTCATTGCCTAAACTCAGAGGAAATGCAAAAAGTAAATTAACAGTGAAGGATAGTAACTTATATGGTTAAAATTCAATTTTAAAGAGCTCAGGTGCTATTAGGAAGTAGGTAAGTAAATCTCACTATGTATTTTTAGTATTTTCTGGAGTGATTTTCCATTGCCATTTCACTCTGGTATGAAGCAGCCCTGAAACCCAGCAGATGCAGCCACTAGATGATGCCCTCTGTATAAGGGGATGCTTGGGTGGCATGGGCTGCCAGCCAATCCCATCCCCCAAGCTATGCTAAACACCCAGTCATGATTTGTGCCCCACATCTCTGGATATTCTAGTGTGGAGGGACCAGAAATTGAAGTGGCAGGAAACTGTGATGCTGGATACTTCCAGTCTCATCAAAAGCAGGAATTGCCAGCTGAGACGTGGTCATGCAATCAAGTTCTAGTCTCTAGCCTAACTCTGCCAAAGTTCTTGAGTATTTGAATAGAGTCCCTCATAGAGAGAGGTGCCAGATGTAAAGACAGGCCCAGATCCAAAGTTCCAGGGTGATAGGACCCAGAGTCTGGGCACAGACCACTCCCTAAATTCAAGTAATTTTGCAAGAGAACCTAATTTGTGGCTCAAATTTCCAGATGAGGGAACATGAGAAAAAAAGCACAGGAAGAATCTGGCAGTGGAGATAGGCTCTGAAAATGAGTCTGTATAAACGGTATCAAGACGGCATACTTAATTTTCTCTGGGACTTTCTGATCCAACCCATCATCTTAAAACTCAAAGGATGATTTCCATTTGTAACTGCCGGTGCAGCGAACTCTCAACATGGGTGCTGACACCTCCAGCTGAATGCCATCCGTCTCTTCCATCGTTGCCGTTAATAACAATTCTGCAACTGGACCTTCGTTGACAATTGGCAACGATGCACGAGACAGTATAGAATCCAGCTCACCCTCCAATAGCTATGTTGGTTTTGCAAGGCTAATGGGGTTGAAAACTTGTGTTTGTCAGCTGAGTCAGCAAACGTGACTCAGAGATACATGGTTAACAGAGCTGTTAAGGCAAGAATTTTTTAGACTCCCTTTGCTGACCATAATAACCACCCTTCTCAAAGTTTAAAAAGCCATCTGTTAGGAGTTTGTAATGCACTCAGGACAGGCTGGGTGACTTCCATATCCCTGCTATATCTGTGCAGCTTAAAGGCACCTAACAGTGTGACAAGTACATCTCTTCAAAGGGATGAGCTTTTTATTCAAAGAGGTGAGTCATACATCAGCTACTACAAAGGTGGCCGGGGAGATAGTGCATCTGAGTGCAAACCAAGTGAGTTGGATGCTACTCCTGGCTCTGCTATTGATTCATTATCTCACTAGGGGTGAGTCCCTTGCTGCCCTGTACCTCAATTTCCCCATGTGTAAACCAGAGTTAATTATACTTTCCCACCTTTGAGATGTGTAGATGAAATGTGCTCTATTACTAATATTATTAATGGGCTAACTGACTGTTAGCGTGACACTCCTGTGACAGGCTGTCCCTTTGGGCCTGGTATTTACCAGCTGTCTCTTCTTCTGCCAGATCCCACCTTGTGGACCCAGGAACACGTGCGCCAGTGGCTGGAGTGGGCTATAAAGGAGTATGGATTAATGGAGATTGACACATCCCTCTTCCAGAACATGGACGGAAAGGAACTGTGCAAAATGAACAAAGAAGATTTCCTCCGAGCCACCTCCCTTTACAACACAGAAGTTCTGTTGTCTCACCTCAGTTACCTCAGGGAAAGTAAGTACCCCTCTGATGCTGGTGCAATGTTTACTTGCAGGGGGGCGAGGGGGAGGGAAACAGGCTGTGGTGAGTTTTGAACATCTCACTCTGCACTTGGATGATAAACGGAGGGGAAGAGGAAGAGAGAGGAGAAAGGGAAAGAGAGAGAGAGAGAGAGGAAGAAGAGGAACAAAAGGGAGTGAAAGGCAAATCAAAACTAACCTCATGAAATATTGTTTGACACCAACCAAAATTAGCCTGTGGAACCGTCTGCCTCAAGGTATCATTGAGGGGAAGAACTTAGTAGGAGTCAACAAAGACCTGCATATTTATATAGATAATAGGAACATCCATGGCTATATGGTTAAAAAAAAAATACAGACTCTCTTCAATGACTAAACCAACTACTAAGTGATGAGGTTATGGGGAGATTATTCCATAATTTTCCATTTTTTTGGAGTTCTTGACCTTCCTCCAAAGAAACTGGTGTGCACCACCATCAGAGCCAGGATATTGAACTGGCTCTGAGCCAGGCTGGCAAGTCCTGTGTTCCTCTGGAATTTGTTGAAGGAGGAGAAAATATGAGAGAGACATTCACTGACTATGGCTGCTCAAAAGCCAGCATGGTGTAAATAACCCTGTGTTCAAAGGTAGCAGGATTTTGTTAAACCTCTTTGGTCCTGTCCCCCCCAGCACCGCCCTACCCTGGGAGGGCCTGCTCTTCTTTTAATAGCCCATTTTGCTTTAGTAAGCTCCTGCAGTGGGCTACCAAACAGGGATAGTGAATAGCCTGATGGATTACTCTTTGAAAGGAGCTATAGTATTACCCAGAGAGGAAGGGTGATCCAGTGTTGAGCCCAGTAGTTTGGTACTTGGGAGACCTTGGTTCAAGTCCCTCCTCTGCCTTATGTTTCTTATAGGACCCTAGGCAAATCCCTTAGCACTCTCTGCTTGTAAAATAGGGATAACAACACTTCCCTTTGTAAGGCTGTTAGACCCCAGTTGTTGGCAGGTGGGATCAAACCTGGGACCTTTGAAGCTAAATGCATGAGCTAAAAGCCATGTGGCTGGTAGCTAAGGCTGTAGAGCAGACTCATTAATCTCTTTCTAAGTGGCCTTAGGGCCACTTGATGGGACAGAGCACCACACCTAGGAGATGTGTGGGTTACACCTACATCCTGGAAGTGTTGTGAGGATAAATACACTGTGAGGAGCTCAGATGTGACGATAAGAGAGGCTTTATAAGTAGATAGATCCTACATGACTCCAGCTCATCCATTTTCTTTTCTATCCACTGCATTTGCATTCCTTTTTTCTGCCCCTGACTTCATCCTTCCGGGGCTCAGAGGGGTATGACTTGGAGTGGAACAGTTGTGAGAAATGAAAGGTAGAAAACTGATCAGGAACAATGTGCTGCCCAGCAAGGTGTGGGAGACCAACAAGTGTGTATTTTCTTACAAACTGATGGTGTATAACTCTTATAATCTACAGAGAGCTGGAGAAGTCTCCCGTCTGGCCAGTGCAGCAACACAGTTAGGCAATGCAGTCAGATATGTAGGATGGAATTTTCAAAAGCATTTGGCATTGGTCTAACTCTGCTCCCACTGAAAACAATGGGAGTTTTACCGCTGACGGGAGAGGAGCACCGTTAAACCAGTGCAAACCCCACCCATATTTTGTAAGAGGAGCTAAGATGAGCTGAATGAATAATTTACAACAAATAACTGAACTGATGGATTTGAACTCGCCACCACCCCCACCACCCGTAGCTGGATGATCACAAAATAATCAGATTTATCCCAAATCGTTTGCAAATTTCTTCAGGATATGGTTGTTGGTCCACATAACATTCCAAGGGAGAATGTCACAAATGAATATACAAATCACTCTGACACTTACATAACAAATTTGCACCTATTTAACTAAAGGGAGTGATTTTTCCATGTGCTCCCCCATCTGTCTGTATCCATCTGTTGTCTCATGTTTTATACTTCGATTGTAATCTCCTGGGGGCAGGGACTGTCTTTTTGTTCTGTGTTTGTACAGCGCCTAGCACAATGGTGTGCTGGTCCATGGCTAGGGCTCCTTGCTGCTAGGAAAATAGAAAAATGATTATTTAAAACCAATTTTACTGAAATTGGCACCACTTCTGTATGTAGACAAGGCCTGACTCAAGGGAGCAGTGCGAATTGCACATTTTGCAAGCAGATAAATGATTTTCAATTCTGGTAGGGTGAATATTTGCATGAAACATTCCCTTTTTTTGAGCATTGGGAAAGCTTGAGCCTTCGCAGAAAGTGACCGTGAAAAAGTCATGCATGCTTCTAAATCACCATTTGTTGCTGAGTTTGAGCAGATACATAGGAAAAAATCTTTCCTCTATTGCCCCAGCTCCAATCAGGAACCCTCTCCCACCTCTATCCATAGGTAAAGGGCACACATAGGAGATGGGCCAATGGAAAGCTGTAGACATCTTTTCCATGCTCTTTTGCTGTTTACAGGCTATGTTGGGCCAAGTTAAGCGCTGTGTAAATAAGTGCAACTCTAAATTATTTTAGCAGGAGTTGCAGTCTTTTTACACCAAAGCTATACTGTAAAACAATAGTTGTGTGTATAGAGCTGCAGTACCAGAAGTGTGTGCATCTAACAGCAATCCAGGTAGACTTTCCTTAGTTTGGAGTTTAAACCCAAAATTTGGGCCAGATTCTAAGAGGTTTCCAAGCTTTCTGGAGAGACTGGCTGAATCAGGGCTTGTGGGTTGAAAGCACACGTTTCATTACTGCCACCTGCTCTGTGGATAAATAGAAGATTCCATTCCCCAGAGTTAGCAGCCTGGCACCTTGCAAGGGCATGAAATTAACTTTATAATAAATATACTTGTCCCATCCTTGGTACATAGCGGCTCTTTGGGTCTAAGAAGATTGCAGGCGATAGATAGATAGATAGATAGATAGATAGATACATAGATAGATACATAGATAGGTGTGTGTGTGCACACACACACCCTTACATTTGTGTGTGCCCTTTACATATATATATATATGCAATCTCCGTAGACCCAAAGAGCCACTATGCAGCAAGGATGGGACAGGTATTAGATTGCAGAACAGTGTCTTTGACATTCTGTCAAAGTGTCTTGCTGTCTCATTACAACCCAAACAGAAGACACTTTTATCAAGAGAAGCTGCTTCAATCAGTACTAAGAAGCAGGTGCCCTTAATGATTTTGAAAATAGAATAAAAAGAATAGGCTATTCTAACTATTCTATTATGACATGATAGCCGTAGTGATGTGTATTATGAAACCCCCAGACCGGAACACCCCAAACTAGGGAAGAGTTGGATCCATCTCTGAGCTGCACAGTTAGCACCTATTTCTGTAATGGACTGAACCATGTGATGCCCTCCTATTACAGGCATGCTACACGAGAGTGAAAATAATATAAACGGGGGCGGGGGGGGGCAGGGAGAAAACCCACATACACTAAAATTCCAGACAACATTTCGGAATTCCAAAACAAACATTTTTTGAGACTGACATTTTTAGGAAATCCTCCTTCAAAGGCAATTTAAAAAATATTTGTTTTCATTCCAGTTGGGGACAAAACCAAATGGTCAATTCCTACCTCTACAACTAAATTTCCCATTTAGCATTGGGCAAATCACTTCATTGCTCTGGGCCTCAGTTTCCCCAACTGTAAAATGGAGATAAGACCTTTCTGCCTCCTTTGGTCTGTCTTGTCTATTTAAATGGCAGTCACGTTGGGGCTGTCTGTCTCTCATTAGGTGTTTTTACAGTGCCTACCACAATGGGGCCATGACCTCTGCTGCAGCCTTTAAGGCGCTAACCATAATACAAATGAATAACAATCATAAAATATAATGTCCCAGCAGAAGAATAGACTAGATGAGCTCATCCCAATTAAACCAGTGCAAAGCTGAGTGACTCCATTGGAGACAGAGTAGTCAGTAACTCCAGATTTACACAGGTATAACTGAGAGCAGACTCTAGCCCCAAGACTCCAGCCCATCTCTGGCTTTTGCACTCATACATTTTACCCAGTTCAGACCCATTGGCTTCTTTAGCCTTAGTTGGGCTGCTCTGCCAAAGCCATGCAAGCATTGGCCTTAAAGCAAGCTCCTGTGTGAGCGTAGGTCCGGCAGCCTTCTGAAGAGAATTCCTTTCCACGCAGCTGTTCCTCTGTCTGCCTAATGACAGTCTGGTTTCTGGATTGCTGGGTAACTCCCTGGTGGAGTAACGCCTTCGAAGGGAGTTTATTGTTTTTCCAGACTGATTTCCAGCGGATGTTTAGTGCCGAGCCTCTGAGCTCAGTGCCATGGGGAGATGGTCTTTTATTTTCCTTTTGTGGCCTTGTTTGTTTCGAAGACATCCAGCTGCATTACTGGGGGGGAGGGCAGAGGATACATGGTGGCAACAAAGTACAGGAGACTCCTAAGGAGTTGGCAGTCTATAGGCTAAAATATATCCCCCATTTGTGGGTGAAGGGGATTATCTATCTATCACATTTACATGGCTCCCATCACCGTAGTATCTGACCCCTCACAATCTTTACTGCATTTATCCTCAGAACACTCTTGTGAGGCAGGGCAGTTCTATTATCCCCATTTTACAGATAGGACACTGAGGCACAGAGAAACTAAGTGACTTGCCCAAGGTCACACAGGAAGTCTTTGGTGAAGCAGGAAATTGAACCCAGGCCTAGGTTGTGCCCTAACCGCTGGACCATCCTGCCTCTCTACAGAGTTTCATAATTATCTCCCTCTTCCCCCCCCCCCCCCCCCCCCGCCAGTGATCCTGGCAGAAATGAGCCACTGCTCCTAAGCCAAGTCCAACAGGCGAGTTTTGTCCAATCTGTCTCATCTACGATGTCCCTCCTCAGAGGGTACTGAAGTTGGTTTGTAGTGACGGGGGACCCCAAGGTTTAGGTGTTCGGTTCAGAGAGGCAGTCAAAGCTAATCCGAAATCTCTGAATGTCTTTGGCAGAAATGGGCTGAGCCCTTTGTCATAAGCTTCCTGGCAAGGTTTCCATTGGTTCCTGTTCCCCTCTGGCTTGATGCAGCATGGTATGTTGGCACTGCTGCTCCCAGTCCTGGACCGAACCAGAAAGCACCAAGGGGAGCAAAAAAAAAAGGAAAAATCAATCGGTAACATTCATCAGACTTCAACGAAGGCTCCGTTTGGGCTTGGCATGAAGGTTCCAATCAACTCTTAAGACAAGCTGGCCTGAACTAACCCAGATCCCAACACCCCCAAACTTGGGGAGAGTTTGGATCCTAAAATGGACGGAACCAAACCCTTGTATCCAAACACCCCCAGATCTCTAGGAACTAACATACCCAGTTCCCAGCTTTGCAGCGTAGGCCCATCTCCAGTTATTATGACGGAACTGGCTCGTCTTTTCCTATTTGTCTGAGCCTACCCAAACTTTCACTGCTTTTCCCAGGGCATACGCCATTCGTTCCCCCGTAGAGATACTCTTTCCTTAAGCTTGCCTTGCAGCCTCTTGACTGGAAAGATAAAGTTTAGGCCAAACCTATCACCATCCCCAACCCTTTCCCACTCCCCATTCTCCCCCCTTCAGTCTCTAAACTGGACTGACCACTGTGCTGGTATCTTTCTCAAACACAGTCTGCCTGGTGAAGCCTCAATACTCAGCCAGCCAGCTGTGGGAAGCAAGATTTGGATGTCTTTGTGATATGTTTGGGATGAACTTCAAACGAACAGTCGCCTCCCATCCTTTCCTTCTGCAGTCACTGGGGGCAGGTCATGTGTGGTGTGTGCAAAAGAAAAGAGGCTGGAAAAAACAACAACAATCAGACTGTATTTAGGGGTAGTAGCAGAGGAGAAGTTTGTGGTTTTGACCCCATATTGAGGCCAAACAAAACTCCGGCTCCAAAGACAGTAGAACCCTGATCCTCCCGAGCGATCTGGAGACACCCAGAACCTTCGTAAAATCAGGGGGTTGCATCATTAGGGGAATGGGTACAACCCACTCTTGGGTGGGGGGATGCAAAGGCATTTCAGGTTCACCCGTGTTTGAGCCAGGCTGCTCCTGCCCTTTAAGCAGGGATGGATTTGTGGATAAAAATCTCTCTGTCTCACACTCTCTCCATCTCCTCTTATTAAAAGAATACAGCTGTAAACCCACCCCTGCCCCACACACCAAATGCTATGCAGTTCCTCCTGCCCGACGGAGCATTTGAGGACAACCGCTGTAATACCCTATGCCTTCATTGCTAAGGCTCTGTCTTGGGGGCAAACCCTGATGTCTTTACACAGTAGCAATTCTGCCCAAACTCCCGTTGACTTGGGTAGGTGCTGACAAGGGTGAAAACGGAGCTCTCAGTCACAGTGTGAGTTTTGCTCAAGGATGAATGAAGTCAGGGCTGCGGGGGCTGGCCCTTTCTCTCTCCATCTGCCTCTCTCTGTCCAGGTCTCTGTGTCACTGGCTTGCTCTCTCTTTCTTCCTCCTTCATTTAAACCCCTAATAGGAACCACATTTCCTTTTCTGTGGCATTCCCACCAGAAACCTCAGACTGTTGGGCAAAGGTGAGAACTTTTAGCAATTAAACTGAGGGAGGTTTCTTCCCTTCCAGCAGTTCAGCCTGCATTTTTGAGCATCAAGTAACTGTAGGTTGCTCTTACAAGCTCACTCAGTTCTATTCCCTCCCCGCCCACCTCCTCTGCTCCACCAGTCTGCTCGACCAGGCATTTGCAGCCTGTTTAGTCATAGAAAGCTGTGTTTCTGAATCGGCCAGCACTTCCCCGTCTGGCTGAGGCAAGCCGTGTGGTGTTTTGCAGTCAGGATCTAGTTTAAATAAGCCTGCAAATGAAAGAGGGGTGGAGATGTCGGGCCGGTCCCTCCTGAGTGTTATGAAACAAATACTTGAACCACAAACCAACTCATATGAATATGAATAAAGTGGCCAAAGCAAATGCATGCCTTCAACAGTAGCAAGAGGACATCAGTCTAATTTCTCTTGGTATATATACTACACCCTCCATTGTGGCATCTGGACACCACATAGGAGATGCCCTGTACCAAGCTGCTTCCTTCCCCTTTCCCCCACTTGTCCCAACTTGCCAGATTGTCCATCCACCATTCTTTAAAAGTTCCACTGTGCTATGCTTCATCCGGTAGCATCAAGCATCAGCTCAGGATGGAGGGGACTCCGTTTTACAGCTACCCCAAGGCTGCCTTTCAACACCTCCACACTGTATTCAGACGCTGGCTTGCACAAGGCTATAGTTTGGTTTGTGTTTGAGGTGCCGGGAATGCAGTGCTCATCTGGGCCAGCGTCGCTGGTGCTGCTGGTGTTTGGAGCCTACATCCTACCTAGCAGGAAGGCAAGACTCGTGACAAATGCCAGGGGGTAATGCTGGCAAGGGTCTGGCCAGGAGCGCCGCCAGCTTTTTTGCCGCCCTAGACGGCGGAAGGTCCCGCCCCCAAAATACCGACGACGACCGGGACGGCCGAAGATCCGGCTGCCGCGGTCGCCGCCCCCCAAATGTCAGCGCCCTAGGTGACCGCCTAGGTCACCTAATGGGTTGCGCCGGCCCTGGGTCTGGCTGGTGTGAGTAGGAGGGAGGTAGATGCTGCTTGTGCAGGGCTCAGTATTTAGACCCTGCTCAGTCAGTGCTAGAGAGGTGCACACCGATTCCAGACCCCTGCCAGAGTGTTTGCCACACTCCAGGTACAGCCACGTTCTAAATACAAATAAGGGGGTTCAAATCATTCATGAGCAGTGGAGAGGGTCGCCGTGGGCACAGCTGGTCCATCCACAGCAGGGCAGGATTGCTCCCTGCACTAGGTCACGTCATCAGCCCTCAGTGAGAGAGGTCCCAGTCCCATTAAGAATGTGGCCCCCCCCCACACGCATACCCTCCTGAGTGGAGGCTCCTTCAGAGAGTTGCATTGAAAAGTCACCCCAGAAGCACATGCAGGGTAAATACCTGTAACAAGACGACCGTGAAATGTATATTACACGCCTGCCTTCAAGCACTCCCACTGCGTCCATAGGAGTTCACGGGGGATGGGATCAGTGCTTAATTTGTGCCAGGACTAGCCAGGGCTGAGCGCCGGCACCTCTAGGTGTGGCAGTTCATAGCCCTGGTACCTCTGGGCTTGCCACATCAGTATGAATGTAAAAAAATTGCTTGAGTTTCGGCACCTCTTTCATTACAAATGAAGCACTGGATGGGAAAGAGGGCCAGTCCCCACCGGGGAGCCCCACATGTAGCCGACTTAAAGCATAAATCCTTCCCTCTGTGTCGTGTTCTTTACTGTGGTACTTAATGCACTTCTATCTCAAATACATTTGCTTAGAGAAGGGACTGAGCAAAAAAACTGGGATCTGCACCAAAAACCCAGATCCAAACCCCTTGGAACACTGGGACCCAGACCTGATGGTTGTAGCTGCCGATCCAAAAATCTGGATGTGCACCCTGGAAACGTTCAGATCCCACCTTCACAGCTCATGTCCATCTCCAATCTCGATGTGTGAAACAAGAAATGTTTCACAGCCAGAGATGGGGACAATCTGGTTTGGATAAAATAAGAGCTCCCTCCCCCTCCTTTATGACTATAGTAGCTTCTAGAAGCGCTGTTGGCCTAAGTGCTGTACAACCACATCTCTAATAATACCTAACTCTTAGATAGCACTTTTTAATCGGTGGATGAGGAAACTGAGGCATAGAGCAATGAAGCAAAGTGACTTAGCCAAGCTCATCCTGCATGCCTCTGGCAAAGCTGGGGCTAGAACCCCAGTATTTTGCAACACCACCTCCCGCACAGTAAGCCAATGTGACATTTGCAGGGGCATCAGTTTCAGGACTGTGTTTTTCATGTTTCTGCTGGAGGGAAGTGGGAGTCAAGAGCGGGACACGGAACAGGCATTCAGGACACCACCTGACACTGACTTGCTTTGTGACCTTGGGCAGATCACTTAGGGTATGTCTTCACTACCCGCCGGATCGGCGGGTAGCAATCAATCCAGCAGGGATCGATTTATCGCATCTAGTCTAGACGTGATAAATCGACCCCCGAGCGCTCTCCTGTCAACTCCTGTACTCCAGCTCGGCGAGAGGCACAGGCGGAGTTGACGGGGGAGCGGCAGCAGTTGACTCACCGCGGTGAAGACACCATGGTAAGTCGATCTAAGTACGTCGACTTCAGGTACGTTATTCACGTAGCTGAAGTTGCATAACTTAGATCGATCCCCCCCCCCCCCCCCCCCCCCCCCCCCCCCCCGCAGTGTAGACCAGGGCTTAGACTCTCCATGCCTTCGTTTTGCCATCCGCAGAATGCCTAGAATACCGCTGCCGTGCACAGCGGCACTGAGAGGGTTAACTGACTGATGCATGCGAAATACTTAGAGATCCAGGCATAGCAGGTGCTGTAGGAAGTGCGAAGCAGGGATGGGTGGAACAGTCCAGATAAATAAAGAAGTGGCTGAACCTTCAGCTGAGACGGAAGGGACTGAAATCCTGACCCGTTAGTGAGGTTACCAAACTGCCCATTCACTTTTCCACCCGTTATTGTTGCCTGCCGGCTCCAGCCAGGTCCGGTAACAGCAACACCAGAGAGATGCTGCTACTGAGCCATCCCTAGACACTCTCTCTAATTTACAGAGGGGGGCGACTTATCCCAGGTCACATGTTAGGGCTTGGTCTACACTTCAGGTCAAGTTGACATAGCCACGTTGCTCAGGACTGTAAAAAAACCACCCCCCGGGAAGCCAGAGCTATGTGGAGGGAAGAATGCTTCTGTCTGTCACGCCTGTCGCTCGGGGAGGTGGGATTCTTACACCCATGGAACCCCACTCCCTCTGTCTACACGAAGGGGTCATGCCGACAGACCTACAGCAAAGTCCACAGTGTAGACATACCCCAGCGTCAGGAAGCCCTGCCTAGCAGCCTCCTGCTCCACCCACTAGATACAGTCCCAAACCAGAGCTGATAAGGGACTAGACCAGGTGATTCAGGCACTTTCTTAGGAATAGATTTTGCACAAGCGTTCAGGGCCAGATTTTCAAGGCTCAATGCCCACAGCCCGGGCCAGATTTCCCAGAGAACTCACCTCCCATTGAGACACCTCACTAACGGGTCAGATCCTCAGCCAAGTTCAGCATGCAGCAGCCCCTACTGTGACGTTTCCAGCCAGGGGTTCAGGAGAGCTCAGCGCTCCACGTGCAACCAACATACTGAGCTCTTGGAAAATCTGGCCCCTAGTTCCGGGTGATGACATCTTCCCATCCCTCCCACCCCTTGGCTCTCCTCTGCCCTCCCGAAAATACACTGAATTCACATCACTGTAATCCCCTTTGTTTGCCTTCCAGGTAGCTCATTGCTGGTCTACAACACTCCAACCCACACAGAGCCCTCCTCACGACTCGCAGCCAAAGAAGGTCAGTCTGCTTTTTTCTCTCCCGCCCCCTTTCTTTTCTCTCTCTCCCACACTCTTCCTCTTCCTCTTTCTCCAGCTCACCATCTCTTCCCTCCTCTCCCTCTTTTAAATCCCAAAAGGGATTCAGCTCAGAGCAGAGAGGATCTAAACAAACTGGTTGCTTATGTGCATTTCCCTGCATAGGGACTGAGAGGCTCTGGGCCCAGATTCCCCTATGAATCCTTCCAGGGCACCGAGGTTTGCCTCCTTGCAGTTAGACGGTTCAGGCTTTCATCCTCCATGACTCACAGATGTCCCAAGATGCACCCTCAAGAGATATATTGCCACACAGCCTCCCCCAGTGGCTGCATGTTAACCCTCTATGGAGGCATGCAGCCACCCGGGGGAGATTGCTGCTGGTTGAATAACCGTCTAGACCTACGAGAAGCCTGCAGCAGGGGGCAGCTGCGTTTGCAGTTCTGATCCCGGATCCTGTGTTGAGTTCGCTATAGCTGTAGGGGAAACTTACCAGCTGCTTTTCCCCCAGCATGGCTTAGTGGGACTTTGCGTTATTCTACTCTCTATTCTGCAGTGGTTCAGTGTAAGCTACACATTTTGCTGTAAATCCACTCCACAGAGGTGTGACACCCACCCCCCAACTCACAATCCCTCATACAGCTCCCACATCCTACATTATGCCATTCTATTTCACCTAGAAAACACTAAGGGTATATCTTCACTACCCGCCGATCCGGCGGGTAGCAATCGGTCTATCGGGGATCGACTTACCGCGTCTCGTGAGGACGCGGTAAAATCGATCCCTGATCGCTCTGCCATCGACTCCAGAAATCCACCTCGGCAAGAGGCGGCAGCGGAGTCGGCGGCAGCGCGGCAGCGGTCGGCTTTCCCCCGTCCTCACCGCCAGGTAAGCCGACCTAAAATACGCAACTTCAGCTACGGTATTCACGTAGCTGAAGTTGCGTATCTTAGGTCGGACCCCCGCTGTAGTGTAGACCTAGCCTCAATCTAAATCCCAGCTTCACCCAGCGTTTACAGGCCCAACCCCCTCCACCTACACAAAAACAAGCACAACATGTTTCAAAACCCTGGAGCATGCACCAAGAACGGTGAGTTTGGCTTCAGAAGAATCCCGTGGTTTGAGCTAATAAATGATCTGTCTTCCTCTGTTCCTGGAATATTTCTGATTGTGTTAAAAACAGAGTCCACTGTTTTATGCCCATTGCATGAAAAGATGAGTTTCCATGCACACAGATTGCTGGTAACATCCCAGTTTGCAGACACACCCATGCTGAAATGCAAACCACCGCTTCGCCAGCCAGCGCCATTGCATAAGACTGCGTGATTGTCATTTTCACATGTGTTTGTTAGTGAGTCAATGAACTGATTACACAGTCGCTGTTCTTTGCGTGAACAGGTTTTAAACCTTGCTTTTTGCATGTTGCAGGCATTAGGTCAGTAGTTCTCACTCTGCCCTCTGGTGAGCTGAACTCTGGTCCCAGTGTGATGCTCAAGGTGCTGTGTTGCAATAAGCCCTAGAACCAGAATCCTAAGCACCTATGATCACAGTGTTTTTCACATGAACCCTGATCAAATGCCAATTCTGGGGTCAGGAAGAAACTTGTTTGCACCTTTCTCTGAAGCAGCCGATCTTGGCTACTAGCAGGATACTGGGCTAGATAGGCCTCGAGTCTGACGCATGAATTCCCTTTGCAGTATTTCAGTTGCATACTGTAGCTGGGACTTAGCCAGCCTAGCATCACATCCATCCTTTGCCTTGGTTTCTGCTTCTTGGGTTCCCAAATAACTTCACATAGGCTTTCACATGTCAAGTGTGGGGCCTGGTTTATTAACCTTAATTTCAATAGGATACACAAAATCTTCCACCCAGCTTTCTAGCTGGCTCACAACCCCAGGTGCCATGTTCTAAGCCTTGTCCCAGCTCAGGCTTTTCTCCAGCAACCTTGCTCCCCACACAGCCTTCCTCACTGCCCATTGGCACTTCTCTGCCTGAAGCTAAAGAGATTGTCTTACCAACTGATCTCACGCTGCCCTTATATTCCCCAGTCAGCCTGGGTCTCAGTCACATGCTCCCATCATATGACTCCTGGACTTAGGGTGACCAGACAGCAAATGTGAAAAATCGGGACGAGGTGGCGGGTAATAGGAATCTATACAAGAAAAAGACCCCAAAATCAGGACTGTCCCTATAAAATCAGGACATCTGGTCACCCTACCTGGACTCCTTCCCTTCACATGAAGAAACAGGGTATTCCCAGCACAGGAAAGTTTGAAACCCATCCCTCTTTGGGCTCTCATTTAAATGCCTAAATGGGAGTTGAGCTTTTCTGAAAACCTAGCCCCAATTGTGGGTGCTGAGACCTTCTGAAAATTCAGATCTGACTGTATATCTTCCATGCAAGTGACCAGGTATTAGTTAAATCTTGGTATTTAACCAAAGGGTTGGAATCTGCTTATCATTTCTTTCCTTAACAGTCTTATTTCTCTGCATTGTATGTAGGGCCCTCTTTGAAACATGCAAGTAATGTTTGTCCTTTAAAGATTTCAGCCTGTGCTCACACACACAGAGGCACCGTTTTCAGTGAAGCCAAAGGAATTTTTTGGTTTAACAGTGTTGTACTTCCCATCCTATCAGAAGCCATTTGTATTTGTAGACATGAGCCTGGCATGCAGGATAGCCAATGAACCAGAAGGGGGTGCTCACAGCACGGGACTCAGTTATTTACAAGCCCTCTTCTGTGGATGCATTGATAAAGAAAAAGAGGGGGAAAAAAATCCACCTCACCAGTTAGAAACCGGAGAATCCAGGTGATAAGAGTTTGGAAAGGATTTACATTTCAGGCCCGGAAACATCCACATTGCATCTCAAGAAGTAAAATTTTCAAAGACTGAAAAATGTTTGCAGTGTGTAAATAGACATGTTTGGACAAAAGAGCGTCTGGGGGAGACTGGAGGACTCAGGGTAGTCACGTTATTAATTATTTGTGCTATGGTAGCTTGTCGAGGCCCCAGCCAGGTTTGGGGCCGCATTGTGCTAGGTGCTGTACAGACATATAGTCCCTGCCTCAAGGAGCTTACGATTAAAATAGACAGGAGAAAGGGGGAAAGTCCAAGCTCACGCAGCAGGACAGGATTAGAATCCAGGGCAAGTGCCCTTCTTTGTAAGGTACTTATCTGTCCCCTATTACTGCGGTATCCACATACCTCTCTGTCTTCAATGTATTTATAGCTTCATGTCCCTGTGAACTAGGGCAGTGCTGTTATCTCCATGGCATAGAGGGGAAGCTCAGGCTAATAGATTTGCTCCTGGGCATAGTAGGAGACAGGACCAAGCATGGAGGGTTTCCTCTATCCCAATCAAATGGCCTGATTACTGGTCCATCCTACTTCTCTAGCTAGTACCCATGCTGCTAGACCATGCTGCAGACTATTGTAGTATTGCCAAGCCTAAGCATGCAAAAATCTTGAGATGGGGCTTAAAAACCATGAGAGTTAACAAATAATATATTTTGGGTTCTTTTTATTTGCCGTCTAGTTTTTGAGCCTTTAGGATACAACCTAATCGTGTTTTCAAGCTGTTCTCTGCAACTCTAAGGGCGAGAAACGTAGGTTTTTTAAAAAAAAAAATGAAAGCAGAGATTCTCATTGTGTCACTTGACTCCAAGAGCTGGGGCTTGAATAAAAATAAACAAATATTGGACAACTCACAAGAGGTGACACCACTGGTATTGGAAATCCATATTTAATTATGTAAATTACCCATATCCACATGGAGGAACTGAGGCACAGAGAGGTCAAGTGACTTTCTCAAGGTCTCACAGTGAGCTACTGTCTGAACTGGAAGCAGAACCCAGGAATCCTAGCTCCCTGTCCCATACTTGGTAACCATGTGACACTTCTTCCCAGGGCCCAGAAACAAAACCCAGGAGTCCTGTCTCCTTTTCTCCTACTGTAAGTGCTAGTAACGGTGTCCTGACTTCCAGTCCTCTGCCCTGCCCACTAGGGGTGTGCCGCTACCCATGCTACCGTGGCTACATGGCTATTTATACTTGCACGAACTCGCTGAGAGCTAGCACACGTGTACGCAAGCAGGGGAATCACACCCCTAGCTCATCAGGTGGACGTGGCCCAAGATCACAAATTTAAAGAGCGGCGGCGTGTGATGTCTGAAGATGCTCCATTTGACTAGATACGCTCTCTGAGCCAGCACTTCAGCACAGGCCTCTTTCCGAGTGCACCACCGTGCATTTAACCTCAAACATCTGCCCTGGTCCCTAGTTTCAGAGAGAGATGGATTAGTGTTACTGGTTACAGGTGCTGCTTTTGTCCCAAATATAGCCATCCACTTGAGCTGCCTATTCCCTGGTGCCCCCTCCTCTTTGCTGTCTCTGTATGAGCCAGTCGTCAGTTGATAAAACACGGCACATTACAGAGACAAAGCCAACCAGGCCTTTCTCCCACTCTCTTTCTACTCTAATAGTCATCTATTTAAAAATAATAAAAGCGTGGCTAGGTCCTGTTTGAATAAGAAAACACATAAGCACCCACTTGCCCACTATCCCCCCATAAACACAAACAGACACACACACATCCAGGGCGGTGCTCTTTCTGTCTGAGGCCAGGTGGTGTTGCTAAAAATAAAAGCAAGAGAGCGGGGATTCGGGCGCGTTTGTTAAAGGGAGACCCTCCGTGTAAAAATCACACTTCTCGCTGACTTCTTTTTTTGCCTACTATCATTGCAAGTCACACTTAAGATCACAGAAAAGGAAGGAGATTAGAGGGAAAAATGAAGGGTGGGGGTTTCCATTTTCCCCACCCCCAGTTTGTTCCTTGAGTGCATTTGACGGAGCTTCTAGTATTGTCAGTTTCACCATAGTCCGTTTCCCCTGTTATTTGTGTGGCTCTTTCAGCGAGTACCAAGGAAGATAAAAACATTCTTGTTTAGTAGGGAAATGTGGCAGCAAAGCCATAGATATTAGCAGTGTTAGTACCTGACACTACTTTTATTACTGTACTACAGCTGTACCAAGAGGCCTCAGCTGAGCTTTGGGCCCCATTGCATTGGTGCTGTGCTGTCTCATAATATGAAACAGTCGCAGTCCCAAAGAGTTTGCAATCTAAACAGAGAAGTCAAGACTCTGGGAATTATGATGTCTGCATTTTACAGATGGGGACCTGAGGCACCAAGAGGTTAAGTAATTGGCCCAAGGTCACACAAGAAATCTTTGGCAGAGATCAGAATTGAGCCCAAGTTGCCTATGCCTCAGGCTGGTTCTCAAAAACAAGGCCTTTCTTGCTTCCTTTTAGCTCACTTTTTAAAATACCGGTATACTAGATTTCAAGTTGGCACTTCCTTTGGCTGGGAAATGCTCAGGTTAAAAATGATCCATTTTTTTTCATGAAAATGTATTTTTCCTTCTCTGTTTAACATCTCAAATAATTAAACATGAAAGAATTGATTTAAAATCTAATTTATGCTCTACCATTTAAGCTGTTCATTTATTTTCTGTCTTTCTCTTCTCTTTGAAAATGAAACAGACTTAGTCAGTTTCTTCTAGTCACTTTCACTTTGCAGCACAAGGCCGCAATGATTTGGATAGAGACCTTGCAGGGGAATGATTATTTGGCTTTGTTCCTACTGAATTTAAGTAATAAATAATCATCATCACAGAAGAATTTTGACTGGCCTTAGTTCTTTGTAAATCTTGTTTTTACGAAATCTGAACCAGGGTCCAGTTGTGGGCTTTAATGTTGTTTCTTTGTGATTATTAAATTAAGAATGTATTTATTTTTTAAAAGCTAGGATGGAATGATAAATCCTAAAGGCTGCGTTGGTTTTCATTGGGTAACATCCTCATGTTGTCGAATGAGCAATCAGTGGACACATCTGCCTCCCCTTTGTCTGTCTGTCCTTGCCTCCTTTCTTTCAATCATTATTATAGCTGTTTGTATTCCATAGTGCCTAGAGACCCCCACCTAATATCAGGGCCCCATTGTGCTAGGTGCAGTTCAGACACATAATAAGAGACCCCAATAGACAAGACAGACAAAGGGCGGTAGCTAGAAGGGGAAACAGAAGTACAGAGAGAGATGAAGCAACACACACACAACAGGGTGGTGCAGAGAGCTTGGTATGGAACCAAGATTACCTGTGTCCCAGCCCATTACTTGCTTCACTGGACCACACTGCTTCTGTGTCTGTCATAGCATCATAGAAGAGTCAGAGACAGAAAAGACCGTTAGCTTCTCTGGTCAACCCCACTATATATTTCTTTGTGTGCTCTCTAGGAACGCACATGGATAATGCAAAGGATCTATTTATTCAAGGTCAAATGCAAAACACATATCTGATGTATATTCTTACACAATATAATACAAAATATATTCAATCCTTGTATCACGTGTCTGGGACCATTGCCCTATTGACGGTCTGGGCATCCTTTTTAAGGGCTACCTATCACTAAAGCAAACCCTTTGAAGAAGGGCTTTAGTCATTAACTAGCAAACAAAAATAGTCAATTTTCCATCAGGCGAAATGGACTGATTGCAGGTGTCCTCTGCCTGAGATCCCTCTCCTAGAAAACACTTAAGCATCTGTTTAAGCACATGCTTAAAGTTAAGTACATGCATAAGTGCCTTTCAGAATCGGAGTTTCACATCGCTCAACTTTGCACTGTACTGCAAACGTGGAAGGCAGGTGCTCATGGCATATTCATTTTCTACTCTGATTATTTAGGCTATGCTTGCATGCAGCTGCGGGTAGACAGACACTGCTAGCTCTGCTCAGGCTAGCATGCTAAAAATAACAGTGGCCACAGTGGCATGGGCAACGACCCAGGCTAGTCACCTGAGTACAAACCTGCCTAACCCCCTGGGTACACACTTGTGCGGCTAGCCTCAGCCACTGCTATTTATAGCTCACTAGCTCAAGCAGAGCTAACACGTGTCTGTCTGCCCAGCTGCTGCGTAGACATACCCTTAGGGTCTAAAGGACTCTGAACGTTGAGTTTCTTTGCTCCTGAACCTCGTAAACTCTCAGATGTGCAGTATTTAGCATCATCGGTACAAATTGTCTTCAGCTGCCTTTGAGAAAGAAATTGCTCTAATGAGAATCATCAGGCTTTTTTGGCTGCAGAACAGTTTTCTGGTCAATGAAATGAGGTTACTCTCCTTGCTAAATGGAATGGTTTGGGCCCATCTAGTGCTTTTCAGTGGAGGGAAAGTCTGTTTCTTTTTCCATGACTTGGCTGTGGGGAGTGCTGGGTAGGATCGTGTAGATATCTGAGACACAAGAGAAGAATCTGGGCGCGCATTAATCCATGGAGACTCGAAACGACTTGGTAGCTCAGAAACTCACACCTTACAATACTGTACCATTCAAATAGGGGTCTGCAGGGAAATGCAAAGCTTATGCATATATAAGTATGATTTAATCCCTAAGGGTTTAGCCCTGCAAAGTGCCCAACATCTGGCCCTGATCCAGCAAAGCACTTTGAATGGGTGCTTAATTTTAAGCATATACATATTCCCCCCGAGGCCAATGGGACTGTGCTTAAATATACGGGGGAGCCTAAGAACAGTGCTGCAGTGGGACAGAGTGCTCAGCCCCTGCAGGATTGAGCCCTTTCTTACCAAATGTGCAGAAGCACTTTGTGTGGACGTGCGAGATTCCGTGTGTGTGCGCGTGAGTAGTGTGTGCCTCGTGCGTGCTGGTTCACATATGTGTTAAGATTTGCTCGTAAGAAGTAGGGTGGGTGTTTGTGGAGTACAGAGGTGATGCATGGGGGGACGTGGGGGGCACGTGCCCCCCAGATTTCTGCCAGGGTTTATATGTCCTACCCTGAACCCCACTGCATATCACCAGAACCTTTAAACTGTGCCCACTCCTCCATCAACAGTTATGCGTTGGTTTGCTTGTAGAGAGCTGTGGATGTGAAGGTTTGGGTGGAAGGGGCCTGTTTGTGTGTTTGCAGGGTGTGGCGGATTGTGACGCGTATTGTGTGTGTGTTTTCAAAATCTGGAGGTCTTTCCCCTTCTCCCTTACTGTCTGCCTCATGCCAGCTTCATTCTCCCTTCCTTCCACGCTTCTCCCCAACCTACTGCAATATAATCGAGTCCTAATGATGGCCAACATTTGCAAATCTGGGTGCCTAAAGTAAGGCTCCTAAATCCATCCAGCCAAGTAACCATTACCCTCCTTTTCTCCCAGCAAAAAGAGCTATTATTTTTTGCACCGTGTGCAATCTTATCATCCAGCTGCCACTGAAGAAGGTTAGAGGGAAAGCAGATAAGACATGAACTGGAATTTCAAAGGAGCCCTAAATACCTTCTAGTCAGGTGCCTGAATATGGATTTAGGAACCAAGCATTAGGCACCCAGCCTAGAAAATTAGGGCTAATGTGTGTCTGCTTGAGTTATGTACATCTTTGTGTGTGTATGCAGAATAGGGTTGTGCGTTTGTGTGAGCATGGTTTGCTTGCATGGCGTTCATGGTTGCATGGACGGGGTTATGAGGTAGGCCTGACTGCACATGTGGAGCAAAAGGCCATTTCATTCCATCAGGTAAGAGCTAGGGCTTGACGGAAATCGGGAGACTGAAAATCCCCGAAATGTACAGACATTTTGAAAACATTTTCATTTTTCAATTTTCTAAAAAAACTTGATTTCGAAAAATGTAGGGACTTCATTAACTGAGCATTTTTGGTGTGAAGTTTTTCAAAATTTCAGGTTTTTTTCTTTTTTTTCAGTTTTGCAGCCAGAAAGCGGGGTGGAGAGGAATAAAAGAAAAAAATGGGACACTGGAAAAATAGCATTTTTATTTTCAGTTTTCATAAAAAAATTGCTAAATTAAAAAAAACCCTGAAAATTCTCTAATTCTGCTAATTTTTGTGTTCATAAACAAAGCCATTTTTTGACTAAGAAAAAGTTTTCATGTGAAAAACATTAGCCAGCTCAAGCGACCAGAGGGTCTTTTTTTTTCTTTTTTTTATGTTGGTAACACTCCTTGTTTGTGTGGAAGGTTTTTGGACCACTTCAACTTTTATCCATGTCAGAGAATATGCAGTGATAGCTCTGCGCCCTTTTAATTGTCTCTGAGTGTGACGATTTTTGTTGATGCTGTTTGTTCTCCTGCTGATGAAATACTCCTAATCCATTTTTAGTTCCATTGCACAGGAAAAGAGGAGGGTTGGTGGTTGGGTTTTGTTTTGGGGTTGTTGTTGTTGTTTGCGTGTGTGTGTGTGCGTGCTTATTATGATGATGATTCTGTGGCCAAATGGGGATTTAGGATTCCAGGAGAGACGGTAGCTAGCTCTCCTGGTTTCTTTTCTTTTTTTAAAAATTGTTTTCCTTTGAAATTCCAGAGTTAGTGTTTTGTCTCCTTTCTCCCTGACCCTCTTCGGAGGCAGCCGTGTGTTTTTTCACCAAAAATACTTGAAACAAAGAATCGTTGTCTGTAAACCGTAGCAGGCAGGAAACCCAACTCACAGGGGATCGCTCTGAGCCAGCGCTGTCCCAGAGCTAGACTCCAGTTCTCTGAATTCAACCTGACAGCTTGTCTGGAGCACTTTCTAAGTAACCATTATCCTTCCTTTTCTCCCAGCAAAAAGAGCTATTATTTTTTTTGCCTTGGGTGCGCTGTGTGCTATGTTATCGCACATGTGTGTGTGGGTTACACATTTGCTGGGATGTGGTCACTCCCCCCAAAAGCTCTTGGAATCACTCAGGCTGTTTCCCAAGACAAGAGTAAATTTGTTTCTTGATAATGAGGCGAATGGGCAAATACTGTAAAAACAGCAGCAGCAGCGTGTGTGTGTGTGTGTGTGTGTGTGTGTGTGTGTGTGTCCTCCTTCCTTTTCTTATGTGAGTGTCTGTCTGCTTTCTCTGTGGAGGTGTTTGTGCATGTCTTTGCGGAATAAATATTTGTGGGTGTCTCTGTTTCTCTGTGTATTTCTTTGCATTTGTGACCGTGTATGTTTGGGGGAGTGTGTCTGTTTACTACTGTGTGTGTCTGTGCCTACACCTGTACGAGTGTGTGCACGTGAGTGCTGGTCTGTGTGTCTGTGCTAGATGTGTATATGGGTGTGTGAGTGTGGGTGTGTTTGTGTGCACACACAAGTCTATATGTCTTGTGTGTACATACAAACTTACAAAGGCAGTTTTTCTTACAAACCTGAGTTTGGGAGAGATTGTCTTGATAGATATTTTGGCTTCCACTCTGTTCTGTGCAGTGGGGGTTCTTTGGCCGAGGTCCAAGCAACAAGCAAAACATTTCTCGGTGCTTGCTCCTTTTCTTTGTAATGTGTCATCATAAGCTGTGTGTAGGGTGGCGGCGAATCCAGACAGGAATCAAGAAGTTCCACTGCTCTAAGGCTCTGGGATGTTTTCCTAGGCAAGCTCTCACAATGGGGGCTGTCGCCTATGGCCCCCAAAAATCACAGAGCAATTTTGATTCCTGCAGGCAGGGGCATTGCTCTGAAGAGAGCGAAACCCAGGCTCAAGGTTTTCTAGCTGAGAGAGGTTTTAGTTACATGTCACCTCCAGCGGAATCAGCTTCTGCAAGGGAGGAGATCAGAGAGGAATACAAAGCAGTGACCCACTTCAGAAGAAATCAGAACTGCCCCCCAAGCATTTGCCCATTGCCAGAACCTGAACAGAACCTTGCTGAAGGTGTTGAACTGTGTTTTCATTCCAGGCACCTCCTGCTTCCTGGTTCTGGCTGGTTCCAGAAACTGGAAATAGGCTTCAGCTACAATGTTCGAATCCAGAACTAGATCTGGATTTGGATCCAGATTGTGAACACCCAAAGTTTTGGTCTGGGTCACCACCGACAGAATGCTGGCTCTTACCTGCAGATCCATATATACGTCCCTGCTAGCCTCACCCACTCATAGAATCATAGAAGATTAGGGTTGGAAGAGACCTCAGGAGGTCATCTAGTCCAACCCCCTGCTCAAAGCAGAACCAATCCCAACTAAATCATCCCAGCCAGGGCTTTGTCAAACTGAGCCTTAAAAACCTCTAAGGATGGAGATTCCACCACCTCCCTAGGTAACCCATTCTAGTGCTTCACCACCCTCCTAATATCTAACCTAGACCTTCCCCACTGCAACTTGAGACCATTGCTTCTTGTTCTGTCATCTGCCACCACTGAGAACAGCCTAGCTCCATCCTCTTTGGATTCCCCCTTCAGGTAGTTGAAGGCTGCTATCAAATCCTCCCTCATTCTTCTCTTCTGCAGACTAAATAAGCCCAGTTCCCACAGCCTCTCCTCATAAGTCATGTGCCCCAGCCCCCTAATCATTTTCGTTGCCCTCCGCTGGACTCTTTCCAATTTGTCCACATCCTTTCTATACTGGGAGGCCCAAAACTGGATGTATTACTCCAGATGTGGCCTCACCAGTGCTGAATAGAGGGGAATAATCACTTACCTCGATCTGCTGGCAATGCTCCTACTAATGCAGCCCAATATGCCGTTAGCCTTCTTGGCAGCAAGGGCACACTGTTGACTCATATCCAGCTTCTCATCCACTGTAATCCCAGGTCCTTTTCTGCAGAACTGCCACTTAGCCAGTAGCAGTGCATGGGATTCTTCTGTCCTAAGTCCAGGATTCTGCACTTGTTCTTGTTGAACCTCATCAGATTTCTTTTGGCCCAATCTTCCAATTTGTCTAGGTCACTCTGGACCCTATCCCTACCCTCCAGCATATCTACCTCTCCCCCCAGCTTAGTGTCATCTGTGAACTTGCTGAGGGTGCAATCCATCCCATCATCCAGATCATTAATGAAGATGTTGAACAAAACCGGCCCCAGGACCGACCCCTTGGGCACTCCACATAATACCAGCTGCCAACTAGACATCGAGCCATTGATCACTACCCTTTGAGCCTGACGATCTAGCCAGCTTTCTATCCACCTTCTAGTCCATTCATCCAATCCATACTTCTTTAACTTTCTGGCAAGAATACTGTGGGAGACCATATCAAAAGCTTTGCTAAAGTCAAGATATATCACGTCCACCGCTTTCCCCATATCCACAGAGCCAGTTATTTCATCATAGAAGGCAATCAGGTTGGTCAGGCATGACTTGCCCTTGGTGAATCCATGTTGACTGTTCCTGATCACCTTCCTCCCTTCCAAATGCTTCAAAATGGATTCCTTGAGGACCTGCTCCATGATTTTCCCACGGACTGAGGTGAGGTTGACTGGTCGGTAGTTCCCCGGATTCTCCTTCTTCCCTTTTTAAATGCTGGGCACTATATTTGCCTTTTTCAATCATCTGGGACCTCCCCCGATTACCATGAGTTTTCAAAGATAATGGCCAATGGCTCTGCAATCACATCAGCCAACTCCCTCAGATGCATTAGATCAGGACCCAGGGACTTGTGTATCTCCAGCTTTTCTAAATAGTCCTTAACCTGTTCTTTTACCACTGAGGGCTGCTCACCTCCTCCCCATATTGTGCTGCCCAGTGCAGCAGTCTGGGAGCTGACCTTGTCTGTGAAGACCGAGGCAAAAAAAGCATCAAGTACTTTTTCCACATCGTCTGTCACTAGGTTGCCTCCCCCATTCAGTAAGGATCCCACACTTTCCCTGACCTTCTTCTTGTTGCTAACATACCTGTAGAAACCCTTCTTGTTACCTTTCACATCCCTTGCTAGCTGTAACTCCAAATTGTGCTTTGGCCTTCCTGATTACACCTCTGCATGCTTGAGCAATATTTTTATACTCCTCCCTAGTCATCTGTTCAAGTTTACACTTCTTGTAAGCTTCCTTTTTGTGTTTAAGCTCACTGAAGATTTCTCTGTTACGCCAAGCTGGTCGCCTTCCATATTTGCTGTTCTTTCTGCACATCAGGATGATTTGTTCCTGTGCCCTCAATAAAACTTCTTTAAAATACAGCCAGCTCTCCTGGACTCCTTTCCCCCTCATATTAGCCTCCCAGGGGATCGTGCCCATCAGTTCCCTGAGGGAGTCAAAGTCTGCTTTTCTGAAGTCCAGGGTCAGTATTCTGCTCTCCTTTCTTCCTTGTGTCAGGATCCTGAACTCAACCATGGTCACTGCTGCCCAGGTTGCCACCCACTTCCACTTCCCCTATCAATTCTTCCCTGTTTGTGAGCAGCAGGTCAAGAGGAGCACAGCCCCTAGTTGTTTCCTCCAACACTTGCACCAGGAAGTTGTCCCCAACACTCTCCAAAAACTTTCTGGATTGTCTGTGCTCTGCTGTATTGCTCTCCCAGCAGATCACAGGGTGTTTGAAGTCACCCATGAGAACCAGGGCCTGTGATCTGGAAACTTCTGTTAGTTGTCCAAAGAAAGCCTCGTCTACCTAATCCTCCTGATCTGGTGGTCTATAGCAGACGCCCACCATGACATCACCCTTGTTGCTCTTACCTCTAAACTTAACCCAAAGGCTCTCAACAGGCTTTTCTCCAGTTTCATATTGGAGCTCTGAGCAATCATACCGCTCTCTTACAAACAGTGCAACTCCTCCACCTTTTCTACCCCGCCTGTCCTTCCTGAATGGTTTATATCCATCTATGACAGTGCTCTAGCCAAGTGAGTTACCCCACCAAGTCTCTGTTATTCCAATCACATCATATTCCTTGACTGTGCCAGGACTTCCATTTCTTCCTGCTTGTTTCCAAGGTTTCTTGCGTTCGTGTACAGGCATCTAAGATAACTAGCCAATTGCCCTACTTTCTCAGTATGAATCAGGGGGCCTCCCCTGTTGAACCCTCCTCATTGTGTTTCCTCCTCATTGTGTTTCCTCCTGGTATCCCACTTCCCCACTTACCTCTGGGCTTAGGTCACCATCCCCCAGCAAACCTAGTTTAAAGCCCTCCTCACTAGGTTAGCAAGCCTGCCTGCGAAGATGCTCTTCCCTCTCTTCATTAGGTGGATCTCATCTCTTCCTAGCAATCCTTCTTCCTGGAACAACATCCCATGGTCGAAGAATCCAAAGCCCTGTCTCCAACACCACCTGCGTAACCGTGCATTTACCTCCACAATTCGATGGTCCCTACCTGGGCCTCTTCCTTCAACAGGGAGGATGGCGAGAACACAACTTGCACCTCAAACTCCTTTATCCTTCTTCCCAGAGCCATGTAGTCTGCAGTGACCCGCTCAAGGTCATTCTTGGCAGTATCATTGGTGCCCATGTGGAGAAGTAAAAAGGGGTAGTGGTCCGATGGCTTGATCAATCTCCCCTAGTTGTACTGAGATGCTAAGGAGAGAGGCAGGATGGTCCAGTGGTTAGGGTGGTAGCCTTGGACTCAGCAGATCTGCGTCCTGTGTGTCCTTGGGCAAGCTGTTCTGTGCCTCAGTGCCTCAATTCCTCATCTGTACAATGCGGATACTAGCACTTATGGGGTGCTGTGAGGATAAATATGTTAAAAGATAGTCAGTTGCTCAGAAACTATGATAACGGGGCCAAGCAAGTACCTAAAATAGGTTATAGAATGATTTTTTAGTGAACTAGCTGCTGCCCCTACTGGATAGAATCAGAAATACTCAACTGTGTGCCTGAGCCCCTATACTACTTGGTGATTCACCTTTAGAACAAGTGGTAAGGGGCTGTGCTTTTGAAGCAGGGAACTCTGCGTTCTGTCCCTGTTGCCACAGTGAAGAGTTTTGAGTAGCCTGGGCAGGATAGTGACAGAGGATGTGGGTTTGGTATAGCATAAGCGCTAAGTATTTATTATTACTGTTGTTGTTGATGATGATGATAATGCCATTATAAGGTACTGTTAATTTAAATGTAAGGTGTGCAGGTGTTTAGGGACAGGCAGTACTATAAATAAAATGTTTCACAGAAAGTCGTAGTGCAGTGATTAGTTATTGAAAAATATAACACCATTAAATAATACAGAATAATACAAAGTGTTACAGATACTAAGTGCCAGATTTTTAAAGTTTCAGCACCCACAATTGGGACGCCCATGTGGCTCCCATCTAGGCACCTAAATAAAGGCCAGATTTGCAAATGAGCCCACCAGTCAATGTGCACTCAGCATGCTGAACTCTTTTGAATACACAGCTCTCTTTAATTCAGCTGCAGAGTAGCAAAGGAGAGGAATAAAGGGGAGTAGGTGGGGACCAATGGCATGTTTCAGCAGAGATTGTAAATGAGCTGGAGCGACACGAGGAGGGTGTTCAAGACACTGGGCACTGCGGAGGAGAAGGCTCTTGCACCAGTACTGCGGTGGTGAGGAAGTGAGGAGGCAGGAATGCATACCTCTCTGCTAAGGGCTGGATAGCTCCCAAGTTTTGGTAGAGTGGATCCAAGGGAATGTTGGAATTCCATGGGGAAAACCTCACCTGTAGACTAGAAGCTCTCCACTCCCTCCCCCACAAGCATGATCTAAGCATGTGAGTCTAAGGGGAGCTCAGCATGGTGCTACTTTAACAGTTGGCAGCATAGGTTTCATGTGGCATGGGTTGAGAGCATGTGGCACGCAGCCTTAGGGACATGCAGTGCTTGGGCAGAGTCCACAACCAGTTACATTTACTGCCATCATTTAAAATGGTGCATCTGACACTTCAGAGTGGGGGTTGAGGTGCCTTTGGTTTCCCTCGCCGCTCCAGAAACCTACTGTCTACGATTCCTCGTTCAGAAGGGTTGCAAAAATACACACACATGCCCCAGGCGTAAACACCAGGGGATTACATGCCACAGAGTGTCGGGACTGGGAACTCCAGGACTTGGCCTGCAGTTCCCTGCAACTCTAGTTTTAACTTGCTCCCATGTGCACCCCCTGCTCCCAGGTACCAGAATCATGCCAACCCCAGCCGCCCTTCTCTCATTAGGAGTGAAGCAGTGAGGTCTTGTGCTCTCTGCTCTCTCTTTCAGCTTCTTTTCCGTGGTCATTCAGATGAATCACACAAGCCTGCATCCCACAAAGGATGCCTGACCCTGCTTTTCCATTTAGAGCCAATCATCTAAATTCCAGCCACCCAGCCAGGAGCTGTCTCCCTACTGAGGCCGAAGGACCCACTGCAAAAAACAGTGCGTGTTCCACTCAAAGAATCCCACAGGCTGTTTCAAGTTCTCAGCCCTTTTCTCCTTCCATTGATTTGCATCTAAGGGGTTTGTGAGGCTGGGAACAGGTCGGGCCTGGGTGTTCCAGGACCCTATTGGAAATCAGATGTGCAAGGTCCACCCCATTGTGGCCTGCTCTGTAGGCAGGTTGGGTGAGAGTGGGGGGGAATGCTGGATTCCTAGTGCCTTAGTTGCCTCAGTTTCTCCATCTGTAAAATGGGGATAATTTCACTGGCCTGCTTTGTAAAGCTCCACAGATGAAAAGTGCTGTGTAAGAGTGAGGTGTTGTTATGCTGTAGCTATATAAATAGGATAGACTAAGCCAAAGGCCACCAATAGACAGGGCTGGTAATGGAGGCAGTGTGGTCTAGTGGCTAGGCCAATGGGCTAGGACTCAGGAGACTTGTACTCTAGGCTTGGTTCTGACCCTGCCCAAGTGGCTTTACCTCTGTTTCTGCTCCTAGCCTTTGTCTAGCTGGTCTGTTTAAAGTGCAAGTTCTTTGGGTCCGGGATTGTCTGTTACTAGGTGTTTGTACAGAACCTGGTACATTAGGGCCCTTTGGTGCTACTGTGATTACATGCTCAGCGGGTGCTCCTTGGGAACGCGCTGAGTGGGAAGGAGCCCTGTCTCAGAAGCTAGCTGCTGCCAGTGATAAATGGGGTGTGGTTCTGCTGTTTAACAGGGCTCATGCATGTGCCATGATTCCAGGGACTTAGCCTGGCTGTGCTAACCCACCAAGAAGCAGACTGCAAGGTTGTGCAAAGCAGCTTGATCCTGCAAGGTGCTGAGTGCCTCCTGGGAGCACCCTCAACCCTCACGGAAAGGCCCACATGTGCAGGACGGTGGGAAACGTTCTGGTGCCTCCTGGAGCTGTTCCTCTAATCTCCTCCAAATGCTCTGTGCACAGCAAGGGAAGGTTAGCAAGGGAGGCATGTTGGGAATGGGATTAGCTGTTTGGACGCCGCAGTATTAAACAATACTATGAAATCCCAGGACCCCGAACCACTTGGGCACCCGGGGCAGAGCCCCACTGACCCGTACGTTAATCCAGTCCTGACGCTGCCAACCTGTTTGGCATCAGAGGGCCACAGTTCAGACCCATCATTTCACAATGGGGCTTCTTGCCTAGCATCCCCGGTCCAAAATAGAGCGGTTGGGCTGTGCTTGGCTGGGAGACCTCTGGTCCTGCCGCAGGTGGAGTCATGGACTGGTAGGTGACGTGTCTCGGCGCCTCTCACCTGTGGATTTCACTGGGAGTTAGGCACCTAGGCGCCCTTGGGAAAAAAACTGGCACCTATCTGCATCTTAGGCACCTAAATCCCTTTAAAAACCTGACCTCGAGCCCCCTGGGATCCAGCTGGCAGGAAGGTGCCCTAGAGAGATGAGATCGTTATCACAAGCCACTGCACATGTGACCCAACCAGCGCTGTGTCCGGCAAAATCAAAAGGCCTTGCCAAAAGAGGCCCGCTGCCCGTGCTTCCCCCCGTGTTTGTGAGGGCGACACTGGCTAGCAAGTCTGCTCCCCTGACTCCGGTTTGATGGAGTAAGCTCCTAAGGAGGCAGCGGGATACAGGAGCTGTCAGCACTCACTGAGCGGCTGGGGAAGCCAAGGGACTGTGAGCTCCATTGTTCAGTGGGAACGTTGGCCCGCCACGGCACCCTCAACCTTTCAGATTTGAAAAACATCACTTTTTCCTTTTTAAAGCTTTCTTTTTTTTTTCTGGGGGATTTATTGTCCAATCTCTAATATCCTGAACAGGGACTTCCTGATACCATGTTCTCTCAGCTGGCAGGCAGACTTCAGGGGCTGGTGGGAGTACAGCAGGGGATCCTGAGCTGTTAACATTTGATCAGGGATTTTTTTTCCTCTGGGGAGGGAAAGGAGCATCTGTGAACCCCACCCCTGTGCCAGAAGCTCTGCACAGGATAACTCTGTTGGGCTCTAAGGGCATGACCTTGAACCAATTAAGCCAGTTGGAAGTTTGTTGTTGACTTCGGCGTGCGCAGGATCTGAAGCTCTGAGATCTGAGAGGGGAGAAGGGTCAGAGGAGGTGGGCACTAGGTCCTGCTTCAACTGTGCTCTCATCCTAGAAACCACTATCAGAGCTCACCTCCCTGGCACAGCAGGGCAGCAGACTTAGGGCCTGAGCCTGCCCTCCTTGACTTCAACCGGAGGATGAGCCGGGCCTTCCCACTGCTTATTGTGGGCCTTGAGGGCTTGATTCACCACTCTGTTATTTCACTTTTACATCAGCGTAGCTCCATGGAAATCATTGGTCTTCACACCTGGAGTAACCTAGCAAGGAACCAGGAATTCCATCAGGGGTCCTATCCTACCAAGTCCTGTGTCCTATTGGCTTCCACTTCAGTCAGGAGGAGGTCCATGGGGAGGCGGTTAGGGTGAAAGGTTGGAACAGAGGGCCGAGAACCAACTTCAGGATTCTGATTCTACCACTGTGTGACTTTGGGTAAGTCATGTCACCCAGTGCCTCAGTTTACCCTCCCATATAATAGCACCTGGGGAGGTGCATTTACAAATGTGAATAAATAAAATGACACTAATGATGCCTCACCTCCTTCCAAGGCATGTTGTGAGCATGAAGGTTTGCAAAGCTGTTAGATCCTCAGTTGAAAGGTGCTATGAAAGTGCAAAGTGTTATTAATATCCTGTACCTTGCCTCTAATAGAGTCTGCATTCATTCTGGGGAATTTCTGGATATAAACCAGACAGCTGCAGAATGACATTTCTTGAAAACATCTATGATTTATTTTGTGCTCTTTAATTCCATTTTGTATTGAATACACGTTTGTCACAGGGCTGCTGTTCAAATGGGCCTTTTAAGTCTAAAACAGACCTAGGGCAGGCGTAATTTACTTCAGCAGGCATAAACTGGCCTAGCTTAGCTGAAGTCAATTGCTGATTTACACCAGAAGAGGACCTGGCCTCATATTTTTAATTTGAAACTCTGTAGCTTGGAGCATTTGAGTGTGAAAATTGAGCCACTTTACGACAGATAACGACGCTCTGCATAACTAACCGTCTGGCCAGAGTTCTGTAGAATCTCTTCGAGCCACTGGGCGTCAGATCCTGGGAACAATATTGTTTTTGCAGAAACCCGAGTCTCTGGATGGGTTCCCTGGCTCTGCCTTTTCCATTTTGTTTTAAACACGTTCAGCTTTAGAGTCTGGGACTAGAAGCTGGCCGGGCTGCTGTGGTTCGTTCACATTGCACAACTTTTTGTGAAGAAAAAAAAAACGTTGGCAGATTTGATTGTTTTGTTTTTTGAGAGAGGTGGAAACTTGCACTGCTTGAGAGAGAGCACAAGTGAGCTGTTTGCCACAGCAAAACCTGCATGACTGGCTGTTGTGCTGAATCTCTCTCACCCCTTGTGCCACACAATGGAGGAACTATTTATTAACCTTATTCGGCCCCCTTCCCAATAGCATTGAAGGGGCTTATGGGGTATTAATCCTCACAACCCACCCCGAGAGGCAGAGAAGTATCTTATCCCCATTTTGTAGATGGGGAACCGAGACAAAGGGAGACTAAGTAATTTGCCCAAGGTCACACAGGAGGAGAGAGGGGGGAATTGAACTGGGTTTTCTGACCACTACTGTAATCATAACACCACCCTTGCACTCCCAAATCAGCTGCCTTGAAAGAAGGGTGCAAAGAAACCAGCACAGGGAGCTTTAAAATGATTAATGACTTTAACGTCATTCTGGGCAATCTCCGCCGAAGAGCAGATCCTGAGCAGGGGTAAATCAACCTCATTCGGTAGAAGTCAATGCAGCTACGCCGATTTACACCTGCTGAGAATCTGGCCCTCTGTGTCTTGATCCAGTATTTTTTATCGCAAGAGTGAGCACGGATTTGCAGTTAAAGCGTTGGAATGGCAAGCAGGAGATGTGGGCTACACTCTGGATCTACGTGACCATGGGCAGGTCACATTCATAGAATCATGGAATATCAGGGTTGGAAGAGACCTCAGGAGGTCATCTAGTCCAACCCCCTGCTCAAAGCAGGACCAATCCCCAACTAAATCATCCATTGCTGCTCCATACCTCAGTTTCCCCATCTGTAGAATGTGGCTAATCATCCAGGCCACCACTATGGTGTGCCTGGGATCTTTAGACGCAAAATGTTCTACTGTTATCTTTTCTTTTTTGTTGTGTTGATTCGCTGTGGGTCAGCCAGTCATGTCGTGTGCATTGGCAAGGTTCTGCTTTCGGCCCCTAACCTAATCTAGAAAAGATGCTGTAGCTCATGGGATCTGAAGGTGGCAAGTTGCGAGTTGAACCAGAAAAGTTGAAAGAAACTTAAAACTTCTCTGGACGCATCTCAGAAACGACCCCCTTCCTTCTTTAACTGGAGCTGGGCCCACCCACTGCAATGCCACTCTGCCGTCTTCCTGTCGCAGTTTTAGTGGGGCTCCCGGGCCTCAGCTTGTTGGCAAATGATGCCAAAAGCTTAGAGTTAATATGCAGTTTTATGTACCTGCCAAGGATTATCAAAGGGGAGGAATGAAAGTCACTGGCTGGCTGCCAAGGATGGGGAAGAAGAAGCCATTTGGTTACAAGGGGAATGGGCTACAATTTAAGCCTTATCTATTGTGCTCTGATTTCAACCACTACCATACTGACACTGGTGCAAGCCCCTAGTGTAGACAGCACAAGGTGCAATTTCCACCAATGGTTTCAAGCAGGGGAAAATTCCACTGGTACATATATAGCAGCTTTGCTTGTTTACCCCAATGGCTCTTAGCTGGGTAGAAAGGTTCACTTGGCAAAA
The DNA here is from genome assembly GCF_002925995.2 of Terrapene triunguis. Classification (NCBI taxonomy): domain Eukaryota; kingdom Metazoa; phylum Chordata; order Testudines; family Emydidae; genus Terrapene; species Terrapene triunguis. The sequence goes on from NW_020664725.1 coordinate 5,123,430, forward strand.
TGCAGCTGGGAACCAGTCCCCAGCACTGCCGCTGGAAGAACAAGAAACCCAGACTGGCCTCTGTCCTTGGGAGATGTCTTGTCAGATTCTTAATGCACAGTGGGTTGTTTTTAAGTCTGACCTATTTGCAGCACGGATTGCGGTTTCTATTACAAACAACAGTAAAATAAAAATAAAAACAGACAAGTTAAATGAGCTCCTTTCCCCCCTTTTCTCTCTCTTCCCTCTGCTCTCCTCCATGCTCCCTCTTTCTGTTTTTCTTTTCATGCCAATAACTAATTTAAAAAACTGAAGAGGCTTTTGCAGAGCCAGATGGACTGGGCGAGTGCACGTGGATTTTTCCACAAGGAGATTCGCTCCGGTCTCCTTGCTCTTCTCCAGCCCCAAACGATGAGAATGGACAAGGGCATGAGCAGCGCCACCTCCTGGCTCTTATTCACTCGAGGGGTTGCGGAAGGAGTTGGGGGGCAGCAGTTCATCTGTTGAAGTGCTTTCTGATGAGGATGATGGTTGTTTTGAATGTTGCGTGTTAGCGTGGTTTTTATGGTTTCTTTGTTGTCCACAAGGAGACTTTGGAATCCTTTTTCGTTTAAAGCCCTGGCTTGATTCATGTTGAATAACCTAGTGGCTCGTCCCTTCACTACCTCTAAGTCTGGTCCTTGAGTGGTTTTTCTGTCCAGCCACTCCAGAACAAGAATGAGAAGATGGGCTGGGGAAAACGTGGATTGTGAACTGTTCAGCAATAACAATAAAAAAAACTAGGGATTTAAAATGCAGGATTCTGATGACACATCTTTGCCCCAAGCCAATCCTCACCCACCAGTGTTGCTTGTTGTGAAATCAGAGCCCATTGTTTTTCCCCCTTTCTCTAACACAGTGCTTTGCCGCACCCTTCCAGGGCCCCTTCAATGTCCTTGGAAGGTTTCCTGCAGCTTCCGAATCAGTCATGGGCCAGATCCTCACTTGATGTCAATCGGCATGGAGCTTCGCTGATTGACACCTGCTGTGGATCTGGACCCATAACTCAAGGCTGCCCATGATCCACAGTGGTCAGAGACAGAAAAAACTTGCTGTGTTCACCATTCAGTGTTTAGCAAGGTTCTTTCTTCTAAGTGGGAGGAAATAACTGTGGCATCTCATCAGATACTCCATGCAATAATAAGTGCTGGGAAATGTTGACTTTTTAATGGCAGCTACTCTACCAAGTCATCTAGTACATCTCCCTGCAGAGACCTAGATTTTCCAGGGCTTTACCAAGGTCAGCTGTTAAAGTGCCTGGGCTTCCACCCTTCCCCTTAGGAGCCCAGTACAGCTCCCCATCAGGATGTTTTTCATGATCTCCATTGTGAACTTTCCTTTCCGTCCAACCTCTCCTAAACCATGAACAGTTCCTCTGTTTCCTGGATATTTACCAGTTCTTAAGGCAGGCTCCTTGGGATCCATGTACGGTAACCAGATGTCCCGATTTCATAGGGACAGTCCCTATATTTGGGGCTTTTTCTTATATAGGTGCCAATTACCTCCCACCCCCAGTCCCGATTTTTCACGCTTGCTATCTGGTCACCCTAGATCCATACCACACAATCACAGGGCAGGCAGAAGAAGCAGCGAGGCAGAGGAGCAGGCGGCTGTGCAAGGCACACCTGATTGCAGCCTCGCGATGGGCCAGGAGGATGAGCAAGGGCTCTGGAGTGGAAAGAAGGCACAGATTTTGGGAGGGTGGGGGGCAGCTGAGAGGCAGATTCTGACTAGACAGACATTCAAATTTTGTTGGGTTCAGTTTACATTTAGCCTCAGTCCACCCCATCTATTCCCATGGGACCAGATGGTGCCTGACACTAGCACGGGTGTACAAAACGGGGCGGAGGGCACTAAGCGCTTTTGTTTTCCTCTCTGCCCTCCACTGCCAACTTGTGCCCCCCACAGGAGTCAAGCACAGGCCCGGTCCATACTACCACCACCTGTGCAGGGAGGAGATGGAGGCCCAGGCCTCACCCCTGCTCCCACCCTCTACCAGCCACCTCCTGCACAATGTCTCCCAAAGCTCCACCTGTCCCATGCCATGTCTTATTATTTAACATTCATATTGTGGCAGTGCCTACAGGTCAGAGAGGTCAGAGTCCCATTGTGCCAGGCACTGTACAGACAGATCAAAAATGACAGGCCCTGCCCCAAGGCCCTTGCCCTATAATGGACAATACATAACAGGTGGCTGAAACACATATGTAGGCCAGGGCACGGAGACAAAGTAACTAAAGCGTGTGTAAAATTTCTTAAGCAATAATCACAACTAGCCACCTGTCTAGCCTTCCTGGCGCAGTCTGAACTCAACTCCTCCTTCCCTCTTGTCGTTTGTCATTAGATCCTTCCTATGATGCGGTCAGGAGAGCCGGATGGGGCAATAACATGAACTCCAGCCTCACCAAAAGTAAGTAGCCCTGTTGTGGGTGGCAAATTCTGATGCAGAGGATCGAAACATGGTCATGAGTTGGGCAAGGTTTGGTTTGCTTGTTGTACAGGCATCAGAATGACTGAGGATCCAGGCCCTATTAACTTCCAGTCTCTTGTGAGACTTAATTCATTAGAGCCATCCTTACATTGGACAAGATTCTGATACAATTAATCATGATGAATGACGCCATACTCCAATACCTTACTACTGCTCAAAGGAGAAAGGTGCCACTCACCGTGAGAAAGAGTAGCAAATTCTGGCCCTTAATATTTGTAAAGCACATTGAAGTCATCATATGGATGATCCTATAGACACTGGTGTCACATGTCCTGGGGCTACAAGTTGTCCCTGAGCAAGATATTACTCAGCTGGGGTAAGGCTGGCAGAATTTGGCACTAAATCAGTACTTTCTGTTTAGGAGCTTTATGGAAAATGCTCACTCAGAATGGGAAGATCATCCTTTGTTTTATAGCATTATCTCTGTTATCAGTGAGGATCTGAATGGGTGGAGCAGATGCTAGGGCTAAGGTTGAACTGATTTGTCGTGCTGGTCAGGAATTTTTTGACCAAACTTTTTTTTTTCCTTCAGAAAATGTCGATTTTCCAAAACCAAAATTGTTCATGGGAAAGGCTCATTTGGCGAATTTCCCATTTAAAAAAAAAATCCAGAAAAAAGTTGAGAAATCGTTGACATCCCATTTTGCCCTTTTCTAAACAAAAAATTCCATTTTTCAATTTGAAGCAACCGTTGGTTTCGAAATTTAGGTTAACTGAGAGTAAAAAAGAATTTCAAAAGGTCAAAATGATCAAATGGAAGCATTTAGTTTGACCTGATTCAAAATTCTTTACAATGTTTCCATTGATGAAAATTGTGATTTTGACTTTTCATCCCTGTTCAGGGTAATAAATATGTATGAAAACTCAACAATTCCCATATGACCACAAAACTGTTTCCTGCCGATCTCCACTGGCTTGGTCATGTTCACGTATACACTGTATCCATCTTGTTCCCTATTTGTTCCCTCTCCTCTGCTTGCAGTACATCTAAGATCTCACTTTTCCTGTTATTACAGGTCCCCCGGTTGCAGGGACTCAAACTGTGAATAAGAATACAGAACAGCAACGGCCCCAACCAGGTAAATGTGTCCAGTGTGTGCTCGGCTGTATCCCATAAACAACTTCATTTCCCAACCTGGTATTGTAATGTTTCAAGCAAGGACAGTCTTAGGCACAAGTTAAGTGGGCTCAAACACTTATAATACTTGGTCAACTCTGTTCATCCACCAACAAGGCTTATCCAAAACCCCTTTCTTCTGGCTGCTTATTGACGCCCCTCCCCCCCATTTAAAAGAGATGTCCCTGTATCCGCTTTGTCATGTGCAGTGTCCAAAATCCTTAGTGTCAGCTGCTTTGGTATCTCCTTTGACATCCCACAGCAGGCAGTGTAAAGGATTCTGAAAGAGCTAGTCAACGGAGCTGCTTCTGCCACAGTGGTGAAGGGTCTACGGGCTGGATTCTAACCTCCCTTACACCAATATAAATTGGGAACATCTCCAGCAAAGTCGACAGAGGTACACCACTATCAAAGCACCGTAAATAAGAGAATCAAGTCCTATCAGGCTTCAAGCAGTGATAGTTCTTGCTTGGGTTTCCCAACTAAATGACGCCCTCTCAATGTTCTGCACAGCTGCTTTGTACCTTTCTTTGTTAGGGTGTAAAGTCAGCCATGAGCCAACACCAAAATCCAAGGGACAATGAAGGGAAGTAGAGAGATTACAGCAGTGGGGCCCCAGGAAAAGGGGGGAGATTCATTCCTAATAAACACATGATGGAATTTCTAAAAAGCATTCAGCAGGAGCCTCATTCTGCTTCCGTTAGCATCTGCAGTAAAACACCCATTGACTTTAGTCAGAGCTGAGTTGGACCAATCTTCCGTTGACTTCACTGGGAGCAGAGCTGAGCCAATATGGAGTGTTTTTGAAAATCCCACCTGCACACAAGAAGAGGAAATAATCAGCCCAACTAGAAAATGAAGCACACTTAAGCAAGTGGCCCAACTGCTCACATTAAAGCAAATGTATTTGCTCTGATCCAGTCGTGATGTGCTGGCCTGATGCTATGTTTTCATGCAGCCAACTGCTGTAGCTGGTGCTGTGGCATGTGTCCAGTGGGGATTTTGATCTTAAAAAGTGGGATACTCTATGAAAACAGTGCAGCAGCCACTAGGTTATTAAATCCTCCCTAAGTAATGTGCGTCTGTACATTAAACAACATAAGAGGCCAATGGGACTGATCTGTGGGAGGGGAGTGGCAATGTAAAAAAGGAAGGAAAATGGACATCTGGATTATTCTGGTTAAGAAAAATAGAGAAGTGCTTTGTTTCTTTTTGTGCAGTAGAGTAAAGAAAAGATTTCTTGTCTCTTTGTTTAGATCCCTATCAAATTCTGGGACCCACCAGCAGCCGCCTAGCCAACCCAGGTGAGTTCAGTTTGGGACACCAGACCACTATCTTAAAAGCAAATTCCAACTCCTGTTTAAACGGCCAACTCTCTCATGAGCCACCGCTCCAGACTCGGCTGGAATCATAGCTTTTGTCCCTCTGCTGCTTGTGTAGAGTATATGGGCCATTGGATTGAATAGGAGTGGATCCCACATCTGTCCTTACCACTGCCCTCTGTGCTGGTCATGGCAGCTGGTGTGGAGAATTTCTTCATGATCCCCTACATGGCTGTACTATTGGTAGCTTCCATGTGCAGTCCCCACCATGGGCCTTAAATACAGTAGTAAGAAGGATCTTGAGTGACTGTCTTCCCCAGGAGTGACATTTCACTATTATAAGGCCAGGGTGGACAAATGATATAGTAAAAGGACAATACAAGAGTAAAACTGGGTGGATAGTGCCAAATAGTCTTTGTTTGAATACAAACAATGAAGTCACTTCTTCGGTATTGGACACCGCATGAAGTTGCTCACCACAAGCATTCTACCCTTCTCCCTCAAAGCAGCTAACCAGATTTGAACCCAGGAACTTTAATACTATGCCACAGAGTAGAAGTCCTAAATTGCTTAAGCTCTTAGCTAGCTTCTGTGGACACCATTTGCAGGCTTGCTATGTTTACACAATGACTCCCTGATCAAGTCATCTATAGACCTCTGGTAATAGGAGCAAGATCATGAGCATCTCTTGCTTGAGCTAACAGACAAGGTCGATTCGCATCGAGGCTGTTGCAATCTCGTAAACCTCTTTACATGGCCCAGCCACAAGAGGGGGACAAAGATCCACCTTGTCATTAATGTGGGTTACATTTGCACAAACACGTGTTCTGTTCGCAGAGGGAGAAGGTGTTGAATGCTCACGCGAAAACGGATTCTCATGAGCCTCCTTACAGGAAGTGTTAGTACGGCCATCTTGAAATAGTCTAGGAGTCATCCAGTCTGAGAGAAGAAATAATACTGTGATTTAGGTGATCAGCCACAAGGCTGCACATGGCAAATTATGAACTGCAGGTATTTGCAGCAATAGTTATGAAAATAGTCAGTGAGCAAAGCGAGGTCGAAATACGCTTATGTCAGCTATTCAGTGAATAATTCTGAATAATGACCATGTTCATAAAAAGCCCATTTATGAATGCTTTGTAGATTTGTCGATTTTAATGCCAGAGGGGACCATTCTGATCAGCTAGTCTGACCTCAAACAGAAGAAGAGGCTGAGTGACTTGTTTTCTGGGAATAGGTGGGCCGGCCCTCCACAAGAGTTTGTAAGGCTTGAAGGAAACTTTCCCATCAAAGATTGAGATAGTCCCTCTGTTTCCTGTCTTTGTCTTTTCGTTTAAGCAGGAAATGGAATGTCATTTCCTTTTCTCTTTGGCTCGCTTCATGCAGGGAGTGGGCAGATCCAGCTGTGGCAGTTCCTCCTTGAGTTGCTGTCGGACAGTTCCAATGCCAACTGCATCACGTGGGAGGGGACCAATGGGGAGTTCAAGATGACAGACCCCGACGAGGTGGCCAGGCGCTGGGGAGAGCGCAAGAGCAAGCCCAACATGAATTACGACAAGCTGAGCCGAGCCCTCCGATACTACTACGATAAGAACATTATGACCAAAGTGCATGGCAAAAGGTATGCCTACAAATTTGACTTTCACGGCATTGCCCAGGCTCTCCAGCCTCATCCAACTGAGTCTTCAATGTATAAGTACCCATCAGATCTTTCCTATATGCCTTCTTACCATGCACACCAACAGAAGGTGAACTTTGTGCCCCCCCACGCTTCCTCCATGCCTGTCACATCATCCAGTTTCTTCGGAGCAGCAGCATCCTATTGGACCTCCCCTACGGGCAGCATCTACCCAAACCCCAATGTCCCGCGTCATCCCAACACTCATGTACCATCGCACTTGGGCAGCTACTACTAGATGTTTTTACCTTCAGTGGCCTTTATCAATCTGGTTGGATGCTCTCTTTACTTCTGGGATTTTTTGGACCTTTTTTGGATATTTTGTGGGCCATTGTTGTGGGGGGAATTAAAAACTGGATATTAGTTATTCTTGGATCAAACCTTCTCTCTTTTTTTTTTCTTTTTTTTTTGTAATTTTGCCTCTTCTATCTTGAAATGAGAGATGGATACCTCTGCAGGCCAGTACTCTGTGTTTTTATTTTGGTTCTAAGTCTTATGTCCTCTGTAGGAATTGTCCATGAAGATTGCTCACCACAACCTGGAATGATTATCAGCATTTGAATTTTTACGAGACAAGAGAAAAAAAAATTAGCAGTCCGAAGGCTCTTAACAAGACATATATCCAGCCGTGGGTCTTAGAAGAATGCTATGTTTGTTTAACGGGGACTTAGGACTACATGTGTGTTTTTGGCGGGAGGGTTTCTGATTTCGGGGAGGGGATGGAAGAGTCAGATATTATGTTGTGAGGACCTGGGGCTGCAGAGGATGGCAACTGGAATCTTAGCTTTAATTAAGGCCAATGAGGTTTTTCACCCAACTGGAAATTTTATATATATATAAAGAAGTAAAGGGCATTCAAGGAACCTTTCTAGAGTGTGCAACTTGTGTTGGACTGTATATTAACTCCAGAAACATCTGAGACCAGAACAAAAGAAAGTAACCTAACATCAAGCACAGACATTCCTTGAGAGCAAAAATGAAATAAACGACAGCAGATCCTGGAGAGCTCTGCCAAAGCTTTCGGGATCGCTAAGCGCTACCGATTCGCGAACGCTGTGCGTTTGTCAGACCGTCATTCTAAGGGTCAGCTAATCAGAAGGCTACTTACTGTATAAGTTATGCAGAGTTATTTTTTCCCTATATCTCACAATATTAAAAGAAAGATGAAATAAAACGAGTTGACCTCAGTCACAAATGCAGGTTATTTTTACTACCAGATCAGTTGTTTGTGGGTTTTTATGTTGTTGTTTGTCTTGTTTGGTTTTTTTTAAATGTAATTTGTACATCTTTTCAATCTGTACATTTGGGCTGTAGCTTTGTACTTTTTGCGAAAAAAATTAAAATGAAAAAAAGATACATGTAAAGTATCTGGTGGGAATAGAGCCCTGATCCCACAACCGGATCCAGGCAGATTTCTTTCCTATCCTAGTGTGGAACACGTCTGAGCTCATTGGGAGTGTCTAAAGCACAGTTTTTGTGCTCCTGTTTTAGCTTGAGTTCGTTGATGCTAATTAACTCAAGTCAGCCAACATGTTTGTATTCAAGCTAGTTGAAAAAAAGGATCAACATTTTCCATTCACGACAATTTTCCATCAAAACTGAGTTTTTCAAACATTTTGATAATTCTATAAAGCTGGTTGAAAATCAACAAACATTCCTCCCCCCCCCCAAAAAAATTTTTGAAAAGCTTTTGTAGAACATTTTTATCAAACATTTGAAAAATTTCAACTACCTCTAATTTGCGAAGCTAGTCTTGATGATCCAGGAATGTTTATTTCAGGACAGAAACATGAAGGTCTTGGAACAAATGTTTATAGAGGTCTTAGATTGGTACTTACAAGCTTATTAGCTAATTTGGAATTAATTGACAATCATTTAACAGGAGCAAAAATATCTAGTGTAGACATAACCTCTGAATGTCTGTGTCAGTGCAAGGGTTAGTCCACGTGTATTTGCTTGCAGAATTGGGACCTTAAAACAGAACATTATAGTTTGGTCATAACTTTAAACAGAAGCACTGATGCCATTATTTAACAAAAGAGGAAAACAAGATCAAGCTAATCAGTTTAGGTCTTAGTGCTTTTGGAATGTTTATAGGTAACATTACTGCAATAATCGCAAAAAAAATAAAAAATTATTAAAAAAATTTCCCCATGGAAATGGGCTTTTGCTACTATATATATGCAATGTATTTTTGGATATTAAAATATATATAATTTTGCAAGTAATCTTTGTGGGTTTTTTTAAAAAAATGTATTAAATGTTACGCTGACAACTGTTGTATGAGGATTATGATGTAAAAAAATGTGAGAAAATAAATGGCTGTTTTCTTCTCTAAGACATCATATTGTTACACTTTTTTCCCCAACCTCACAGCAAAACCATGAACTTCCAGGCTAAACGATATTTATTTTAGATGCAGAGAAAGAAACTAAGAGCAAAGTAAATAATACTTTGCCTTTGTATACCACTATTCATCAATAGATTTCAAAGCGCTTGACAAAGGAGGCAAGTATCATTCATTATCCCCATCTTACAAATAGGGAAACTGAGGTACAGGGAAGTGCAGTGACTTGCCCAATGTTACCCAGCAGGCAAGCAGAAGAACCCAGGTTTCCTGAGTTCTAGACCAGTGCTTCCATCACTAGAACACACTTCTCTAATGGCTACCCTATTGGTTTAGACTATGCTGACTCCCTGTGTTACAGTCATTATTGAGGGTATAGACTTACCTCTGATTGTCCAACCTTTGGGGTTTTTTAACAAATTATTAATGGAGACTCTCCATGTATTTTCCCCCCTCCACACACAACCCATCACAAGCAAGTTTCCAGTCCAATAATCTTCACGTGCTTGATTAATGAAGATTCACTCTGAACAGTGACTCTAAAAATGGCACCTTCTTACCCAACAGATCTGTTCCCTGGGTGTATTCCACTGGACCTGCTCATTTTAGTTACAAACGTAAGTGTTTCCTTGTTTAACTGTTTGTTAAACACAGCTATGATAGAGCGAGCTGTGTTCTATTCCAACTGTGCCCCACCAATAGAACTGCTGAGTAGTTTCCAGAGGCAGGCATGTGCTTTCACAGGTGTCAGTGTTGGCAAAATGTGAAGACCATGAGTTTGCACACATGTCGTTTGGGGCAGAATCGCAGAGCAGTAAGGGTATACAGGTATCACCGAGAGCAAAATTTGCCCTGCAGAATCCTTGGCCAAAATGTTCAAAAGTGAGTTGTGACTTGGGGAACATCAGTTTTCATCTTAAACCTTCTGAAATGGAGGTGTCTAAAATTGGCCACTGCAAAATGGAACCACTTCAGATCATTGGTCAGATTCCAAACTCTTGGAATTGGTAACTAGAGATGCCATACAAGCCACTAGTGGTTCACCTTGACTCCCAAGCTGAGTTTGCAGGACTGAAGTTCTGAGGGAAAACCCATTTTTTTAACGTGTAAACAGAGCATATTTGCACTAGGCATGATTGAGAGAATATAAATATGGAGTCTAATGGTACTAATTCTACAGTTGCTTTTCTGAGGAGAATAGAGCGGAAGGGAGCTGAGGTACAGCAGGATTATGTCAGAAAGTTTTATAAAAAGAATGGTTTACAACTCGTGAATGTGAGTTTTTTGTGTGGACAGGGCAGCAGGGAAATGATTTGCTCTGCATTAATGTTCAGAATTCAAAGCTAATTGGTGAAATCCCATCTACACCAAGGCCCATGGGAGTTTTGCCATTGACTGCAACAGAGCCAGGATTTTTATCCACTGGGTCTATTCGGCTACCGAAAGTAGCTAGGCTCAAGTAATGTTAAGAGTCTGTCTTCAGTGGACATATAAAGCCCTGTGGCTCTCTGCTGACAGCTGTTGGTGAGCAAGGGACCAAGTGGGCCAGGCCTCATTTGCAGTTCAGTTACATGACTATTTGGGACATTTTGGCATGTAGAGCTTGGAGGCAATAAAATACTATTGTCCCAGTTGGGAAATGAAGGAGAAAAGATCTGCACCATATAGGCCGGGGGTGAAGGGTCACCTAGTAATGAGGCACAGTTGGGTAAGGACGCTTAGGCAGCAATGGGGAGATGGATGACATTCTAATTTTTGTGAGGAGTTTATTTCTGCTGGGAAGGACTTTGCAAAGGGTCCCATATCCTGCTGATGACTCGTTAAACGGCTGTATTAGGACAGTTTCAAGGCAGTGGACTGAAGCAATTTTGTGGCAGGCGGAGGTGGGCGGGGCGGAACACCCAGAGAGCTGCCGTTTACCTCAGGGACTCTGATGGGGGCCTCCCTACTCAGCAATCAGAGCCCAAATCATTTCAGCTGGGTCAGAAGGCAGAGTCCCTGGAGCAGCCCAGAGCACCAAACTGCCAGGGTCCTTGGACTCCAGCAACCCCGGACAACAGACGGTGAGTGGGGAGGTGGGGCAGAGGGAAGTGGCCGGAGCGTGGTCGGTCGCCACTCACAATGGCAAGAGGAGGGCTAGGTTGGGATTATTGTTAAGACACCCTAGGGGAGAGGGAGTTTTACCTCATAGAAAATGTTAATTAATTAATTGCTGGCTTTCCCAAGTGCATTCTGTCATCCCTTCTAATAAGTTCTCTTTTTTGTAAACCCCAGGAGTCAGTGCTTATGAGCGGGGAAGTATTGCCTATCAAGGGTGCCCAGGGTGGTTTACATAGTTACCCAGGTTTCTGGGCGGGGGATTGAGCTGGTGTTATTTACATTTTCCAAAGGAACCCCTAGAAAATTGAACCTGGGCCTCTTTTGCTGCTGACAGCACCTGGCAGAAGCGTTCCATACAAGACCTGGAAACTGACTTTTTACCTCCCCCTTTTTGCCTAGGTATTAAGACATATAAGACAGTGGTTCTCAACCAGGCGTACCCCTGGGAGTATGCAGGGGTCTTCCAGGGGGTACATCAGCTCATCTAGATATTTGCCTAGTTTTACATCAGGCGACATAAAAAGCACTAGCAAAGTCAGCACAAACTAAAATTTTGCATAGACAATGACTTGTTTATACTTCTCTATATACTCTACACTGAAATGTAAGTACAATATTTATATTCCAATTGATTTATTTTATAATTATGTGGTAAAAATGAGAAAGGAAGCCATTTGTCAGTAACAGTGCGCTGTGACACTTCTATATTTTTATGTCTGATTTTGTAAGCAAGTAGATTTTAAGTGAGGTGAAACTTGGGGGTACGCAAGTTAAGTCAGACTCCTGAAAGGGGTACAGTCATCTGGAAAGGTTGAGAACTACTGATATACGATATGCAGGATCAGCCATTGTTACATGGGACTGGGGTCATTCTAAGGGCTGCCTTACTTTTCATTTGAGATGTGCCTGAGTATTTTGGAACCAAATCTTGAGGTGAAAGACATCAAATTTCAGGTGTCTAGGAGTACACCTCTCTCTGATCCTCATGCTTCAAAACATAAACAGATGAACAGATGTGGAAAGGAAGAAACCTGCTTTGGTAGCGTGTTCTCTGTGTAGGTCTGTGAACGGCACACATTCCTCTGCAGTCTACAACATTGACCACCAGTGGAGATTGGATACTAGACCTAGTGTCAAATCTTTATGGGCTTAAGAGATCCATTTCAGCCGTGACATTGAATTTCCTGACAGCTGTGACAGACTTTGAATCTTATTTAAATGCAGAGGAATTTTCCTGTCTTAACACCTTTTTGTTTTTACATTAGTAAGGAATAGAAGGGAAAGGAAATAATAAATGTCTATCATACTCTTGCCCAGCAAAGGGCTCTGAGACTCCTTCAGGCTTGCTGCCTCTCAAGGGAACATTGACTGCACGGGAAATATGCAATTCTGAGTTCCTTTTTTGCAAACTTTTACCCTGAAGCTGGACCATTATCTGATGAACCTTCCCATCAATTTTTATATTCAAGTGGGGCTGTTGCTGTGACCATATCAAGGTTTGCACCAAAACCACGGATGCAGCCTTCTGCTGTTGACCAGAAGAGCAGAGTCGGTCAATCCAAGAAGATCACCTAAAGGAGCTGGTTTTGTGGCATTATTATCGTAGGATTGCTTGTGAGCACAGGGCTGTGTGTGACAATTTGTTGCACTGAAAAAGCCTTTTTAATAGCGTTGGTTGGGAATTTTTCAACCGCACGTTTTTCTATTTGAAAATGTTTCGTCAAAGCAGAAACTTTTTGTGGAAACAAATCTGCTTTGATGGCACAGGATGCACTTTCCAATCAAAAGTGGAGTAAAACCTGGCCTAGTGGTTTGGACCATTCATCTAGTAAGTGCTCTGGCCACTGGCTCTGCTGGTCTCTTTCTCTGCTTTTGCACAAATTTTTTTTTAAAAGTCTCTGTTTTGAAACCTTTGTCATAATTTTTCCCAAAATGAAATTCTGGTTTCCAGCCAGCCCTAATTGTGAATGGCCGACATGGAATGAATTTGGTAGGCCTCAGCCCAGTTACCAGCAGGTGAGCTCCTACATCACATGAGGCATTGCCACATTTGACATTAATTGGAACCATAGCTGCTGTGTGGATAAATCCAGGGCTGTCAAGCTGGCACCTTTAGCTAGCATTAAACCCACTAGAGAAAAATCAAATAGAAATGACCTTCTCTTCACTGATTTCCCCTTGTTACTTCACCTCCCTCTCTCTGTTCATGCTGTGCCGTTCCATGCCTTCCTACCAGCTGTTTGTCACAGCCTCAAGCCTAGTGAATTGGCTGCGTTTAAACATCCTTGACAAGGCGCTACATGGCTGGCCTGAAGAACAGTAGATTATAGGTGGTGTTGATGCCAACCAGGTGTGTTTGAGACAGGGCGCCCGCTTGAAAGCAATGTAAATATTTGCCAGCAGAAAAGATGAGCCGAGTCTCTTATTGGATGGGTTGGTGGGAGTGGGGGGAGGTTTCTAAGACCTGCTTTATGCCTCTGCACATTATCTACATGGGAAGAAAACAGGAGGTTAGGAGACAGGCATGTGTCTGATGGGGAGGCAGAGCGCAATGGATGGAGCCCCATGTTTCTTAAATTAAAATGCAGATGCTGGGAGAGGAGGAGGACACTCTCAGGTAGTTGTGGTGCAAAGCCATATCACCCCAGGGGGCCGCGACTGCTTCTCCAGGAGCTGCTGCAGATTTGTTATTTTCTTTGGCTTTTCAACTTTCTTCCCCTACCACTCCCCGCAGAGCTGCAGAGTCCTGCGCTGGCTCCCCTTTCAGTCTTCCTGCGGCTGCAGAGAACGGCATGCAGGACAGCAGAGCCTCTTCTGCTGCAGTAAGTGTCTAGCCTTCTGGTTGTGGAGGAAAAACTAGAAGAGGCAAACCCTGAAGGCTCAAACCCCAGCAGACCCACCCTCTCACCCCTCCCCCCCCCACATTTGTTATTTGGTAGAATATCATGAGGTGGGGGGGGGCTGAACTTGACGTTTAAATGCTTGAGGTTGGCAATACTAGAGCTGGCTGTGTGCACGGGGCCACATTCTGATCTGAGCAGTGTTGGTGTAAAGCTGGAATAATGCTCTCAAAGCCAGCAGTGCAACACCTGAGCAAATGGCACTGCCTTTGGCCCTAAGAGTCTGCCCTGCATCCACAATGGGTTTACAGCTACCTGTCGACTTATCTGGTCCCCATCACTCTGGTACCTGAAGTGGCTACAGCAGAGATCGCCATAACAATCTCTGGTGAGCTTTAAATGCCATATCTAGATTAATCATCCTCTACTGGGATAGGGCGTCAGTCTTCACAGGGCCGGGGGGGGTCAGACCGGAAGCAGCCTCTCCTCAGCTAGCATGCCAGGTAAATGCAGGACTTGGTTTCCTGGTGCCCTATGTATGCAGCCCAGCCATGCTACAGGGTTTTGAGTTGCCTGGCATCTCAAGTGACGCATGTGTTCAGTCACTCCCTGGTACCCATGTCCACTTCTTGCCCTGGCTGTGGGGCCGAGCCTGGAGCTGCTTCTCTCTCCTCTCAGCCACGGGGGATGATGCGGCACCTTTTCTGCCAGACACCAGGTAGCTTGTCCGCCATGCTGGATCCTGGCTGGGGAAGAGCAGGGGCAGCAGCAGCGCTGGGGACAAAAAATGAGAGAGGCCCAATGTGAGCCTCACACCCCTCCTCGCCAGCTGGGCATCCCCTCCCACAGCAATACCCCAGCTACCTGGCAGCTCCTGCCCAGACACCCCCAGCTTCTTCCCACCCTCAGCTCCCCCTTACACAGCCCCCAGGGAGTTACCTCCCAATGAGCACCCTGTAGCACCCATCCACCCCTCATATCCCAGCACCCTCTAGCACCCACCCCTCATATCCCAGCACCCTCCCATCTCCCCTGATACCCCAGCACCCTCTAGCATCCACCCACCTACCCCAGATATCCCAGATACCCTAGCACTCTCTAGCACTGGCTCACTCACTTCTATGCTGACCATAAGCTGAAGTGTATGGTTACATGCAAATTCTCTGCAAACAAGCTCCTTATCTAATGCGCATAGCATGTCACACAAGGCACTGCACTTCTTGGCAGCTGCAATGCTGAGCCGCAAGGGGTCAGTTTGTGATGCCAGGTTATCTACTATATATTCTCTTTCTTCTGTAGAAATATGGGGAAACTGTGGGCCTGAGTCTGCTTTCACTTGCACTGGTGTAATTCAGGAGTAAACCCAGGGAGGGGGGATGAGATTATAATGGCGCACGAGTGTTGTATCTTTTTGTGTCAGTTTCCGCAGCTACTCAGCACACCAGAGTCAGGCTCGGACTGTGCATCAAATCCATGCTAGCACTATGGGGGTCTCAATTTGGCTTGAGTATTTGGGCACTACTGCAATATTGATACATGGCAATAATAACACCTAGCTGTTGTTTGGTGCTTTTCTTCAATCTCTCTCTGAGTGCTTTACAAAGGTGGTTAGTATCAGCTGGGGAAACTGAGGTACCGAGCGGCCATAGATATCAATGCTCTTCACAAGGTGAGTAAGCAGCTTTATTGCTCTTCTACAGCTAGGGAAACTGAGGCATGGATGGTATCATCTAGTATCACCTGGGGAAACTGAGGCACCACATAGGGTTGGGACTTGCCCAAGGCCAAAAAACAATTTATCGTAGGAGCTGGGAACAGATCAGAGGCTTCCCCACACCCACTTCACTCCCCTGCTCTAGCCATTTCACTCCCCTGCCAGTTTGAAACTCCCTGAAGGCTGCTTAGAGGCAGTTGCAGATATGTGTTTAGCAGCACCCCACTTACACGGCACCTCTGCATTTGTCTCAATGATTTAAGCCGCAACGCCTCTGTGAAGGAGCTAAATATATCCAGCCTGCCTGGCTCATGCCAGAAAAGAGTCACTGAATGCATTCAACTTTATGTAATAAAATAAGGAGCAGTCCCAATAAATTCTTGCTTAGCACTTTACGCACTGCTGTGTCCATGCTGCTAGATTTTTCTGAGTTTAGGGCTACTGCCCACTTAGGAACCGGCTTTGTTATGTGAAGGTGACGGGTGCCACCTCCTGGCCACTGGGAATACAACACAATTGAACAGCTCCCTTCATTCCGCTAGCATCGCTATGGGGCCTCACAGGCCCCCTGCCTGTCTCAGAGACTCATAGAGTCACAGACCTTAAGGTCAGAAGAGACCATCATGATCATCTAGTCTAACCTCCTGCACATTGCAGGCCACAGAACCTCCCCCACCCACTCCTGTAATAGGCCCCTAATCTCTGGCTGAGTTACTGAAGTCCTCAAATCAGGATTTAAAGACTTCAAGTTACAGAGAATCCACCATGTACACTAGTTTAAACCTGCAAGGTGACCCAGGCTCCACACTGCAGAGGAAGGAGAAAAGCCCCCAGGGTATCTGCCAATCTGACCCAGATGAAAATTCCTTCCCGACCCCAAATATGGTGATCAGTTAGACCCTGAGCATGTGGGCAAGACCCGTCAGGCAGATACTTGGGAAAGAATTCTCTGTAGTAACTCAGAGCCCTCCCCACTTAGTGTCCAGTCTCCAGCATTGGGGATATTTGCTACTGGCAGTCGCCAATTAAACTGCAAGTGGTCATAAAGATATCAGGTACTTTCCGTAAGATATGGGGTGCTAATGCGGTAGGATGTAATACCAGAATAAGGCAGTCAATTTGCCTGTGAAATGCAGAGCATGTGTGGGATGCATGGACGCAGAAAAGCGGAGGCTTGAGTGGGCTGTTGAACTTTGTGAGGGGAGGTTTGAGACAGGAAGTAAAGATGTTTAATTTCCAGCCTCTCCTGATTTGCCCTGCTTGGATCCATTGAGCGGGGAGGGTTCGCTGCTCTCTCCCGTGCAGCAGAGAACTTATTCCAAATTCAAACTTCCCCAGGCCAGATGCCTCCACCTCAGCAGCGATAGCTTGGCCCCTGGGAATGTTTCGCAGAGTCTTGCTGCAACATTCTCGCTCTTGGCACAGCCTTGTCCAGTGAAATCTCTACATTGTTAGGAGCAACTCAGTGCCAGCAGTTGTCCTGGCATTGAGGGTCCCTAGAGTGAAGTAGCAGGGGGCATAAGGTGGAGACTTGTCACCTCAGGACTGAGGAGGAACATTTGCAGAAGAGGCGAGGGGTGTATAGAGGAGGAAAACCATCAGGGCACCTGGTCAGAAGTAGCCAGCCTAGGCCTGCTAGTGTGGCGGGGGGGTGCGGGGGGAAGGGAGGAGGAGACGGCAAGTGGTCAGAGACCATCACAGCCGGACAGTGGAGCTGAACCAGTGCTAGCAACAGTGAGAAAATGTTGGCAAAGTAGTAAGTCTGATAGCCTCACTGTGCCTCAGTTTTCTCCTCTGTGGAATGGGGATAATGCTTTTTCCCTACCTCACTGGTCGGGAGAAGTGGCATTGTGAAGATCCATTTATGTCTGTAAAGGGCTTTAGAGAAGTGTATGGACCGCGGCAATGAAAGCACTGACTGAAAAGAGACAGAGCTTTGTTTTCCAACACCGGGTCAGGGGGCTCCATCTGCTCTGCGAGATTACATTTATTTTTGTCCTCTTAACTGAACTTTCTTTTAATGGCAATGGAATGACAGGCCCTGAAATGGATTTCCTATGGACTCCATCCCGAGTGGCATTGTACCCAGCGTGTCTCCCGATAACCTTTCTTCCCTGCCCTGGGACTTTATCTGCCGCGTGACAAACACCCTCACTGGACAGAAAGAGGAAATTCCACTCATTGTTCTGCCGCTGCTGGGGTCTGACTAACACACTCTATCTTCTGCCTGCTGCTCCACTGTCAGGCCGGGATTGGCAGGCGTTTCCTGTGGTGACAATCAGCGGGGGCTTCGTGGGAGGAATGCGTTTCATTCCAAGACTCTCGGTTAGCTCCCAGCATGAGCCAGCTCAAAGGAACAAATACAGGCTTGCCGTTGCATTTTGGCCATGTTGCCATTGACCTGAGGATTATCCCCCTCCGATTCTCCTCTCTGTTGTCCCAGCTCATGGGTTCTAGGGTTCATGTGTGTGGGGGGGGGAAGGGTTCAAGAGACCCTTTCCCATGTTATCAAGTGGGAGAGGAATTCTCACTAGATGGGAAGGGCTCCTGATGATGGAAAAGGTTGAGAACTATTGTCCTAGCTAATTAATGTATACTAGCATTATTACTTCTCATGGTATAGCAGGGCCATCTTGGAGCCATATAGGTAAGAGCTCATGAGCTAATAAAAATATTCTTATGGACACCCGTACCACCCAGACAGTGAGGTGTAGGGAATCAAGCACCAGACTGGGAGTCAGAAGACCTGGGTACTATTCTTGGCTCTGCCCATGACCTTGGCCAAGTGGCTTTGCCCCAGTTTCCCCATCTGGAAAATTGGGGTTGAGCCTTCTTTTGTGAAGTACTTTGAGATTTGCAGCTGCAAGGTGCTGGGTAGCATTTCTTCCGTCCGAGGCTCTCGAAGCACTCTGCAAATTGCACAGCCTCATGTGCCGTGTGAGTTATGGCATGTGAGCCCCATTGCTGAGAAGAGAGAAGTGAGGCACAGAAAGGTAAAGTGCCTCGCCCTATGTCAAGGCCAGGAACAAGCCCAGATCTCTCGCCTGCCAATCCAGTGCTCTAACCACTGCACGAGCCTTCCTCTCATGCATCTCTAAGCAGGTTAAGGATGGTTAAGTAGGAAAGTGGTAAAAAGAAAAGGTAAAATGCCTCACAATGGGCTAAATTCTGATTTATCCTTCATGAATGCTCCGGTGGATTGGAAGGGGCAGGGACATGGTCTCACACCCAGCGCATCTGTGCAGGACTCGGGAAGAGCTCCGAGCCCAAGAGGAGGTGGCTAGTGAGCCTTTAACTTGTCTTCTCTTGTCCACTTCAATCCCTTTTTCTTTCGGTTTCTTTTCTCTAGTCTGTTTTTTTTTAAGCCAACTTTTATTTCCTTCCTTTGGCTGATCAACAACTATAGGGAGTCATCATAACCACCCACAGATAGCTGAAGGGTACCAAGGCCAAGGATGGTCCTTTGTCCTGGGGGAAACCATCCTGACACTGAGATCTGTTCCCTTTTTACAATTATGAAGATTCAGAGGAGCCCCAGTCATGGCCAGGACCCCATTGTGCTAGGCACTGTACAAACACAGAGCAAAAAGACGGTCCCTGCCCCCAAAGAGCTTGTGGGATAGACTTCTAAGAGCAGTGAGGGGAGCCCCATCCCTCAGAGATCTTTCAAAGGGATCTGAAGAACATGCAGTAAGGAGCCAGCCAGACTTGGTGTTGGAGTGGAACTAGATGGGACCTACTGGACCGTTTCCATTCCTAAGGCCCCAAACCAGCAATGGGATTCTCTCTATATACGTTACTGGGAGTTGTCTCAGGCTCGGGAGTTTCAGTGGCTCTGTGTCAGGCTTTGTAGAATTCTTACCTTTGTTCAAGGGGAAACAGAATCTTCTTAGTTTTAATTCTGAAGGCAGCCTGGTGTTTGTCTCCTGCTGGGACAGAGCAGTATAGCTCTTCCCTCCTTGGGCCTAGGCTGTATTCCTCTCAGGGGATCCCATGCAAGTGGAGCAGTATGGGAAGCTTGTAGATGCTAGACTAGGCTACATCTAGGGAAAGGACATGAGTGACAGGATGGGCCAGTGTTTAGGGGCTGAGAGACCTGGGTTCAAGTTCTTGCTCTGCCAAAGATTTCCTGTGTGAGCTTGAGTATATCACTTAGCCTCTCTGGGCTTCAGTTCCTCATGTGTAAAATGGGGATAACAATACTTTCCTACCTCCCAGAGATGTGGAGAGGCTGAAGGTTGTGAGGTACTCAGATACAGGGTGGTGGGTGTCATATGAGTACCTAAGACAGACAGAGGAAGCTTTACCATTACAACACTGACACGAACCTAGACCATCTCAACTGAAATTTATGAGGTTGAAAAACTGAACCAACACCAAGGTATTGGGCAATTAGTACCATGCAGGTGCTAAAGAAGGCTGACTCAGGAAGCAGGCTAGACAGACTCAGGCAGGGGACAAACTCAGCATGCCGTCTTCTATGACATTTTATTTTAATAACTTACAATGTGCTCATCACTGTTGCATCTGGATGCACGACATTAAAACAAACATCTCTTTGTATCCACCTGCACTAAGAAGCAATGCTAACCCTTCTGCCCACAAGAAAAGAAGTACTGTACATAGCAGGGGTGGGTGGAGGAGAGGAGAATGTACAATGAAGGGTTGGTCACTCTTCATACTTAGGACTGACTAATCTTCAAATGCTTTACAGGCATTAACTAATTGTTCCTCACAACACCCCTGGGAGACAGGTGAGTGCTGTCATCCCATATTATAGGTGGAGACCCTAAAGTGTGCGTTAAAGTGATTTGCCCAAAGCCAAAGAAAGAGTTGCTATGAGAAATGGGATTGGGACATGAGAGTTCCTGGCTCCCTGTCCTATACCCAGATCTCTACACTACACCCCATCCCACTCATTCTCAAAATAACTCTCAGTATGATTCTTGTAATTTTGCCTGCTTAATTCTCCTTTTCCATTCAAACTGTTCAGATCTGTCAGCATTTAGAAGGGGGTGAAGTAATACCTTTCATTGGACCAACTTCTGTTGGTGAACGAGACAAGAAGTTGGTCCAGTAAAAAATATTACCTCGCCCACCTTGTCTCTCTCATATCTTGGGACCAATGCAGCTACAACAACACTTCAAACAGCATTTAGAATGTCATTTGCATCATAACCATGTTCAACATGGACTTGTGTTGATTAAACTGATGGGGAAAAGCCCCAGGATCACCCACTTCTCTTTGGTCCATCATTTGGACACTCAACAGTAGAACTCAGTTGAAAAAACGGGAAGGGCATAGTGAAAAATTCACAAAATGTTGGCTGAAACTTCCCATTGGTGTTTCAAACTTCATTGAAACATCAAAATTAGAAAAATGTTGACCAGCTATGCTCAATATACTTTGCACGCCTGATTGTTACTGATTGAAAGCTCAGTGTCTCATGCATGTGAATGTTTTGCTTGCATAAATAAGATGTATGACTTATGGCTTAATCCAAAGCCCATTGAAGTCAATGGGAATCTTTCAGTTGACTTATTTATTTATTTATTTATTTATTTATTTATTATTCAATTGGTTTCGGCCTTTAGAAAATTCAATTTTGAGTGTCTCTACATCCTCATTGCTAGTGTTGTAGGCAAAGACCTATTGTGCTTCAGATAATTATATATTTTATTTTTTGTTTTGTATTTTTAAAGTACCTTTTTTCTTGAAAGGATACATCTAAAGCTGGTCAAAAAATGTACAATGGGACACTTTTCCATGAGAAAATGCTGATTCCAAGGAATCAACATGTTCTCCATGAACATGTCAATTCCATCAAACCATTTTTCCCGCCAGCCCTGTCTCCCCCAGCTCCCAGATTGCCTGGACAGCAGCCTCATGGGGCCACCTGACCTGCCACGCAGTCAGCTTCCTGGGAAGTCCTATGAGAGTGAATCCGTCAGCTGGGAGCAAGGCAAATAATTCTGTTTTGGTTCTCCCAAAATGGAATTTTTCAGACTTTTTCCTCCTACAAAAAAAATTCAATTTTTTGACATTTTCTTCTGATTTGGGACAAAAAATATTCTTCCACAAAATCAGAATATTTCATGGGAAGGAAATTCAATTTTCTCGCCAGCTCTAAATACATCATCATGACCCAAACTTTGCCTTTGCTTCTAGCTTTCCAAGAAGATAGAATGTACTAAGGCTTCACTACAATAGATTAACAAGAGTTGAACAGAGAAAGAAAGAAGAGATCCTGGGGTCAAATTTTCAAAAGAACCTAAGTGACTTAGGAACCTGTGTCCCATTTTCAAAAGTGACTTAGGCTACTAGGAGAAAATCAGTGAGATGTAGGCTCTATGGCCTAGATCTTCAAAAGTATTTAGGCACCTAACTCTCATTTATTTCAATTATGAAAATGGAGTTTAGGCTCCTATGTCACTTAGGATATGTCTACACAGCAGCTGGTGTAATTACCAGCTTGGGTAGATGTACATGCATTAATTCTGCTTGAATAATCCCACCTGCCCTAGTACGTAACTAGGGAGTCAGGTGGGATTGTAGCTGTACCTTTAGGCGCTTTTGAAGATTTTTTACCTGTTATCTCTTCTTTTCACATTTCATCCCAAGAACCGCTCCTCTTCAGCATATCTGGAGCCCTCCCCATGTCTCTTCTTTTAAGGCATGTTGTCAGACTTGCTTATGGCTCAAATGCATCTGGGAACTTCATTGAGTGAGTCGGACATTCCAATTTAGCAGCTTAAATGAACATCCCATAGGTATAAAAAATATACATTCTATGAAAATATATATAATATAGTGCAGTTAAATAGCCTCCCGGAGATCACTGGTGTGGTGGTCTGATTTGATTTAATTCTTTTGAGAAATCAGGAGCTATTTTCATGTCAAACCAGCCCTGTTCGTTTTTCTTCTGCGCTACTAGGTTATTGGGCATCTCCATATTGAGTTTGTGTCACGATAAAAAATGCCCCAGTCCCATGAGCATACAGAGCTACATTTTTGTGTCGCTGGTTTCATTGACTTCTGATAGGATGAAGCCAGGGTTGTCGTAACCTCTCTTTGCCTTGGCTTTAGCATCCTTCTCATTGTAGAGGCAAAAGGCACAGTGAGGAGTCTCTACTTCCACAGTCTTGCTGAAGTTGTGGAAGTCTACTCTATACTTCCCTTCCTTGGTCTTGGACACGATGGGAGCAAAGCGGTAGCCCCAGAGTACCTCCTCTGGGATATAGGATGTCCTGACCTGACAGGTAGCACTAGTGGCTTCCACTGTGCCATCTAAAAATACCACTAGCTCAAAATCCTGCTGGAGGATGGTTTCCACTGACATGTGGAAGAACGGGCTGGTCCTATCAATGACATGGTAAATAGTTAATGGGGAGATGAAGAAGAGGTTCTCATTGCCAGCATCCACCACAAAGTCTATGTTGACCTGGTCCAAGATGATAGTCTCTCCTTCTGGAGTGATGGTCGTCTTCAGAAGCTTCCCATAGATGTGGCTCCCAATCAGTAGACTCTTCCTAAGGTTGGCCACCCGGATAAGGAGGCACAGCTTGCCGCCTCGTTTGCTAATGACAGCATTCTTGCTGAAGGTGATGGTCTTGGCCCGTTTCTTGGACCTCGAAATCTTGGCCAAGATAGCACCGCACATGAAAGAGTTGATGATGACCCCAAGAATAGACTGGAAGATCAGCAGAAAAATGGCAGTGGCACACTGCTCTGTGACACACCGGAAGCCATAGCCAATGGTAACCTGGGTTTCCAGGGAGAACAGGAAAGCAGAGGTCAAGCCGTTTATGTTCTCCACACATGGGGTGTGGTTTATCGAAGGACTGAATTCAGGAAGATCTTTATGTATATATGCCACAACGTACCAAAGGAGACCAAATAGGAACCAACTGCCTAAGAATGCTGAGATGAAGATGGTCATCTTGTATCTCCATCTTAGGTCCAGGATGGTGGTCCATATATCAACCAAGAAGACAAACCGTGACTGTTCTTCCACGTTCCCAAACTCTATGTTACACCTTCCATCTTTAGATACCAGCCTTGCTCTTCGGCGACTGCGTTCCGTCAGATGGCTGGCAAAGCGCTTCCGGAAGTATTTGAACATTCCCTCTATCGACAAAGTAGTCTGGACAAAGAACAACATTTTATAAACATTATGGCAGGTGATGGTTTTATTTACAGTCGGAGAGAGAGGAATGACTCCTGTACAAGACTTAAGATGCTGACTTGCTTATGAAAAGTTATGACATTAGCACATTGGCCTTTGGCCATTTGGGAAGGATTCCAATTCATATATAAGGAAACAAATGTGTTCTTGCCCCAAGGAGCATTCCAGTGAAAAATAATAATAGCAGTTTGCTCAATAAGCTTTGCAAACATGAATGAATTAAATCTCACAACCCCCTATGAAGCAGCTGAGTATTAGTATTCCCACTCTCAGATGAAAAAACGTGAGGCACAGAGAAGTTAGATGATTTTTCCAAGGTCATACAATGGTCATAATTTTCAAAAGTGACTAGTGAGTTTAGGTGCACAATTCAAGACACCTTAAAGGGGCCTGGTTTTCAGAAACTGCAAAGTTTGGATATGGGGATTTTCATTCAGCTGCTAAAAAGATAGAGGGGCCAATCTTAGCAATTTGTATCTTTATGTATCAGCATTAGAAGAAGAGGGAATGTGAAATGGATAATGAACATTGGGAGGGTAGGGGGAAAGATGGAGAAGGACCTATACTAGCAATGTGAGATCTGAATGTCCATTTAGTTATTGTTAATATGCCCATTGCTCTGCTACCTGAGTTCAAATCTCAGATCCAGCTTCAGGTTTCAAACTCTCCCACAGTCGAATTTGTGTTTTGGTTCAGGCCCATCATTAATAAGAAATGACAAAACTGGAAGGGAAGGGGAGTTTTCTGCCTTCGCAAGAGGTACTGCTAAAAATAAAAAGCCAGATTCTGGCCTCCTTCCTCTGTCTTCTTGCTCATTTGGTTCCCTGTGACTGGCAAACACTAATAAGAGGGACATGAAATATGAGAGTCACTGATGGGAAAATAGTAGAGATGGCTTCAAACTGCAAAATTTGGGTCTGGGTTTGGAACCTCTCCAGAACTAGATGTGGAGTTTTGATTCAGCCCATTATAGAGCTAGGGACTAGCTGCAAAATCCATATGCAGATCTGGGTTCAGATTTTGAATCGCCCCAAAATTCAAGGATGTTCTGATTCAGGGAGTTGATTTGGCTTGTGACAAAAAGACTTATTTGATCCGCTAGCCAGTCCCCCTGCAAATGTGAGATGTAGTTCCCCAGAGAGAGGACATATTAGACTAACAGGCCACACTAACCCATCATGGTCGTGTACTGTATGTACATGTACTCCGCCTTTGTTGGACCACAT
The DNA here is from genome assembly GCF_002925995.2 of Terrapene triunguis. Lineage (NCBI taxonomy): Eukaryota > Metazoa > Chordata > Testudines > Emydidae > Terrapene > Terrapene triunguis. The sequence goes on from NW_020664725.1 coordinate 5,148,469, forward strand.
TCTTCTCACATGGCCAAGTTTCATTTCATGCTCTAATCATGTATCCTGGGGCCAAAGAGTTTCAGCTTAAAAACAACTAAAATAAATTAAAATAAAAAGTGAGGCCCTGAGGAAAATGCTCTCGCTGGTGATTCACTGGCTGTTCCGAGTTTAACTTTACTGCATCTTTTGAGGACATTGGGTCCCCAACTCTGTAGAGATGTGTGTATTTCAGAGGGCTGGAGCCTGCATGACTGACCATCTGTTTTAGAGATACCCATCCCTGGAATAGTAGGAATGGTGCAGATCAGACTCCGGACTGAGGGGCATTTGGCAGAGCCCAGGGCTGGAACCACTGCATGGTGAAGCAAATCAGGATGGGTGTGCTTAGGCAGAGCTTGTGTTCCACATTGTTCTACAGCCCTCACCATCACTGGCATCAAATCAGACACCCAACAGAAAATGACATTAAACCCTCCCACAAAAAAACCACTGGAGTCTGAGATGTTGTGATGGAGGGAGATACCCACACTAGCCCTGCAAGACCCAAATTGGGCCAGGTGGGCCCAATCAGCTAATTATGCTGCAAATTAGGGAGCTTTTGGCTGGAGGCCTCTATAAGAGAACAGGCTCACCTGTGCAGAAACAGGCAGGGCCTGTAAAGTGGGCTACAGACTAGACTGCTGCTGCTGAGTGAGGGCAGTTGCTTCCTGGGAAGAGGGAGGAGTGCTTCGGAAGACTGCAGGAAGGCAGGCAGCAGTCAGTCCCTGGGAAAAAGGTTCTTGGAGCTGGGACACCCAGAGAGAGAAGGGGAGCTGGATGTGGTAGGCAGCAGTCCAGGGAAGGAGCAGTGAGGGCTGGGAGAGGAAAGCCCAGAACTGCTGAGTTGAGCGTCCCTGGACTAGAACTCGGAGCAGAGGGCAGGTCCAGGTTCCCCTACCAGCCACTGAGGGCAGCAAATGGACTGACGGCCTAGGACTGCTGATGGACTGAACCCTGGAAGGTGGAATGCTGAGTGGCCTGGCTGGTGGGCTGAGGCACAAAGGAAGCACTGAAGGTCCTGGAGCCAGAGGAGCTGCAGACCTGAGTTGGAGTGATGGCGTCCAAATTGTGGACAGAAGCATTGACCTCAGGAACTAATCCCCAGAGTGACCAGGAGGAGGCACCAGACTAGAGGTGAGTGGAGCACCCCGTGACAGATGTCTGCACCTCTGATCTCTGTTGGGGGACAAAACAGCTAAGGTCACATTTCGGCTCCTTAGCACTCAGTCTTGTTCTCTCTGAACTCAGAGGGAATTTCATCATTGGCTTTAAGAGGAGCAGGAGCAGCTCTTTAATGAAGGCAGTTGACTGATGGTTAAGGAGGGAGAGGCGCCTTAGGCTATTATATTAGGTCTTTCACCTCTCGTGTGCTGTGGTTTGGAAAGGAGATGAACTGGGTCTCTGAATGATCCTTAGATATAACATTATTTTAGTGCCTAATCTGTGGCTCTCTTTCCCTGGCCCAAATTCTGGCTGGTAGCACAGAATCCCATCAGCAATTCTAGCCTCTTACCTACTGAAATGGCCACCGCACAGGCTCTCTGCTGTACGAGCCATGCAGGGGATGAGAGAGCATAGCACAGAGGATGGATTGTGGTCTGCAAGTCTGGCTCTGTAATGTCACCTACATGTACACACACCTACACCCATGTTATTTGTGCTCCTATTAGGAATAATCAGGGTGGGGTCATGCAGGCCCACCAACAGGGGAGGCATAGGGGGCAATTGCCCAGGGGCCTGGGTGATTTAAAAGGGCCTGGGACCGCCTCCACCGTCAGTGCAGTGGGGCTAAGGCAAGCTTCCTGCCCGCCCTTGTGCCGCACCGGTCCCGGAAGTGGCCAGCCAGTTCCTGCAGATCCTGGGGATGGGGTCTCCACATGCTGCCCCTGCCCCGAGTGTTGACTCTGCAGTGTCTATTGGCTGGGAACTGTGGCCGATGGGAGCTGCGGGGGTGGTGCCTGCAGGCAGCAGTGCGTGGAAACCCCCAGGGCCTCCCACCTAGGAGCTGCTGCCAGAGGGGTGTGCCGGTCACTTTTGGGAGCTGCCCGAGGTAAGCGCTGCCCCCCCGTCCCATTCCTGCACTCCAACCCCCAGCCTAGAGCCTGCACCCCGCACCCAAACTCCCTCCCAGAGCCTGCACCCCACACTCCCTCCCGCACCCCAACCCCCTGTTGCAGCCTGGTGAAAGTGAGTGAGGGTGGAGGAGAGCAAGCAATGTAGGGAGGGGGGATAGAGTGAGCAGGGGGCGGGGCCCCAGAAAGAGGCGAGACAGAGGTGTGGTCTCAGGGAAGGGGCAGGGCAGGGGCGGGGCAAAGGTCATTGAGTTTGCACGATTAGACAGTTGGCAACCCTACCGGGTGGGCATGTGAAAGCCCTGGCCATGCTACAAGAGCGCGCCCAGCAGTGCAGCCAGCAGCTCGCTGGGCACCAGCCAGCGCAGGCACAGCACCGCCCGAATGTCAGGCAGACCGCATCTGCGTGGGCATGGCTTGTGCGTGCGTGGGGGCCCATTGACTGTTCTGCCCTGGGGCCCGGAATTGCTGGGGGGCAGACCTGAGGTCATGAGTGGCTTTTCCTGGGCCTTCTGCCAGCTAGAATATGGGTGCACTTAACACTGCTTTGGCAGCGTATTTTGGGGCATTTCCTCCAGGAGCCATAATTTGGCCCTTTTATATCTACCTGGGTTTGCAAACTCCCATAAAATGGGCTACATGTTAATAAATTGTCTCATGGACACTGCCCCTCCCATTCCACATCATCACTCAACAACCCTGTGACAACTAAAGCAATTGATTCTGTAGGAAAGAAAGTTGTTAATGTATTTTTAGTTTATTTTAATGAGAGCTAGCAGCTGGAAACACCCTAAATTATGGCTCTTGGGGGGAAATACCCCCAAAATATGCTGCCAAAGCTCATGAATTATAATTCTGTGACCTAGCATTGGTATGCATGATGTAGCTGCCGCTACCAATATATAGTGATAGAGAGAGGCTGCAGAAAGGAGAAGGGTGGCCTAGTGGTTAGGGAACTAGCCTGGAACCAAGTAGACCCAGGTTCAATTCACTGTTCTGCCATAGACTTCCTATGTGTCCTTAGGCAAGTCACTTAGTGTGTGACTGGAGCTCAGGGAGACATATCCAATCTAGCTAGCTCAGGAACTGGAGTACTGTGCCCATCAGCATGGGCTAAACAAGCCCACCTGGAACCCTGGGTAATTACTCAAATTAAAGCTAGCTGGGATATGTCTACATGAGATGCAATAACCAGCCCTGCCCCCCCACCCCCGATTGCAATTTAGCAACCCTTAGTTGCTTTGTGCCTCAGTTCCCCATCTGTGAAATGGGGATGCTAGCACTTCCCTATCTCACAGAAGTGTGAGGGAGGTTAAATACATCAGAGTGTGAGGTGCTCAGATAGTACGGTGAGGAGGGTAATGGAAGTGCCTTAGACTAAACAACAGTAAATGGAAAAACACATTAAAGAAAATCAAAAATGGAAAAAATACAAATCAATTCCATCTCGCAAAGCTGTCAGCAAAAGGCAGCCTCTGCAGCCGAGTTCATATCCCTAGCCCTGATGATGGACATGCCGCTGTGTCTCACATGGCGTTCTTTCTATGGATGCCCCCCTATTCCTGTTAAAACAGGAACAGAACTAAAGTAGCTTTTTTACTGTTTGAAACTTCTGCTGCTGAATTAATTGGCCGGGGAAGGTACCAAAGCTGGTTAAATTTTAAACAGACTTCAACTGGGGAAGAGGAAACAAGGTCACTTTCCAAGCTCTCCTCCAGTTTTATTTCCCTTGGATGCTTTTAATGCGTTCGTGTTAAAATACAGCTTGAACAAAAAGAAAAGGTTCCTGTGCAACAGGCCATTCCTGGTAGTTTCCCAATAAATACGTCTTTTTTTTTTTGCTGCTCTTCTTCTGCCCAGAAACATGTGCCTTGAAATCTCATTACTATCCCCCATCTCTGGCTCTTGTTTGTGAGAACACTGCGCTGTGGCATTGTGATTGCAGGTGTCCACTAATCAGCACTTACTGGGTTTGCAAAATGGCCTGGTATTACTCACTGTTCAAGGTCTGTTTTACTTACTTACTTACTTACTTACACACACACACACACACACACACACACACACACACTTTATATGGCTGAGCCATAGCAGATACCCACCTGCTACCACTCCTAGCTAAAGGATGTAGTCCTTTAACTCAGGTGGTAGAAGTCTGTATTGAAGGTCCTGGATTTAGATCCTACAGTCCGACCACACCGCGGGATGTTACATAAATAGCCACCAAAGAACATATAAAGGGCAAGATCCTGCTTCTATTGAAACCAGTGGGAATTTGACCAGTGAACAGGATCGGGCCCTCAATTCAACAGAATGAGCATGTAAGAAGTAATGAGTAACCTCATCAGACTATATTCTCTGTTTTAGAATCAAAGCCTGGGAAATAAATCCCAAAATTCCTTTGCCTGAATCCGTTATGGGAATGTGTACGATTTTAGGACTGTTTTACAAATCTAGCTCAAGCAATCCCAAGTAGATCAAACAGCCTGAAGAATTACACCCTTGTCTAAGAAAGGTGACAAAGGAATTCACCCTTCAACAAACCTTTTCACTCCCACACACAACTTGCGTGCACTGATTTGCTTCAGCAAGAGCTAATGTTCCCTTCTCTATAAGTACATTGCAAGTATATGTCATAGTTCATCTAGAGAAGCTTATGTAAAACATGTTGTATAATATACAGGGTTCTCAAGGTCCCTTTGGTTTAAATCAGCAACTAGTAACCCAAGTCTGTCTTAGCTAATATTTACCAGGGCATATTTACTGCTTGGGCAGATCATGTGGAAATATTGCCGTCTTTCTATTCATTGCATGGGAAGTCCTTGTTGCTCTAATCAGTGAAGTTTCTGTCTGTTCCCAGAACATAAAATGCTGTAGAAGGTGCACCGCATCACCTGGCCTCTTAAACAATGGGGTATTTAAAAAATACAAACCCCATCACACTATGTAGACCCCTCAGGTAGTTCGCTCCCAAGGAATCAGAAAGCTCCACAGCGTTGCTCTGGTTTCATGTTACACTTGATGAGTGTAATAAGCAGAAACCTTTATATTTCTATGAATTAAGGTTCCTGATCTCTGGATTAATTGCCAATCTCTTCCTCCATCCCTCCATCCCTCCCTCCCTCCATCTAGGATCTCTGACAAATGCCCAGAATGGTATGGCTTTCTTCCAACCCTCTGTTGCTATTACAGATACTTCTTCCACCCCCCTTCTTTTCCCTGAAGTCCTGCCCACTCACAAGCAGGTAACTGATGTCTACATACCAGCTGGAGTTCTTCAGTGCGCCCAGAAATGTTACTGAATGTTCCTCCCCTTGTTTGTTTGTTTTTTTAATTGTTGTTGTTGATTTCAGGGTGGCTAGCGCTTTAATTGTTTTCTGGGTAAGTCCTCCATACAGCATTGCATGCAGAGCATGCTAATCCAAGGAAACGGCTTTAATCTGACCCACGTGCAGCAATTTAGCAGAATCATGACTGAAGACAAGGGAAAAGATTTGGGGGCTGGTAAGTTTAGTTCAGATCTTAGAAGGAAAACATGTAGCCCTTTAAACACCTTTGGATGGGTCCTACTACCACCCAGTCTCGCATTGGGTAGTACCATACCCCCGGTTTCAACTTCATCCAGAGAAACGTACTATTCCATGTGAGAAAGGGTGGCAAAATCTAGCCATGGGGGGAGGGGGGGAATCTAAAATGGACAACAAAACTCACTGAGGTTCTTGGCAAAACATACCTTTGTGAGGGGCTCCAATGAAGTTCTAGGAAGCTTAGGGAGAATAAGGGGGATACAGAGTTAAGGGATTATTCTTTGCAGCCTTAGTCTTATCTTTCCAAAAACATTTCTTTTTTTTTCGCCCCCTTCTGTCTATTGTTTTTCCTTTGCTGAACATGCTCTGAAGAAACTATGCCAAATACCCGTGTCCTAATTCCTTCCAAAATCCTTTTTATTAAAAAATGCTTATGAGATTCAGAAGCAGAGCAGGTTGTGCATTGTCCCCCAGTTGCCATTGCCAGGGAGTAAATGCTAGATGGCTGTGAGACCCTCGGAAGGTACGGCACGTTTTCTCTTGGCTCGCTGTCCAGGGAAGCCTAGGAATTTGCCTGTTGCAGCACGTTAACTGTTACAACATCTTCCCCACTCCACCTGCCGCTTAGATCACAAGTTTTACAAGCATATCAGGGCTGCCAGAGTGAGGTGGCCCTGTGCTGAAACAAATACAAGTACAGTAAGAATATAAATCATGCCTAAAATAGCCTGTTGGGCTACATCCATAGTGGTAACTTCAAACAAAAACCTGCAACCTGGACCTTTTACGCCCCCAGCCCCAAACTTTGTTGGGGTGTGATACCATCCCAGCTCCGGATATGAATTCTCCAACTGACTCTTAGCTCTGTGCTGGACTTAAATCCCAGATTCAAAGTCCTCTGCTGTACTTTTGGGTGCATCTGAATTTCAGATCAGGATTTGAGTTTTCAGGCTTGGGAACCTAGTTAGCATTAGTGTCGCAGCTTAATCAAGGGTTGAAATGGAGCAGGAAGTGGGGGGGGGATTATAGCTTAAAATACAGTATTACAGAGGGGCTCCTCTTGCTAAATCTTTCCTGTCTGACTTGTGTGCCCCAGGGTTGGCTGAGGTGACACCAATCAGGTCCTGGAAGTCCCATGGATAGCTGGTGTCTGGCCCCAGGAGCAGGGCTCGAATGGACCTTGGGATGGTTCGTGTGTGTGTGGCCCTGTAGTTGAATGGCACAGGCTGGACTGCAGTGCCCCTGCAGCTGGAATAGGGATGACCTTGGCAGTGTGGGCTGGAAAGTCCTGTGGATGGTATGTGTCCACACAGAGTCACTTGAGTGACCCTCTGGATGATGTATGTGCAAGGTAGGGACACTGAGAATGGTGTATGTGCAGAGGAACCCGAGAGGCTCCATGGATGAATGGTCTAGGCCAGCACCAAAGAGGACCACATGGCCACCAGAAAGGATAGTGCATGCCCATAGCGTTGGGGCCCAATTGAGCCTGTGAGAGGAAGCTGAACACTCATGGCAGGGAGTTCATGTCGCACTCAGGAATTGGGGTGTGAGGAGCTCCCTGTCCATATGAGACCCAGTTGAGCCCTACATGGATAGATGGAGCATGTCTTGAAAACTTGCAAATGTTGGAAAAGCTGCTGTCTCCTGTTCCAGCCATGCTCCCCGCCATGCCCGAAGGACCCAGCAGAAAGCTTGCTGGAGTGCCAGCTCAGCAGCAGCATCACCATTAAGCATTTGTTCATGACCGTGACTCCCAACACCATCGGTGCAGTGGCATTACCTCCTTAGTGTTGAGAGAGATGCTAGTTCTGCCTGGGCAATATGATCCATCAGTTCAGCTCAGCCTGCTAAGCCAAGAGTCCTGGCCCAATTCCAGTTTGGGTGATTACATTCTGCCAGCCTAAATTCCCTTGTGGTTTCAGATGGACGCAGCAATGCTCTTTATTCCCTGCCTTGCCCTCGCTCTGTCATGGAGTGTTGCTGTGAGCCGTTGAAGAGCTGCCCCTTTCCATTCCAGTGATGCTGCACTTCTGTGGTGGGTGAAGTGATTCCTATACATAGCTTTCATATTGGTTTGTAAAGCATCCTCCTGGATGAAACATCCACTAAAAATATAAACCATTTTCTTTATCGCAGGCATCTTCCATCTCTAACTACTAGAAATCCATGATCCCATCATCTGTGGGAGTTCAATGGTCAGAACAGAGGACCGGAAGCCAGGGCACCTGGTTTCTAGTCTCCGTTCTGCCACTGACTTACTGTGTGCCCTGAGGCAAGCCACTTAAACTATCTGTGCCTCAGTTTCTTCTTCTGTAAAACAGGGATTAAAATACTTTCACAACACCCCATGTGAAGTAGGAGGCTGGGCTGACTGATATTTGTAAAGTACTTTGAGATCCGGGGATGAAAGTCTATATTGAAGTACAATGCCTTCATCCTCATTCAAGCGGACATTACTGTAAATTCATGCATGTACCTTTTTGGGAAAGAGTTTTTAAAAAGAAGCACAGTTTTTGAGGTTCCAAGCTTTCTTCTTACGTTATTTTTATTACTACACTGACACCTACACGCCTCATTGTACTTGGCCCTGAACAAACATATGGTAAGAGACAGTCAGTGCCCCACAGATCTCACAATCTAAATAGGTGAGACAACGGATGGGAGAAATATATTATCTTTATTTTATGGATAGGGAACTGAAGCTCACAGTGGTTAAATGATTTGCCCAAGGTCATACAGAGAGTGTGTGGCAAAGCTTGGAACCTAGGTGTCCTGCGTCCCAGCCTAGTACTTACTAGACCATCATTCCTTGCTATTTACATACATAACTTTAAAAACATCATGCTGGTTTGCTTCCCTGATTTCTCTCCTGCTGAGCAACATGAGGATATGAGCTGAACAATATGAGGATTTGCAATTCATAATATGCCCAGTGTGTATTGGTTGAGGAGACCGGCTTTGGCAGGGAAAATTTGCAGCCTAACTAAAGGAATAATTCATTCACAAGAAAGCTGCCAAATGGATACATGCAAAAAAAATGCCATAGTAATGGAGATTCCAGCTAGGAATGCTTATGCAGAGCCTCAGATTAAAATGCATAGATGCAGATGTATGTATAAATGGTCTACAGCAGTAAGACTATTACAGTTATTAGTAATGAATCTTCTTGCTGTGAATACTGCAACACAAAGTAAATGCAATAACTGCATTCATTAGACGTGGCAGCTTAATGACTGGAACCAAATGGACAGAATTTGACACTTCTCATAGCTGCAGACAACTCCCGAGCTGGAGGCAATTTATAGATGGTGGCATTCCTTTCTCCTCTGTGTCCCACAGGGAGAAGAGAGATCTGGGTGGGCTCCTAGAGATGGCTGGTCCTTTATCATCTCCTTATGGCTCTGTCTAGACAATCATTTGCTAGTATTCTTCAGTAAGGATGGTGTCATTGCCGATAAAGGGGTTCCATTGTTTGTTATTACACATGAGGCTAAATTAATTCCCTGGCCACACTGAAGTCCATATGAGTTGCTGTGTCCCTTATCAGTTTAGAAACATAAAGGAACCAGCAAAAGAGGATACACTTTGAGAACATTTGTTTCAGTGTGATACAATGAACAGAGTGCTTCAGTTTAATTAAGTGACTAGATTTTATTTTTTCTAGCGGTGCTGGAGCCTGAGGTGATTGATTATGCACTCACCTACTGTACTGAAGTGTCTCCTCTGGGGTTGGCTGAAAATTTTCCATCTAAACTTTCTTAACAGAAATTTTTTTAACCAAACACTTTTTTCACAAAGTACCTGCTTTATATGGGAAATTTCAAATCTTCATTTAAAAAAACAAAAGCCTGAAAACAACATATTTTAGCCAAAAATTTTTTTGATTCTGCTATCCTACCATGATGCCTCCTGGGAGTTGTAGTTTGATTTCTTCATGTCCCCATTCGCCTCTATGATCTGGTCTCCCCAGCCAGATTACACCTCCCATGATGCACCTGGCCAGAGACTCCCATAGTGGAAGTCTGTGGTGCATCATGAGTGATGTAGTCCGGCAAGGAGCCTAGCTTATAGAGAATGGGAATATGAGGCACCTGAACTACACCTCCCAAGAGGCACCATGGCAGCATTTCCAAATCAAAATATTTCAGTTTTTGACTTTTTGCTGAAAAGTCACTTTTCCATGGAAAACATCAATATTTTTTTCCCCTTTTCATAGACCTCTTCGGGGGGGGGGGGGGGGAGAGCACCTTTTCTAACCATCTCTAGTCTCTTCATCTCCATGTTGCTAGGAAAAGGCACCACAGCCAAGATGAAGAGATGGGGGGAAAGACTCTGAAATTGGAGGACTCTCCCCTGTGTAACTGAGAGCAGAAGTCACAAATAACCCAAGAACTCAGTGAGAATTGGGGATGGAGGAGGATGGGCCGGCACAGCCCACATAAAATGCTAATGATTAAAGTCAGGAGGGAAATGCACAAAGTGCAGGTCACATGAGTCTGGTGCGTCTCCCTTTTTATTTATTTTTACTTCTCTGAAGTATTAAGAGTGAATCATTAATCCAAAATTTGGTACTGCAGAACTGACCAAAGTCACGTCTCAGTGGCTGGCTCAATGCACTGACGGTATATCTACACAGCAATTAAACACCCTGGCTGGCCTATGTCAGCTGACTTGGGCTGGTGGGACTTAGGCTACAGAGCTGTAAATTGCAACATAGACATTCGAGACCCCACGAGGCAGGAGGGTTCCAGTCAGACCCCGAGTTCCAGAGCCCGGGTTCCAGCCCGAACTTCTACAGAGCAATTTTACAGCCCCGCAGCCTGAGCCCGACAAGTCTGAGTCAGCTGACACAGACCAGCCACGGATGTTTAATTGCTGCATACACATACCTTGAGAGGGCTTCCTACAGAAACTGTTTCCTACAGAAACAGGGCTGAGAGGCAGCTGGCCTGACACAGCTAGAAAACAGCCACAGCCTGAGACCATTGCTTCTTTGAGTACAGTGACATGGTTGAGGTTGCTTCAGCATCAAATCTCAAGGTACCCCAATGTTCAGGGCTACTATGCGTAGAAAAGCTTAGAGTCACGTAGAACCTCTCATCCCAAAGTGTGTTTTGAACCTAAACTGGTACAGTTACTCCATCCAATGCTGAAAAGCACCCAGCTCTGGGGTGGGGGTACAGAGCATTGGTTTAAAAGTGTGGCTCTGTTATCGCTGCTCTGTAGGGGTGTGCAAGACAGTGCAGGAAGTCCCTAGCATACCATATACTCAAAGCAACCATAACATTGCTCTCTGCACTTCCAGGTTGCAAAGAGGATGGTAGTGGAGAGGCTACTATTGCCACAGATAGGCAGACTTCTCCAGGAACCACCAGGACAGCTCTTTGAGCCTAGCCAATTCTACACCCAATATAGAGGTGTAAGAAGTGTCACTGCTCAGCACTCGCTTGCTAGTCTAGTGCCTCCCTTCGCACCACTTTGGAACTGCAGGTATCTTCCCCCTTCTTCCCTGGCCACACAAGCATACACCATGTGCTTCAGCAAATCACACAGACATGATTTGGCCCCCAACACTCTTTAAATCCCTGAGTTCTGTCATAGTCCATCTGTCTGAGACTGAGGAAGCAGAAGAGCAGAGAGAGCCCGGCTTGCATTAGGCTGCATTGCAAATAGCTCTTCTGAAAGCTGCTGCAATATTCTAGCTGTGCAGGCCTGTGCTTGGGCTGTATTGATACGACTACTGAATATTTACAACGGAAGCTCTTTCTGACATGAATTAGCCACAGTGCTACTGGCCCCCTCTTGGGGATCCTTTCCATGCTCGCAAGCTGAGGGGTAGCCCTGGATTGGAAACTCAACAGATGACATTCTCCAGTCGGAATCAGTATTAAGGAAGTACCCTCATGTGGTTTTAAGGGCCATATCCTGCTGCAGTCACCCTCTTTTTGTTAAGTTGTAAATCCACCGTCCTGATCTTCTGTGGTTAGCAAAGATCATGTGGCACTGTCCTCAAGTGTATAGGAATTAGCACTGCAGTCCTAGCTAGTGTTATGCAGGGGAAATTGTTCTGTGGATAGCGCTCTAGCCTAGGACTTGAATGATAGGGGGTCTGTTCTCTGCTGTGCTATTGACTTCCTCTGTGACCTTGAGCAGGAGTCTCTGCCTCAGTTCCCCACCTGTAAAATGGGTGATACCAGCAGTGCTCTACCTCATAGGGGTGTTGTGAGGAAAAGCACATTAAAGATGGTGACTACTTGCTCAGACACTGATATATAAGTACCTTAGTAGTTGTATTCAGCTTTCTATAATTTACCCTGCAGTTTCAACTGGATATATCTTTCTTCTTCACTTCCTGTCCTAAACTGCTACCAGAAGCAATGGTCTGGGAGGAGGTAACTATTGTGTTATAATCCCGACCCTACCATTCACTTGCTGTGTGGCCTTGGGATAATCCCATCACTTTTCTGTCTCAAACTCCCCCTCTCTCGAATGGGAATAATAATAATTTAGCTGTCTCACAGTGATACTGCAAGGAGTACTGATGTCCGTATAGTGCTTTTGATGCAACATATTGTTTTATTACTAAGTGGTATGTGTACTGTTGTTCATTGTTAACCAGTCGCCATGTTTCACCTCCGTGGCATGAACTCTATACCCAGCTATTTAGAGTGGGTTGGGATCCTTCAGAGCAAAGATGCTCTATAAATATAAGCAATTCTTATTTTTCCATACACAAAGGGCAGCCATTTACACCTTTATTTTGTATTAAGAGAGCAAAAAAAGTCTGACCTTGAGGGCGTTATGTGAGTGTGTGTCTCCAGAGCCAATCTATGCCACTGAGCTAGGCATAAAATGGCTGCCTGTCTCTGACTCTTTGGGTCAGGTCTGTCTTTTTGTTCTGGGTTCGTACAACACCTTGCACAAGGGAGTCATGGCCCATGACTGTGGCTCCTAGGCATGATGTTAATACAATTAAATAATAATAGTCCTTAGAGTTTTAAAGGCACAGTACCCAGAAAACCGCATTAATTACATAGCTAAATACAGCACAATTTCTGATCTTCAGCTGTAATATTTCAATTGTTTCTGAGTCCCCTTTGTGTTGATTTCTGATATCTTCATCAGAGTTCCCACAAAATGAATCTGCAGAGTTCTTTTCTTAATAGCTCTTCCTATTAGCTACTTCACTTTTTGTATCTTCCCCTCCCCCCGCCCCATCCACTGACTCTCTACTGATGCTTTTGAACATACAATGGGTTGCCATCAAGTTCTTCCTTTGGTTCTTGAAACTGTGTTAGCCCAGGAACATGGCTTCCCATGGGGCAGAAACCTCAGCAGCTGGGCCGGATTTACACTTTACGCACCCTTAAACACAGCATCTTCAGCGTCCCTCCCCTCGTCTACAGCTGACCTTCGTGTTGCACACAGTTTTAGAGACGTAAGGTACCCCTAGAACGCCGGCGCCCCTAGGCACGTACCTACTGTGCCTAATTGAAAATCCAGCCCTGCTCACAGACTATCACTCTCATGATCTCCTTCTGAAGAACTTGGCCTTTCCCATTTGATGTACATTTAGAATTGTGCTGGCCAATTTCCAGCACGTCTCCATTGCTGACATTTCCATCCAGTACCACTCTCAGAGAGCTGATTTTTTTTTTAATTGACCTTTCCCCATCCCTTCCCCACTCCCCCCCCAAAAAATCCCACAACCACCAAAGTAGTTTTCATTTTTAACTTAATTCTATTCTTTTCAATTCCTTGGTCACATGATTTGTAAGTCACTGACCATTAGGGTGACCAGATGTCCCGATTTTATAGGGACAGTCCTGATTTTTGGGTCTTTTTCTTATATAGGCTCCTATTAGCCCCTCACCCCAGTACCGATTTTTCACATTTGCTGTCTGGTCACCCTACTGACCATGACCAAGTCAGAGTAGGTTAAAGCTGGTACCCGAATGAGTGTGAGTATCTAGGAAAAGAGCTTATGGCCTCTAGTTATTTCTTGCTGTAAGTCTAAAGGTGACTAGGTCAATGGTTCAAGCATCAACTGCTCTTGTAAATAACAGTAACTTAATCCACCTCATTCTTCAAAGGTGGTTATACAAAGACATACAGATGCTCATATATACACACACACATACACACTTTTCATTTGCAGATACTCTAGGTCCTTTCTCTTCTATACAAATTCTTCCTCTTTAGGTCTCACTTTAGCATGTGTCTGGGGCTTGAGAGATTATGTACTATCTCATAGCCTCTGTGGAATGTTCCCTGGTTTTGCTAAGGTCCCAAAGACTGACCGTCCCTTTTGGCAAGAGAAGCTCAGGTTGTAACAGTGCAAAGCTTATTTCACCTTTAAATTCAGTAATTTTCCATCCCTCAAACATGCACATTCATAAGCCCACAATATGCCATGCAAAGATAAAGCCTGTCAGCTGCCTGTCAACAAATCTCTGTGCTTCTTTCCTCTGCTAAATTGGCCTGCAACCGCGCCTCTACACGACCTGCAGCTTAGGCTTGTATTTGTACAATTCCACCTTGACCACTTAGTCAACTGAGATGCAGCAGTAAGAGCATCACGGGCCAGAAGGTTGGAAGATTTCTTTTCATGTTCCAGCCAGGGGTGGCTCCAGGCACCAGCGCAGCAAGCGCGTGCCTGGGGTGGCAAGCCATGGGGGGTGGCCTGCCGGTCGCTGAGAGGGCGGCAGTCAGGCGGCCTTCGGCGGCATGCCTGCGGGAGGTCCGCCAGTCCCGTGGTTTCGGCAGTAATTCGGCGGCAGGTACGCCAAAGCCACGGGACTGGCAGATCACCCGCAGAAACGCTGCCAAATCCATGTGACTGCAGACCGCCCGCAGGCGTGCCGCCGAAGGCCGCCTGACTTCCATGCTTGGGGCGGCAAAAAACGTGGAGCTGCCCCTGGTTCCAGCACCCCACCTGCAAGTGTATGTAGGGAGTCTCGGAGCAACCCACTCAGCTGCTGGCATTACAATCCAAAGCAGAACAGTCTTTATCCTTGTCCTGCTTCCAGGACCCCTGATTTGTCATACTCAGTTATTGCCTGTACACTCTATACTTGTCTTCCCTTATTCTTTGTCTTCTGAATTCTGCTTCACCACCAATTGTGGGAATCACTGTTTTAATCCACATCATGACAAGGAGAATAGTGGCTGGCACTGCTATAGTACCTTTCATAAGGGGCAGGTAGCATGGTTAGCAGTGCTTCCCAGGACTGCTAAGTCCAGGCCAGAACATGTGGAGACCCTGTGTTGTGACAGTAGAGCCTGATTTCCAAAGTGTAGACTTCTGACTTCAACTGGGGTGATAAGTACTCTGCACTTCTGCAAACGCCATCCCCTTCTGCAACCCAGGCTGGTATAGTCAGTCTGTGAGCCAAAGGGTCCATCTATATCCTGCAGCCTCATTAAAGAATCCCCTTGCTATTTGTTACAACCAAATCCTGTTTCTTCTCTACAATAAAGGACAGGATGGGGTACTAAACTATTAATGAATTAAGCCTCACAATAGGCCCATGTCTGTCTAATCTGTTGTCCTGGCCTTCTATAATTTCACCCCTCCTCCAGGAAGCAAATGTCTTTATTACAGGAAATCAATATTATTCACTGGAATTCACCCCTCTCGGAATCCAGGGTGTCCCTGCTTATATGTCTGGTGTCTGTTTCTTAAGGGCTTTCAGGTACACCTGCCCAACTCCCTTTGAAGACTAGTGGAGTGCTATGTGCAGATCTAAATGCAGAACTTGGCCCTACTGTTCTTGAAATGTGTGTTAAATTTTCACCAGCAGAGCCGCTTCCATTCCAGTCCTTCAGACACCTTTTGTATTCCTAATTATTTGTCTCAGGGTAATTGACTTGCAAGACATTCCTGGCTTTCAATTTGCATTGAGTGAATTATTGACCTGTCACCTGGGTCATCGATGTGAAGAGGCATATGAACAAGCTGAATGCAAAAAAGATGCTTTGCATTCCCCATAGCAGATGTAGCTATTAGTGCATTGTGCAGCAACGTTAAGTGCTTGCTCAATTTTAATTTAAAAATATATGGCCAAATTCATCCTTGGTGTAACCTTGCTGTAGTCCACTGAGTTTTACCAGGCATGGATTTGCCCCTGTAGGCTGCTTTAAAATCTCTCCCATGCTAAGACCTGATATGCTCATTTCCAGAATTTTTACAGCTGACTTGAAATCAAACCCATTAGAAAATCAAACCCAAATAACTGGACCTATTATCAAGGTGAGCAAGCAATATCCAGCACAGCTTTTTTCTTTGCTATTCCATAACAAACAAAAAACTTACTGAGCATGGTCTGTCTCAACCCATACACAAAAACATCTTCCTCTAGCAAGAAGGCATCTTCCTGTAGGCCTTGGGGAACAATAAAGTCTAACAATAAAGCATTGCCTTGGGAGTCACATGATCTGAAGTCAATTGCTGACTCTGCCACAGACTTTCTGTGTGACCTTGAGCGAGTCACTTCTCTTTTCTGTGCCTCAGTTTTCCAATCTGTATTATGGCAATAATTACATCAGGGGAGTTAGGAGGATATGTTCATTACTGCTTATAAAAGGCTCAGAGATCCTCACATGGAAGGTTGCTGTGGAGAGGCAAAATACTATTGGTCTGGGAACTGCCATAGTTCTAGTGGCGCTCAGACACTATGAAAATACCTAGACAGAAAGACCCTTGTCTACAATCTCAACGCAAACTTGTACAGTCCCCAGAGGGAAGAAAATCTGCTGTGTCCCTAACTAATATCTTAACATGCAGCAAAACAAATACAGAAGAGAATACACAATGGTTTGGGGGGGAAGGGATTGTAGAGCTGCACTAATAGTAAGCTGAGTTGCAGATATTTTCACAAATAAAAGGGTTGAGTTAGATTCAGTATGATCACACTATATTTATCATTCATATTACTGAGATCAGGGCCTAGCTGCATATTTAGGCACCTAAATCCCTTTTAAAAAGTGGCCTGTAGAGATCAAGCCCCTAAGTCCCAGTTTCAAATGAAACTTCAGCATTTAAGAGTCAAAATCAGTGGGACTTAGGCATCTAAGTCTCTTACTTGCTTTTGAACATATTACCGTAAAAGACCTGTCCAAGTTCACACACAATTCAAGTCTGTGGCAGAACCAGGAAATGAATCCAGATTTTCTGGGTCCCAGTCAAATATCTTAAGCACAAGATCCTCTATCTCCCATATTTGTTCTTTGCAAGTATTTGAATGACCACCCAGTAGCTTTGAAAATGTCCATGAATCTCAAAAGTTGCACAAATGATAATTTATCCGAAAATTCATATTTATTGTTCTTCTGTTTGGGGGCGGGGGGACCCTTCAGTCATCTGATCAGGGAGCAGAAACAATAGCATGTGAACAATCAGTTCTATAACATACAAATAGCAAATCCAAGAGCCACTCAGGGTCTGAACATTCACTGTCCAGATTGTTTGTTCTGAATAACAAATTACTTTTGAAGACCAAGATGGGCTCATGGGCAGCTTTGCTAACCAGAAAAGGGGCTATATTTTGAAATGAATAATATTTCTACTGGTGAGCACAGGCTGTTTTGTGGACAGCATGGAGCCACAATACAGAAAGCATTAGGGACATGCTTGTACCACACCTTTCCTGAGACAGGGGGTGGCACACACAATGTTCTCTCATGGGGGAGGGGCTTTGCTTTGTTGTTCCTTTGTTTCTCATCACATAAGGAAACCTAAAACTAAGCACCTTCTACAAGCTGCCGAGTTCCCTCCTCTCCTATTGGAGTCAAGAGTCCTGAAGCTGCACACAGCATTCTGCAGGGGGCACTCAACATCTTGCAGATTCAGGTGCAAGGTGCTGTACAGTTAGGGAGTTCTTTTACGACCTCAAAAGGTGATCAACTCGCAGACAGATCCATAGGCTCCGTCACACTTAGTCTTGTGGGCTGCCCTGTTGCCCCAGAATATCAGGACTTACCAGCGTATTTGTGGGAGTGACTACCTGGTTTGCACAGAGGGCAGCTCCATCAGGCGTCTTGGCTGTCAAGAAATATGAGCATGAACTCCCAGGGCTATGGTAAATTGCATCTCTCCTCAAACGGCCAAGGACAAACGACAGATCTGGATGGAGCTGGAAACTGGCAAGTAACTTAATCAGGGGAAATGAAGCATGAGAGCCTCTTTCCTCCCGCCTACCTCATTCTCCCCCCTCAGCGGGGTCTGAAGGCCAGGGACGGTCATCTGGTTAGTCCGTGCAAGTCAAAGCTCAATAAGCACCTTGGAAGTTTCTGAAAACAAGGTTAGCCTGTTGCTGGTAGGAATGCAAGGTTTGCACTTAAATACTAGAGGCTGGACTAAGTGAATTGATGCCAAGATAAATACTGTTGAGATGTAGAACACCAGGGAGTGAGGGGGAGGAGGCAGTGGTCCAAATAAATTGTAGTATCTAGGGATGATTTCCATGGTAGTTAGATGATAAGCGCCTTGGGGTAGGGCTGTCTGTAAAGCTCTGTGCACTATCAATAATAATTCTAATGGGGCAGGAGCTGCATCTTTCTGCAAGTGCAGAAGGCCCCATTAGCAGTGTAAGAAGCATGGTAAAGGGCAGGATCTGGGAGCCCATGAACAGAGATTTCAGACGCCTTGCATCCCTGGAGCATCTGCATGTGCATCACAATGAGAGGATGCTTTGGGAGGCCGGAGCAGAACATGTGGTCAACCACCTGCTTGGAGAGAGGACAAACCCCAGAGGAGCTATTTGACAAGTCCATCTCTCTCACCATCACAGAATTTCTCTGCTTCCTGCTGAATTTGTTGGGCCTGCTGTGCATGAAGTGGCTGCAGACTTGATCACAATGGTAAAAACTAGTAGATATTCACTTGAACTAGAACCCCCGCATCTGAGCCAGCTTGAACATTTGTAATTCAGGTCTTGTCTAGGCTGGAAGACTCTATGGTGAATGAAGAACCAGTGAAATAACATTTAAAAAAACCCCAAGAGTGAAAATTTGAGCCCCTGAGAAGGGAAGTGATCTTTAGACACGCGCTGGGGCTGATTCACAACTGTTACCCCAATTTTAACCAGTATAACTCTTGAAACCAGCGGAGTGACACCTGCATTAAACTGGGATAATGAAGCAGGGAACCAGCTCTTTGCTGACATCTCATTAACTTCAGTCACTAATTCATATTTTTGGAGAAAAGAAGCCTTTGTTAAAGAATCCCGGCTCCAACCCATTCAATTAAGGTGTGGGAGCTCACAATAAACTTCCCCAATACCCCCCGAAAGTCCTCCAGAGAGACCAATCTTGATGTGCCTGATAATTCTAAGGTACAAACCAAGCAGGAAACAGAAACGTTTAGGTAAATAAAAACATCTTTGGCTAGAAAAGAGCACGCATTCAGAGTAAAAAAAAAAACTTTGTAGCTCACCCTACAAGCTGTCATGTAATCAGTCAGACCTGTCCCTGACCCAATACATGTTAGTTACCTTGTCTGTTTCTTTTCTATGGATGTTTACATGCAGGATAACAATATT
Organism: Terrapene triunguis; assembly: GCF_002925995.2. Taxonomy (NCBI): domain Eukaryota; kingdom Metazoa; phylum Chordata; order Testudines; family Emydidae; genus Terrapene; species Terrapene triunguis. The sequence continues at coordinate 5,167,633 of NW_020664725.1, forward strand.
TGATAAACATCCAGGTACTACAAAGATAATAATCAATCAAAGCTTGTGGATAGCATCAACCACAAAACAGAAAAGCTTTGCTCTTGGGTGCCTATTATTTTTATTGTTTACATTTCATAAGCACATGAGATGCTTCGGTCAATGAGGAATTCTCCCCTGCCACTCTTACCTCTATATCAGTGATACTCAGACCACAGTGGGTAAGGAGCCAAATTAGCGATCAACAGTACCCAAAAGAGCCACCGCAGTGTGAATTCATTGTTTCATTTATTATTTTATATATATGTACAGCTTTGTTCTCCCCTCTTTAAAGCCAATGCCATTATCTAGATCAGGGGTCGGTAACGTTTGGCACCCGGCTCGCCAGGATAAGCACCCTGGCGGGCCGGGCCAGTTTATTTACCTGTTGACGCGGCAGGTTCGGCCGATCGCGGCCCCCACTGGCCGCGGTTCGCCGTCCCGGGAAGCGGCGCGGGCGAGGGATGTGCTGGCCGCGGCTTCCCGCCGCCCCCATTGGCCCGGGACGGCGAACTGTGGCCAGTGGGGGCCACGATCGGCCGAACCTGCCGCGTCAGCAGGTAAATAAACTGGCCAGGCTCGCCAGGGTGCTTACCCTGGCGAGCCGCGTGCCAAACGTTGCCGACCCCTGATCTAGAACCTGCAGAAGGCAGGCTTCTATCTCATCTGTGTTAGGGGATTCTATAGGACTCATTAGTATTAAAAGAAAGGAGGTAAATTAGAGCTGCACAGTGAGGCCCATCATGGACTTAATGGAGTTTCCAGCCTCCCTGGCTGCAAGAGATTCTTCTCTGAGGTATTTACTATGTTTCATATCTAAGACCCTTCAGCTGCAGTGGAAAATGCTTCCATTTTAGGTTCATCTAACTCAATGGTTCTCAACCTTTTCCATAGTGTGACCCTCTTTCCCATACCTAGACCCCCTTCCCATCTAGCCAGGATCTAGTTCCTCCCAAAATAAATACAGTCAAAGCAGGGTGGTCATGACCCTAATACCTGTTCATGACCCCTCTAGAGTTCATGACTCCTAAGCTGAAAGCCCCTGATGTGGTCTCCTCAATAGCATATTCAAAACCCTCTTATCTGTGATGCTTTGTCTTCTGCTCCATGCCATTTGTCTTGGGTTTTGTTCATGGCATAGTCTAGGTGGAGAAATGAAGCCATCTTGATGGGTCATAGGTGGAGACGTGGTTGCTGATGTAGCTAGGTCCTGACCCATTGATGGCTCTGAAGATCAGGACCAGGGCCTTGAATTGGCAAAGTAAGAAGGGTAGAATCCATTAGAGGATGCAAGGCACAGGTACTATAAGCTGCAGCAATACAGTCTGGAAGTGGCAAATATATGGATTGTTGTAGCTAGGTCTTCGTCCAGGAGGAAGGGGCAAAACCTCATAGGCAGCTGCAGGCTTTGCTCATCACTGTCACACCCTGATCATCCAGGGTTAGTTACAGCTCTGGAAGGATCCTGACACTCTGCCCTTGTTTGCCTAAAGTCTCGTCTAGTCCTTCAAAATGTTGCCAGAGCGAGGAATCAAACCTAGATCTCCTGAGTTTCAATCCAGTGCTTCATCACAAGGTTTGACTGCTCCGTTTATCTCCTTTGCCCAGCCCCATCCCTGGGAATTCTTTCATGTTTCTCCTTATGCTTGGAACAGACTCTCATCACACGTGCTCCGTCTCCTCTGGAAAAATATTCCTAAAGACTTACCTATTCCCCAAAGAACATGAGCTCCAAAGACCACACTGCACTCTGGGGCTGATCCTGTCACCGCTGAAGTCAGCTCGTCTGTAATAATGTTGTTACAGGTGCAACAAACAAACTTCAGCCATTTAGATTTGTTGGGGACTCAGGTGTTGCCCCCTGCTGTGGAGGTAGATAATTGATCCAATGGGATATGGAAGGTTCTCACACAGCCTAGAAGCAAAATTCTTGGATGTCCAGAGAAGGAAGAGAATTTTGGAAGTACGCTGGAATCCAACGCAAGAAAATTCTTGGCTGTCCAGAGAAGGAAGAGAATTTTGGAAGTAGGCTGGAATCCAACACAAGTAAATCCTTGGAATGGGATTGTTGCCTGCTGGTATCTTACCGCACTCTACACTAGTGTTGAAATATTTTATACTGTGAAGCTCTCTGTCCAGTGCCTGGGACAGAAACTGGAAAAATGGGATCACCCCACCAGCAACAGCCCAGATGGTGTCTCTTTCTGGGAATTCAGGAGGGGTGTTGCAGGGGCCAGATTTTCAGCTGATATAAATCAACATCGTTCCAATGTCCACACACATATACACCAGCTGGGGACCTGGATGAAGAGCTTTACAAATCACTCAGCCATCCCAAAGCTGTGATCTGTCTGATCTTGCACAAGAGCAGGAAAAACACTTTGTTAAGAACAAGAGAGGGACATGCACGCCCAGTCCAAAGCAAACCCCGTCTGGCAGTTCTGAGCTTCTTATCAGAAATAAAAGACACCCACATGAGCAACGATTATGAAATCCATTCAAAGAGTATCCACTAGCCCCCATCCTCTCCCTTTTCTCATTCAAATTCTGAGCCAGGCTTAGGTTAAAAATGTATATTTGTTTTTACAAGGCAAAGTTCCAGGGACTTTCAAGATTCTTTCAAAGCATTTCAAAACAAGATTTTTATCTGGCTACTATTGCTTTCTGACTTCTTTTAATCAAAATTGGTTTTAGATAAAATCTTATCAGACGCAACAGTAATAACTGGCTCTTGTACAGAGCATTTCATTCATCTGCCTCAATGCAATGTACAAAGCAAAATCAGTGTCATCAGCCCCTTTTTAAAGATGGGGAAACCAAGGCATGGAGCAGCAAAATGGCTTAATCAGAGCCACACAGCAGGTCAGTGTCAGAGAAAGGAATGATATCCAGGTCTCCCAGTCCAATACTCTGCGAAGGCATCATTCTCATTTAAAACAAGGTTCCTTTGCATCACTCTAGACTAAATGTGACAGGTTTCAGAGTGGTAGCTGTGTTATAATTTACCTTCCCTTCAAGACCCCCTTTACACTGCAGAGTGGTGTAAAGGGACCTTTGTGGAAATGAGAATCAGGCCCTAAGTGGGGTTGTTTTTTTTTAATAATAAACTGAACCTTGTCTCTCACTCTTTTATGGTTTTGTGATATTTAGGCACAACCAAACACTGTGTGTGATGACCACAAACTATATGTCACTTGGATTTCATGGGTCATTTTGTATTTGTTCAGGATAGAAATTAAAAAGAAAACAGTTGTGTTCATTAGCCAGTAAGTGCTTTGAGAGAAGGTTTGGTAATTGGGAATAGAAGAGGTTTCATAAGAGAGACGTGGTACAGAGGATAAAGCAACATGGTATTAGCAAACACAAGCTTTCTGAACTGTTTTTTTGTAAGTCTGTATAAAAATACCATTCAAGATCTTTAACATGGCTAGAAATTGGTAGCTTGACAATTCGTGTCTCTTGGGATTCTGGTGATATTGCAAATTAGGAGTCAGTTAGGAGTTTCAAAGGATGCCTATTACCTTTGCAGAGAGTTCAAGTTGTCACTTGGTTATTTTCTAACTTAGAACTTTTAGTAGAAGGGATGTTTTATTCTTTCTCTGGTGGAATGTCACCGTGCAAAGAAAGATCCTTTGGTTTCTTTCCATTTTCCAGTAAGAACTCTGCCCTTTTATGTTGCCTTTCATCAAAGGATCTCAAGGAATGTTACAAATATTTCATTTAAAGTGGAATTTTAAAAACTGGAATTTAAAAAAAAAATTTTTTTTAAATTACCAGCTTCTGACAAAGCACTCTTTAAACAGGATGTCCTGCTTTCTAAATTCATTTTTAACATGTATAGATATTTTTCTGCCTCCCTGCTGATATTTATAAAGCTCCTTTCAGCTGTGGAAAAGTAACTGACTCTATCCAGGGATCAAAGAAACTGACTATGCACAAAATGGAACAAGTAGAGAATTAAAGGGTTTTCTTCAATTTCTTTCAGTTTTAGTAATTCATCTATATTACATACCCAACCACTCTAGTATCTGAGCACCTCAGTCTCTAATGTATTTATCCTCACTGCACCCTGTCAGGTAAAGCAGTGTCATTATCCCCATTGTACAGATGGAGAACTGAGGCATGGAGAGCCTAAGTGACTTGCCCAAAATCACACCGGAAGTATGTGGCAGAACAGGAAATTGTAGCCAGGTCTCCCAAATCTCAGGCTAGTGCCCTGACCAGTGGATCATCCTGCCTCTCTAATCTTAGTAATTTTAGATGTTTACATGTAACTAAAATAGGTGCAAAATGTTCATGTTGATAGCACCTTGTTAAGCCCTGCAGCACCACTGTGTTTTATACCTATTTCACAGATGTGTAAACTGAGGCAGAGGGAGCTTTAGTGACTTGCTAAAGTCCCAGAGCAAGTCAGCAGGCAAACCAAGACTAGAACCCAGATGTTCTGACTCCAGGACTCCTGTTTCAGTCATTAGGCTGCACTTTGACCTGAAGGAGGTGGGAGGACATAAGGCATAAAGGATGCAGTCCGCACGTTGCACTTAGGGTGCATCTGGATGGTACAATATGGCTAATTGTACCCATACATGAACCTAGAGCCCCTCTGGAACTGAGGTGGGTAAAGATTCATCTCCATCAGCTTTCAAGAAGACAACCTGGAATTTCACCCCTTACCTTGTTTGCTAAGCAGTAAGAATGGCCACAGAAGAGAGAAAAGGCTGCCCTGCTTCTTGCACAGTGAGTAACTCGCAATATCCCTGGAGCTGTAGGTTTCTTCAGTGCTTTGGTCCTGCAGGTCCTGTATCAGATGGAAGAGAGCTCAAGGTCTCCTTTGGTATTTATGTGTCACTGTGTTAGCTCAAACTGGTTGACAGCTCATCTATATGCAATGGCACATTAAGGCTGTGCTTTACTTTATAAACTCTGCTAGAAAGGCACAGCAGTGGCGGCTAAATGGTTTAGATATAGCAGAGGTGTCGAGCTGGCAAAGCTAACTAAAGGAACCTGTGCAGAAGGACCTCTGAGGGCTGAAAGAAGGTGCAAGCCACCCCCTGCAAGCCTTCCTCCCCTGCACCCTCAGGATAGTCACAGTGGAAGTTGCTCCGCACTTGTTAGAATCAAGTGACCTATGTTACTTATGGGCTCAGCAGGTTAAGGAATAGCCAGGGATCTCCTGACACCTGCCTCTTTTCTGGGCAGGGCTGCTCGCACTCTGCATGGTTCATATCATCTGCTCTATGGGGTAATGGGGACATCTCTGTCCTCCCCTCCTGATCCCTGACTAGGACTTGGGGACAAACAAAGGAGACGCCATCCCCAGCACATCCTTACATTGAGCCCAGTGCATCCTGGGAGAGGACTCTGGGAGTCTGATTATTGCTGGGCGATTGCTGTCATTGCCATGCGGTGCAGACACAGTCACTGGAGCTCATAGTAATGTACCTCTCCAGTGTTTCTCGTTGCTTTGGTTTAAGGAGCTCCCAATCCCCTTGGTCCTAACATGGATTAAAGGAACTGAAACACTCTCAGGGGTTGGCAGCTGACCAAGCCTTGCAGACTCAGTTGGAATTTCTGGTTAGACAGCAATCTGATCTCCAAGAAGAAGCTTCCCATCTGAACACCCAGGTTACCCATCATTCATGGGTCTATGGAACTCAGAGCTTCAAGCAAACTGAGAGAGACAGTCAAGCGTCGCCTCCTGCAAGGTCTGGACAGTCATGCTGGAGAAGATATTTCCCCTCTTGTTAGGACTCTTTGATGGAGTGGCAGTGCGGCCTCCGTGGTTGGTGGCTATTTCCCAGCGGCTGGTGTACAACAGCATAATGGAACTACAGATTTGAAGGGCCAGATCCTACTCCTGTTGAAGCCAATGGGAGTTCTGCCACTCGCTTTAGTGAAAGAAGCATCTGACCCAAACTGTTCTGAAGAGGGAAGAGCACCAATATAAAGGCTTAACCATTCTTATTGGTCATCCCCTTGTCTTACTGGCTCAGTCATTAATAATCGATCTAATAACACTTTTATGCAGCACTTTTCAACTTCAATGCATGCTAATCCATCAGCTACTCCTCCCAACATCCCTCTGAGGCAGGTAAATAAATTCTCAGGCAGGGCTCCAAGTAGGGCTCTCTCTGCTCCCCAGTTTCTTTCAATAGGTGGGTCTCCTTGAGTGCTAGTGCTCCAGAAAGGTGCTGCCACCATGGCCCTGGAAAGAGGCATCTGGATGGATTTCTCGAAGAAAGCCCAGTCTGCCCAATGCAAAAGGAAAGCCAAATACTCTGGGATATTGTTCAGAGTAGTTAGCCCAATGGAAAATACATGTGGAGGAAGCTGCCATTACCTCTGTGTGGAAGGCTTCCAGGAATCAGAGGGTTGTGTAAGATAAAGCTGCATCGTACCTTGCATGCTCAATCTCCCATGGTGTTGAATGTCTCTCAGAGAACAAACCACAGTGAGCACCCTTCCTTCAGTTGGTCATCTCCCCGCTCTGTGCTGTTCCTGGTACAAGCTTTGCAGCTGAGCTCCAAAATAAGAGATGCTCCCCATAAACACAGAAACTAAAAAAAGAGCAAAAGAAGCCTCCTGAGTGGTCTTTTCAGCAACCCTATCAACTCCCAGCTGTCTCATGGTCCCATCTAGCTCACAGTAGCTGTGGTGAAAGCGCCTTTCTCAGGGGCCCATAAACTTAATACCCTCTGTCAATAGCCTGTTCGGCTGGCCCAATTGTTTCTTCTGCCCCATTGACTGGCATTCCAGCACCATCAAGCAAGGTGGTGGAGTCATCTGCAGTTTGTCATGTGCTTTTCCACAGGCTAGATAGCCAATAGGTACACATGACACATTTCAAGCCATGTGATTTCCCTGCTGGGGCCACCTGATTAATTCTTAAAGGAAGAAAATTGCAAGTGAAGTGTAATACCAACAAAAGGTGCTCGATTGACAGCCCCTGAGACCAGAGCCCTCTGTTTCTCCATAGAATAGCGTGGAAAGCCTCAACTCCAAACTTGCTTCCTTTCATCAAAGAATCTGAGGACTGACCATGTCTGGCCACTAAACTCATCTCTCATCCTAAAATGCCTCAGTGTGTGACTCATCCCGATATCGCTCTCCAAGTCGGAGGTTGAGGCATAGTAGGATAAGAGGACAGTGTAGAGGCTGTATCTGATCAGTCCTTGGCCTCTCTTCAGATGAGGAGCCAATTAATGCCAGTTATAGTGGCGTTAACTTTTCAATGTGGACCCGTCAACTGGGAATTAGACTGAAATCCACCAGTAGATTTCACATGTGCCACCAACTCAACCATAAGTAGCAGAGGCTGGAAGGATAATTGATAGGGTGTTGGTGGCTCATCAATCAGGGACAATCCCATGAAGGGGAATTTGGAAGTCCCAAAATGAGAAGAACATAGTCATGCATAGGCCATCCTTCTCTGGTGTCTAGGTGTCTTTAGGGTATGCATTCATGTAGTGCTCTGCAAATTCTTCCTGATACCTCTCAGGGCAGAGACTTGCAGACCAGAAGAACATTGCTGTGTGGGGGAGGTTTCCTGTAACCGGATAGCCCAATACTTCCCCCATGGCAAGCCCTCAGGGTAATATACCTGCAGTGAAAATGCCACACTGAGAAGAAGTTGTCTGTTGTGTGACTCAGACAGCAGGGGAAACAAAGCCGAATTCTCACTGGAAGGAGTAAAGCTCATTACTTGCATTACTTTAGTCGATTTTAGCAGCTTTGGCCAGATCAGTGACCAAGGATTGTTACAAAGTGAGAGGGGCAGGAAAGGTGACTGCCAGAGTTGCTTGGGTCACCAGAAAATGTAGGGCACTGGTGGGCCATGCCAAGAGCAGTTCCTCCTTCCACTCACTGTAAGCTGGGTGGATTAATGAATAACACTTGGCTACCGGTGATCCAGCCCCTACAGGGTGATGGAGCAATGAATCTGAATCAGAGCAGTGAGCAGCACAGCTGATTGCGACCTGTGGTAGGACCTGGGAGCAGAGTGGATTAGCAAAGAGTCCGTGGCAGAACAGGGAAATGGAACCCAGGAGTCCTGAATCCCCTTCCCCTGTTCTAATTATCGGACAACACAGCCCTCATTCTGTGGGTTAATATAAGCATACAATAGAAGGCAAGAGGAAGGGGAAAGTACGATACTTCCTCTGTAGCCTTTCATTGGCAGCAAGTGGGATTTTCTTGTATTGACAGCTGTGGACACATCAGCCGCACAGCCCTGCTACTTTCCCAGTTCAGTCCTAAGCAAAGCGATACAGACTCTGGGTTGCAGGTGTCCCATTTGCCCAAGGCTGCCATGCCTAGGGCTGATATTACAAACCCCCAGAGTTTAGATCTGACTCCAGCCTTCTCCAAGGTAGGTGTTTGGATCCGTGGTTTTGGTTTGATAGCTGAAGAAATGAGCCAGCCATGACATTTGGGGATGTTCAGACTGTACAGTCCAGATCTCCAGCTAGTGTAACTCGACACAGCTCCACTTTACCCCAACTGAAGTTCTGGCATTAGGTTTTGATATGGGTTCATCTCTGGTCAAGTCAGGCTTCCGTGAGAGACATAGGAGTTCACATCCTTCATTTCTTTCTGAAGGGCTTAAAGTCAGCAATGAGTTACAGCCCAGTGATTATGCATATTAATTGGGTACAAGTATAAAGCATCTGTTCCTTACAGTACATATCATCCCGTAACAAACCTCCTGAGCTGAGACAGATTAAAACGACACCAAGCCCCCAAAGAAGGGCGTGTTTCATCTCAGACGCTGCATTTTCCTCCTTCCCCTCTGCTGCCGTCCCATATACCCACACACAGACAAAGAGGAATAGATTTTGATAGCTAGCAGAAGTTTAAGTCATAGTAGATGGTATAAGAATGATCTAAACTTGGTAATATTCAGCAGTAAGTGTCAGTAAGTTCTATGGCCTGTGTTATGCAGGAGGTCAGACCAGATGATCACAATGGTCCCCATCTGGCTTTATAAAGCTACAGATGAATCTGTTCCTGGCTCTGTCACTGAGCTTGATCAAGTCACGTTAACGCTCTGTGCCTCAGTTTCCCCATCTGTAAACTTGAGATCATAACCCACTTTTTCAAAGTCCTTGCAGAGCTGGGAATGAAAAACTCCACCTAAGTTCAGTGCAAAGCATTATTCGTCTCACTGCAGCCATCTGTCATTTTACAATTCTTTCAAAGCAGCTGACAATAGGCTGGATTGTCATGGTTGCCCATCTGGAAGTTCTGAATGGATCAAATTTGGGGCGGGGCCTTTTGAATCAGGGGTTCACCTCCCTGCAGATGCCCCCAAGTGTGTCTGTTTTTGTCTTCAAGGCCTCTCTTTTCAGCTCAGCCCACTGTTGACCATTTTGACCTTCCCTTTTCACCAGCTCTTACTTTGGGGATTCATTCCATTCTCTGCCTGTTGTCCTGCTAGCTTTCATAGAGTGGCTGCATCTTCTGTGTTGTTAGACCCAGAGTTTGGAGAGGTGGGGAGTTATTAGCAGTATTATTAGCTTTTCCTATTAGCAGTATTATTTTTACTTTGGACAACATCCCAGTTGCCTAGAAACAGCATTAATAAAGCAGAATCTTTCCCCAGGGTAGATTGCTACATTATGCTTCTCACAGGGCCTTTCATCTGAGGATCTCAAAGCACTTTCTCACCATTAATAAATGAAACTTCCTCGTGCCCCAAGGAGGTGGGGGAATGTCATTATCCTTGTTTTGCAGGGAGATGCAGAAGGCCAAAGAAAGGTGAAAGACTTGGCTCTCCCATGCGATTTGTGGGGGAGCTGAAAAGCATGTTATCAGTGTCTTGCCCAGTATCACTTGGGGCCCTATCCAACTCCCACTGAAGCCAATGGAAAGCCCCCCCTCTCCCCCCGCCCATGGCTTGTCATGGGCTTGATTGAGCCCAAGGTGAGCTGCAGGTTGAGCAAATCTAATTATTTCTCGGTGGTGAGAATGTGGTACCAGAGTAGGGTGACCAGGTAGCAAGTGTGAAAAATCGGGACAGGGGGTGGGGGATAATAGGCACCTATATAAGACACAGCTCCTGAATATCGGGACTGTCCCTATAAAATCGGGACATCTGGTCACCCTATACCAGAGGTAGCACAGCCAGCCTACAATTAGGGGTGCACTGCTACTGAATGGCTAAGAATTCCATATCTCCTATTCTGTTACCTTCTCTACCCTGCTCCTCAGCCCACCTATGTGTGCCCATCCAGATGTTCTGCTTTGCCTTTTAGATTGTAAGCTCTCTCAGAAAGCAGCTGTCATTGATTATACATTGGTATAGCACACAGAACAATGGGGCCTGACCTTCTTGTGGCATTTAGGCAGTACTTTAATATAAATGTTAAATCATAATAATACAAATAATAAGTAATTCATTGAATAATAGACTTTAAGTGGTAGCTTTGCCATAAATTCCAAGGGCAGCAGGACTCATTGAAAATTAGTCTTGTTAATTAATAAATGTAATTAGTTACACTTTAAAAAGACGTCATATTTTTGCGTGATGTTACTGGCATCAAATAAAGCCTTGATTTGAAATATCCCATTATTTTCCTAGCTGAGAGTTGCAGATATTTCTGATACATGCTGCATAGTAACTTGTGTGTTTAACAGAGGGTTCTGCAAAAATCACCGGAAGTGGCCAGTTTGTTAACTTTTGTATCAGCCTTATTTCTGAAGGTCACAGACATTAGAAATGACCACTCAAAGAATTATTGCGTTACAGCTGAGTGAGCATGTGAAAAAAACCTGGTAGGGAAGGCAGTAAGAACAGGTTGGATGGCAGGTATGACCACATTTGGTAATAAAAAATCAGCCAGAGAGAAATACCAGCTTTTGTACAACAACCTTTCATCAGCACTGGAGAAACAAATGGAAGACTTGATGTGGCTTCATGGACATTAGACCCTGTAAATTTGTTATAAAAAGAGAGTGGTTAATGAATAGAACTGGCTGGAAAAGGGAAATCCCTTTCTACAAAAAAAAAAAAAAGAGCATGTTTTTGGGGGGAAAAAATTCCCCCCAAACCAGGATGAAAAGTCACAAGTGTGAACTTTTAGCAGGAAGGGGTTTCAAGGGAAATCCCATCTTGGGAGAACTGAAATGGAATTTTTCAGCTTCCCAGCTGCCTGCAGGCAGAAAGTGAACTTGACAAGAGCCTTCAACCCCATCTGCCAGAGATGCTCTCAGCCTCCCTGCCTCGCCTCCAGCTCCAGAAACCAGAGAGGCAGAGCGGCTCCCTGCCTGGGAGCTGGAGAGGCAGGAGAGTGCTCAGCCTCTCTGGCCCCGGAGCTGTGGGGAGGTGGAGAGACTGGGCACCTGGGATCTCTGTCTGTTTGGCACTGGAGCTGTAGGGGAGGCTGAGAGCCAGGGAGGCAGAGAATACGGGCCCTTAGCCTTGGTAGCCCTCCTGACAGGTTTTTGTCAATTTCCCTTTCTGTCTGAAGGACAAGAGCTGAGACCTTTTACCCACCTGCTGTGTGACCTGGGACAAGTCTATATGACTCTGTCACCCCTCTCACCCCTTGTCTCCTTAGATTGTAATATTTGGGCCAGGAGGTGTCCCTTACTATACATTTGTGCTGTGCCTCATACAAAGGGCCCTGACTTCACTGGGGCTTCAGCATGCATAACTACCATGCTGAATTGGGGCCTGAGTGCTGACTGCCATGAGACAGATGGTCATTCTCATCTCATGTGGCAGGGAGTTCCACAGTCCACATCAGACTCCTGTGAAAGTTCTGTTTCACATACTTACAGGTGTCTTTCCATGGCACCAGCAGAATGGAGCTGCCACCGTGAGGAAGGAGTGATCATCCTCAAAAACAGACAATCTTGTGGACAATATATGCCAGAATATACTTACTCATTGCAGCAGTGCATGCTTGTAGAATGAGGTAAATGCACAGCATCAGATCCTGCATAAGATTTGTTTCTACATACATCCAAAGTCTGCTCCATGCACAGAACTATGTAAAATATCCACATGTGATACATGGGCAAATATCCTTTTTCAATAAGGCTTCTAGCTAGTGCTTCATCTCCCCTCCCCCCCCCCTTTTTTTTTTTAAGCCTTCCCTCTAAAACACTGGAATAAGATGTGTGTCTTTGTTTTGGGAGGTGTTCAGGATAGCATGAAATCAGCATGGCACCCAAGCCCCCTCTGCTGGTTAAAGCAGAGACCACTAGAGATAATTGTTTGCCAGCACTATAGGGGTGGGGGGAAATTAAAAACAAAAAGTTGAAATCCTTCGCCTAAGAGGTTTGCATTTTCACAAATTGTCCAGTCTCATGACCAGAAAACACCCCCAAACTTCCTGGTTTTGGTTTGAAATTAGGAAGAGTTTCTCAAGTCAAAAATGTGAAATTCAAAATCTCCTTTTGTGCCCAAATCCTTTACCCCTGCCAACATGCAGAATTGGATAGGCTGAGTGCTTTTAATGGGAGGGAAGACATTTTGGGGTAATTAAATGGCCCAAAACAAAGAAATGCAACAAAAAAGTGTCCTTTTTGCAACAGACTGTTACATACATTAGCTATTAATGCATAAGGTGGGAGGCATTGAGAAGATAGTAAGACATTGCCAAAAGTTGAAGCACACATAATGAAAGCTTGTGTGACGCCCACCATCTTTGGCTGACATGCTGGGGAGTGAACCAGGGACCTCCCAATCTAAAAGTGTGAATTGCAACAGCTTGACCTGAAGAGTCAGTTTCTATAGCACTGTCAGACTTATTGGCTCTAGTTTGGGATCCATGTGGAACTTGTCCCACACACTTACATTTGCTCCTTTGGCTCTGATTTAAAGCTTTAAGAATGGGAGGTGGATGCGGTTCAAACACTGATCTCTGTTACACCAGGGTAAATCTGGGGTGACTCCACTGGGTTCAGTAGAGTAATCCCTGATTGAAAATGGTTTAAATGAGATGGGAATCTGGCCCAAGTATACAAAGGAATTTTCTTGGCACAGATGGGTGAGTCACTGATATATAATCATACATCATAGCCATTCTGGTAGTACAACAATTCAGTTTCAATAGCTGTATTGGCGTGACAAGGTATATGAGAGTTGTCAGAGTGAATGCATCAGTTTCCTGTGTGTAGGCCTGTGTTCATTCTGCAAGGTTTCAATGGTATTTTTAGTGTGGCAAGATCGTACCCTGGGGCAGTTTAAGTGCTGAGACGACACAGCTCAACAATCTCTCTAGATGTTGTGACATACAGAATCTTGGGGACTAGGGGGGACACATCAGCAAAGCCATATTGTCTCTTGGCCAACTTTTTGCCCATTCTGCCTCTTTTAAACTTCCATGTTCAGAACAGGTGAGAGTTATGCTAGCCCCCAAAAGGATAGAGGTGGGCTAAGCCAAGAGCAGAACAGCCTTGAACTAAGCAAGTGCTGGACAAGCTTCCCCAGTGACTCCTTGCCTATAACACCATCTAGGGGATTTATTGCTCCAAGCTCCATGCTCCTTCCGTTAGATGCTGCTGCACATCCAAATAAGTGCTTATTGGCACCATTGCATGGCACATCGCACATGCAAAACTGGTTTTTCTGAACATAGCAAGTGCCTGCCCAAATTTTGCAGTGATCACTTAGGTGCTGGCCTATTTAAAAAAATGCTCCCAAAAGGCAAATCTTTCTCCTGCCACTTCCCCACAACTGATTCCTCCTCAGCCATTTTGAAAGCTTCAGGATTCCCTGGGGAAGCTTGTACACTACCCAGCTGGTATATTAATAGGATGTCACCATTAAGCATCCTCCTGGTTATTGGCTCCTGGAGACAGTCCCTCCAGCCAGCTGCCCACAATCCAAATGACCTCTGCTCAAACAGTTATGTTAAAGGAATTGTCTGGACTGAGTTTCTGAGGCTGCAGAGTTCTCTACTGCACGGGGATGTTATGAAGATAGATACATTAAAGATTGTGCAGTGCTCTGATACTACAGTGATGGAGGCTGTATACAGAACTGGATGCATTTTGGGGGGCGGGGGGGGGGGCAAATAGAAATTTAGCTGAACATTTATTTTTGGGAGTTCCAAAACTATTCATGAATTTGGATCAAATGTGACAAATAGTTTTAAACAGAAAAACCTGAACCATCAAGAAGCCTCAACGTTTCATTTTGGCTTTTCATTTCAAAACAGCATTTTGTTTTCAAATTTGGCCAATTTAAACACACTCACGGCCCCCAAAAGAGGGTGAAAAACACCTGAAAATTTTTCAAATCAAAATGAAACACTCAGGGGGAAAAAACCATGATGACTTGACTGAAACATTTTAGTTCACTAGAAACGTATCGAAAACCCCCAACATTTGTTTTGAGTTGACCTGAAACATTTCAGCTGATTCGAAAACCCTTTTTTTTGATTCAATGAAAAAAGATTGTTTGGGTTTGAATCAAAATGGATTTTTTTTTCCAGATTTTTCGATTCAGCTGCCGAATTCAAAGTCAGTTATTCACTCAGCTCTAGCCAGATAAATCACTTAGATACACTGAAAGAACTTGAGCTCTTTGGTCCCAAAGCACAGAACTCTACCATTTGAGCAAAAAGGAGTTACTCCCTTAGCAGGCAGTAACAGTAGGAGGCTGTCATCCTCTGTGTACCAGTAGAGGCAGATGCAAAGCACGACTTTACAAACATATTACACAAGCAATACACTATTGGCAGCTCAGCCCCATAGCAAATGCATGACTAATTCCATCCTGTGCAGATAGGCAATGAAAATAAGTGGTGGGGAAAGCCCCTTTGCTCCCAGAGTATTGGGAATGTGGAGGAGGTAGAAATGGGAAGGCTGGAACCCACAGGTTGTTTTGTCCTTATTGCCTGAGCCAGACAATGACTGTAATTTTACATTTATGAATTCATATTGGGGGATTGCTGGCTAGGTCTGTAATTGCCTTCAGGATTACTCTGTATGAGGGATAGGGAGAACATTCCCAGTGTTATTGGATGTCATCTCACTGCAGACTGAACAGAGGGAAAACATTCCGAGTGCAGCTATGACATATCTGTGTGTGGGAGGAGAGGCTTTCAAGCTACAGTCTTCCTCTGCCGAGACTGTTACAAAGTCAGCTGGCGCTGCAGATGCAAATATGCCGAGAACAAGATGTACAGATGTGCTGGGAGGCAGGGACCCAGGCATGTTGGCATCATCAACAGACCTGGATCCTGGCCAAGGTAGACAGCAATGAAGACACAGCGAGGTTCATAGATCTGTGCAGCAAAGCATATTTTTATCAGAATTCACACTACAGTGCATCATTTGACATTTTGGAGTCCTGGCTTCAGCAGACTGAATTTTATTTGGAGGGAGGGAAGACTCTTCTTATTAACGTGCTACATATTCCCACAGCAATGATCAGAGGCTATTGTAGGCCTAGTGAATCGACTACTGGCCTACACATCAGGAAACCTAAATTGTATTCCTGTCTCCGCCACTGATCTGCTGTGAGACCTTGGGCAAATCATTTCATGTCTCTGTGTCTGTTTGCCACACACACTCTTTATCTGCCTAGAGCAATATGAACATGCTACTATTAATAAATAATACATCTTACAATGGTTATTTGCATCTATATGCCAGCATGAATGGGAGCGTTATATATAGTTAGATTAAGTTTAGAGTTGGTTTTACTGTTGTTACAGAATATCATAGTATTTTTCTCCTTTTAATAAAGGCTAAATTATGTTGGAGCCATGAAAATTCCTAATATTTCATTGCCTCTAATTCCCTCCATCATGCCTATATCAGCCCACTTATCCTTCCAGCAGATGAGTTTTGGATGCCTTTCTTTCCATATAGAAGGTGTCTGTATTAAATTTATCTTTAGACTGGATTACCATCTCCAAGGGCTAGATCAAGGTATAGGCACTGGAGACCTGTGATTAGGGGCCCAGCTCTTGGTGTCATGTGATGAAGGCAGGATTTCAGAAGTGAGTTTCTCCCATGTGGGTGCAAAGAAATGCTTGAAAGTATGATCCAAATCCCTGACCAGCTCTACTGAGTGTCTTGTGCTAGAATATAAAGGAAGTGGGCCCAATTCTGGGTTCCCATCTGTTTACTTTACACTGCTATACTTTACACTTTACAAAAGATGGCTTAGTTGCCCACCTGGGAACCTGGATGCAGCCATATCAAATTCTAGAGCAGTTATACCTGACTTCTTCAGGATGGCACTGGGTCTGGAACAGGGTGGCTCGCCCCATGGACTGGAGAGCCTGGGGCTAAGCCAACCCTGATTACAAAATGAGCCCAACCTGAGATTAATCAGGTGATTCCAATATAGAAAGAGCAGAAAGCCCCAGGAGATTGGGGGGTGGGTAATGTTAGTAGGTGCTGCAGGGAACAAGAAGGTGTTGGAATTAGCTGAGGAAAAGCAGGACAGAGTGAAGAATGCTCTCCAGGCAGGGAAACCAGGGGAGAGAACCTATCCAAACAGGGAGAGACTGGAAAGACCTGTGGAGAAGAACAAATTCTGGTGAAGGAAATCCTAGGAAGCAGAAAGACAGTCCCTCAGGGAGGTGGGGCTGTGCCAGGAAGAAACTGGGTTGAAGGCTGTGTGTGTTTGTAGTCTGTTTGAAAGATTGTTATTTTGGATCACTGGGGGGAGGGGGAGATAGAGACTGAACTAGGGTTGGAATCTGGAGGGCCAGTATGAACCTGAGATGTAAATAAATGGGTCCCCTTGTGGGGGTGGTTTGAAGTGTGAGATCTTAAAGGAGCCCTGAAAAGGGGGGAAATGAGGGTGGGGGGTGCTGTAGAGTGACCTCTGGCCATGAGAGGGGGCTCAGGAGCTGGCTGCCCATGTTACAGGGTCTTATGGTCTGTGGTTTGGCTCCTCTATAGAATGCTTTGCTCTCCTGATAGAGATGGGCAGTCTCCCTGATGTAGTGTGTTCACTGCTGAGCACTAAAGAGGTTGACTTAGGTCTTTGCCAGGGATGGGAACACTGATTTCAGGAGTAGGGGAGTAACTCCCTCCTACTCCTTAAATGCCTACTCATTTCTGGAGCTGAGCTTTCTGTGTTTCTAAACTGTTTGCTATCCTTTCATTGTTACTTACAGTTTCAGCAGCATCTGCCTCTAGCCAGGACCAGAAATGACTGTGCTGGAAAAGTCTGTTCTCAAGTCATCAATAACTCACCCACAAGCAGCAACATAACCAAAATCTCAGATGAGAATCTGCTAACCTGGGAGGTTTGGAGAGAAGAGAGTTGTGCTCCTTTTGAGGATGCTCTGGTACTCGATTATATTGAGGTGAGAATGCCCAGTGATGGGTACCTTGGAAATTATTCCAGCCATCCTAACCTTTTGGGAACTGAGCAAGCCCTATCTCAAACCTCTTGAGGTTCTCGGATCAGTAGTTCCAGCTGCCTGTCCTTTGGAGTCCCATGCTCTATTCAGTCTACCATCCTGCAGTTAGGACAGTCAGTTCCCAGATCTCTTTGTGGGGTCTGAGAAGGAACTCCACAAAGTCTCACCCTTTAGGAGATGGGAGCCCCTATTAGAAGTCAGCTGGTGCTTCTAATTTCATAAATGAACGTGCTTAAGGTCCTCCCTAGTCCTTCACGTGCAGTTGGTCTGATCTTTCTGGTGCTTTTTCACTGTAGGATGTCTGTAGGGATGTGGTGTGATTTTGGGGGGGGGGGGGGGGGCGGGTCTGAACTACACTGCTGCTGGTTAATAGAAAGAGACTGAACCATGGTTGCAAAATGAAACCTATCCTTGACAGCTAGCATTAGCCTGCCCAGTGATTCAAGGAGCCAAACTAACATTTGAATGCTCTGCTATCTTTATCTCCAGGGATGTATTAGGAGATGGATAAGTTCCACTCGCAAGCAACAGTTTCTGTGTCATAGCAGAGGCTGTCATGTGCCAAAGGCCAGGTACATGGTAATGTTAATGTCTGTTGCATTTGGTAACCTCCCATCTATAAAGAACTGGCTTAGGGTCAAATCTTTTCCTGAGGTGCATTCACAGCTCCTGTCAACTTTGGTAGGGGGAGGGAGGGAGACACACACGCGCTAAGGGCAGAAATCATCCCTGACTCTTCAGAAACCTCAAGTGCCCTAGGGGATCACCGGTTCCTGTAGGAAAAGACAACTTCACTATGGGAATACATTGCATTTTGTTCCCTGGTAGCATTCCTCTTTTCCAGTTGTACATGGCTGTCACTGAGGCAGAAATTTGCCCTATGCCAGTGCAAGCTGTATGCACCACATAAATCCCGTAAACGTGGATGGGTGCATAGGCTTGTGCATGGGGTGGAAGTCACACAGACTGATCTAGCCCATATGGTGTTCAAAATGGTGTCCTCTACCTCTTCCACTCTCACTCTGTCTCTGGGACCCCAGAGAGCGGCACGACATAGCATTCAATACACAGACCTATCAGCCAGCACTTCTGAGTCCCAATCCCAACCGTGCAGTGGTCTTTCCTCTTTAGCCCTGGTCACATCACTTAGTCTGTCTGACTCTATTTCCCCATCTGCAGAAAGGGAAGGCTAAATGTAGAGCACCTAGCATAAATACTACAGTATTAATCAAAATTGAGTGGGTGTAGATTGTAGTTATACCACTACTTCACAAGTGTTGCAAAAATTAATGCTTGTATGCTGGTAAGTACTGTTATTCTTTTAAGGTGAAATTCACCTGTGTGCAGAGGACCATCACAAGGTCTATCTGCCACTTGAACCCTCATGTTAGGGACCTTTCTGGAAAATATGCTTTAGTCAAACATAAGTTATAGGGCTATTAGGAATAACTGGATGAAATTCTCTGGCCTGTATTACACAGAAGGTCACACTAAGTGATCTATTGGTGCCTTCTGGCCTCAAAACCAGGGACTTCAGTGGTGCTTAATCTTTGTGCTGGGTGAATTTCACCCCAAATCAACATGTATTCAGTGGGCACTACTGCCTCATTGATGAGGGAAACATAGTTTCCTCAACATTTCCCCCCCCCCCCGCCCCCAATGCAATTCCTTTTGACAGTTATTTATGTGAACTATGTATGAATGACTTAGCTGGAAACATTCATCAGTCTATGGTACTTTTGAAATATTAATGTATTTTTATTGTGAATTTTATTTCTTCTTTACAGTCATTTATGTGCTGCTGCTGGGCCAGGGGATTCTTTCATGCATTTATAAATGTTAGATTTTGCTGCATGGCCTGGAAATAAATTCTTGAAATGGTTCCCTTAAGTCCCAAGTTGCTTGAAAAACTGCTGGGAATGTTCCCAATGGCTGCTGATGCTGTGGAAGGCCAGAAGCTCGCATGCCACCTGGTATAACTGGGTTTTTCCAAGAAACTGTCATAGGCCCTGCATCTAAAATAGCATCTATACAGTAGGAGTGTAGTGTTTAATGGATGTAGACTTTTTTTAGGAACAGGAATGTGTCAGTTAAACAATTGTCCTGGTTCTTGGAGGCTCCCAGGAATACAGTGTGCTGGGACACTCAGTTGAGAAATTGCACTGAAATTCAGCTACATGCAAGAGAAGCTGGAATCTGGCCACAACTGGCCAGCTGAGAATTCTCTGGGCAGAGCTAGTTGCTGTCCCAATATAGCAGAAGGAGAGGAGATAGGGAAGAAGAGTGTTCTGCTGCTGCAATTCACAGCAGGTGTATGGTGCACAGCCCTTAGACTGATCTAACTGATGCTGGGGTGGGAGGACATAAGTGGCTCCCTGATGACCCACCCCCCAAACCCTTCCTATACCAAATGGAGCTGGTACAAGAGACAAACTGGCCTTTCTTCTTAACAAGGAGATGGATGTCTTGGGAAGTGGCAATGGGACATGGAACCATGCCCTCTCTAACAGATCTCTAGTTCAAATGAAGCCCAGGTTAGCCATAAGTGACCCTTTCCCTATCTCTGGTCAATGTCTAGTGACCTTAGTGCAGATCTCAAAGAGCCAGGCTCCATGTTCCAAAAACCACCACCACAAACTGGCACTAATGGCAATAGAGAAGCCAAGGATTTATTGGTCAGGCACTGTAAGCTCATCTATGTACGCTACACCCATCACCGAAGTGTCTGGGTTCCTTACAGCTCTCTCCTGGCTCTAGACCTGGTCCTGTCCAGTCTCCTGGATAAGGTTGGGACCTACTGCCAGTGCAGTGTGGAGGAAGCTCTGTCGCCATGTTTAGGACTGAAAAGCATTGCCTCTAGAGTCTATCCTCTGGAAATCATCTCTGGGCCAGCTATCAGGGTGCCAATTAAACAGCTGCTAAATCTGTTAGTAGCTTTTGTTTTATTTCCCCCCAAATCTGTAGAGTGGAAGGCTAATGAGCCATTGCATCAGTAACGTAAAAATCCAGTTCTGCCTGGGAGTATGCATTGCTGTCCTCTGAACTCATTGGAGTCATGCAGATGCCTGTGATGGGGGTGTATAAACCCCATGCTCCTAGCCAAGTGGAAGGAAGAGTGGGGTTGAAGTGGAGTCCGGGGGGGTAGAGGACATAGAACTGCTGACTCGTATTGTGTTGGATGCTACTTGTTTAGGACACTGATACCACTTACGAGGCAAGGCTGTTTATGACCTGATGGCAGGGCTGAGTCACTAAAAGAACCAGACCCACTGCAGCGTCTGAATTACACCTCTACCTCGATATAATGCTGTCCTCAGGAGCCAAAAAATCTTACCACGTTATAGGTGAAACCGCGTTATATCGAACTTGCTTTGATCCGCTGGAGTGCACAGCCCTGCCTCCCCCTCCCCCGGAGCACTGCTTTACCGCGCTATATCCGAATTCGTGTTATATCGGGTCGAGTTATATCAGGGTAGAGGTGTACTATAAAGAGACATCTGAGGGGGAAGGCCCTGCCACGCCATGCCCAACCATGAGGGGGTTTGCTGACTGGTGAGTCACTCTCTTCTCCAGTGCCCAAGAGCAGAAATTTGCAAATGACCAAGCTATGTAAGGCTAAGTCGCCTAGGGTAGAATGTAGAGCTGGAGTCAACTCCATGCCCTGCTGGGTTTAGTGGTAGTAAAGTGAAAGAGCTATTGAACATAAGAACGGCCATACTGGGTCAGAGTCGTCAGACCAAAGGTCCCTCTAGCCCACTATCCTGTCTTCTGACAGTGGCCAGGTGCCCCAGAGGGAATGAACAGGTAATCATCAAGTGATCCATCCCGTCGCCCATTCCTAGCTTCTGGCAAACAGAAGCTTCATCTATGCCCATCTTGGCTAGTAGCCATTGATGGGCCTGTCCTCCATGAACTTATCTAATTCTTTTTTGAACCCTGTTATAGTCTTGGCCTTCACAACATCCTCTGGCAAAGAATTCCACAGGTTGACTGTGTGTTGTGTGAAGAAATACTTCTTTTTGTTTGTTTTAAAACTGCTGCCCATTAATTTCATTGGGTGACCCCTAGCTCTTGTGTTATGAGAAGGAGTAAATAACACTTCCTTATTTACTTTCTCCACACCCGTCATGATTTTATAAACCTCTATCATATAGACCTATATTGGCTCATCCTTCTGTCTGTTTTGGGAGAAGGATGTCTGAGAAATGCCAACAGGGAAGAAGCAAGGTCGAGTCCCATCCCACCCCAGCCTTATGGGAACCCGAAACCCTGGATCCAAATATCCCTACACAGTGGGGGTGGCAAATCCAACCACCGCTCCAAATTTAGCATCTCTATAATGCATCGGATGACAACCTCAGAGCCCAAGAACCCTGGGGTGAAAACCCAGCTCCATTGAAATTAATGGGAGCTTTGCCTTTGACTAAGTCATTGATGCCAAGATTGCACCCCTGGACTCCAGGGTGTACATATTTCCTTATCTGGATCAGAATTTTTTGTCTTTTGAGCCTGTTTCTACTGGAAAACAGTGCTGCAGGATAATCCTACTTAGGGAAGGGGTAGGAAGACAATCGTCCTGTGATGAAAACCCTGCTATTCTTGAGAGGATGTAGCAAGGGGATGAATAAAATGCAAAACCCAAAGCCTATAGAGGGGCCTTAGTGCTGGAGGACATGCAGCTGCCTCCCACTCCGTTTTCCCTTGGTCCTGATTTATGCCTCGAGAGCAGACGTTTCCACCTGCGTCTTGTTAGTAGTGGCTTTCCTCCCCAGAGGTGTAGCTGAGCTGATAAACCTTAAACAGCAACAGAGAGTCCTATGGCACCTTCTAGACTAACAGACGTATTGGAGCATAAGCTTTTGTGGGTGAATACCCACTTCGTCAGATGCATGTCTGACATCAGACATGCATCTGACAAAGTGGGTATTCACCCACGAAAGCTTATGCTCCAATACGTCTGTTAGTCTATAAGGTGCCACAGGACTCTTTTTGTCACTTTTTACAGATCCAGACTAACATGGCTACCCGTCTGATACTTGAAACCATAAACAGTGTAAAACGGGGCTTAAAAATTTAACCAATGTACATTGTATGTAGCACCTGATGGCCTAAGGAAAAAAGGAAGGATGGTCCCGTGGCTGGGGCAGTAGCTGGGCTTTAGGACAGCTGGGTTCTGTTCCCCGCTCTACTACAAACTCTGTGACCTTGTTTAGGCCCAGATCTTCAAAAGTATTTAGGTGCCCAACTCCCAGTGAAAACATCTACATCCCTTTGATCTGGGCCTTAGTCTGTCTGTGCCGGAATTTTCCATCTGTAAAATGGCAGTAATACTACTGTCTATCTTACAAGGGCATTGTGAGGATAACTACAATACAGACTGGAAGGCACTCTATATGCTACAAGAATTAGGTCCATATAAATACCTTCATATAGACAGGACACAGAGGTGGAACCCATCTTATAGGAAGTGGCTAAAGAGCTGGAATAGGTTGGATCCAAGGAGCAAGTCAAGGAGGAGAACCCAGGGTGAGCTGGAAGTGAAAGTTTATGCAAATAAAGTACCCAGATGAAAGAACCAACAAACTTGCTCTTGTCAGTGATTGCTTTGAATCCTGGCAACTTAGGGAGGAAATTCAATCTATTTTCATAAAGTTGTTCACATTATTGCACTGCTGCTAATGCGTTTTTGTCTTTGTGCTCATAAACATTGATAGCTAGACAGCCCTAGAGACCAAAGTCATGGCTTATCCATAGAACGTGTTCTACGCAAACAGTGCAAGCGTACACACCCACACAATGTGCCTCAGCCCCGGGCCATAGGGACACCACTACGGCTGCGAGGGGAGCTCATGCTCCATTCGCTTCTCTGCTGAGTCAGCAAAACAAGGGTCCCATAGGTGTTGAGCATGAGGGGGGTTGAGTTAGGAATTGGACTAAAACTAACACACTTGTGAGTGACCAAACCATTAAAAAATATCAAGTTTAGATCACTGTTGTTTGGCCTGGATTCATACCAACGGTCCTGTATATCTTTAAGAAGAACTGTCTATTTCCCTAGGTTAACATTAGCTTCTCATTACCATATCAAAGGCAGTGCAGGCAGACTCCTCCACTTGTTCCTTAGCAGAGGTGGGTGGAACACTGGGAGTTCTGATTCTCAGAGATTGCTACAGAAACTTTTTTCTTTCCCTGGTCTGCTCACGTTCCTGTCTTCCGAGTTTCACTTGGAGTTTGAGGATGGAAGGAGTCCCAAAGCACAGAGCAACCTTGAGCCAAAGAAGTTGACTGCCACTTAGTTTTCAGTCACTTAGCTGAGATTCCTGTGAGCTTCATTGAAACCTCAGTCTCATTCAAGTGCATTGAGGGATATGGGAGTTGGAAATGATGATCTAAGAGTCCAGTGCTGATTCTTCTGACCCTTCGCCCTCCCCCCCCCCCCAATATGATGCCAGGTTAATGGCTGACAAATGGGGAGTGACATCCATAGTTCCTGGATACCAAATTGCATAACAAATTAAAATGCCCCCTGAGGGCACCCGTACTCTCCTATCCCTGTGCTAGATTTGAAGCTGCAGACAGATGCAGCTGACTCAGAGCAAGCTATAGATCCTGTCATTGGTGCCCATGAAAGAGACAGATTTGAACAATATCCCTTATGGGTAATAAGACAGTCTATTCTCATCAAGGGGGATGTGTGATTGAGCCTTGGGAGAGGGGGTGTATTGCCCATCTCCACGAAGGCTCACAAAAATTTGGCCACACCATTTGAATTCTACAGGAACCAGAATAAACCCAAACTGGTGTTTGTGATTGATTTTTGGAGACTTTTATTTTTTATTTTTATTTCCTCAGAGCTATTTACTTTTACCAAAACAATGTTCTGTAATGCTATTTTCACCTTCCAGCAACTAAAAGTTCCATGATCTCCCACAATTTCAGCCCCATAAATGGCTCCCTGAGGCCTTTACAAAATGAAACACACATATTGGCATTGGGGTGCACACCTAATAAAGCTGAGAGATGAGATCGATCCAATATTTGGCACAACCCCATTGCTATCACTTATTTAATAGCATGTAGCCTCAGGCAGCCAAAATACCCAGAGAAAGGGTCAGATTCTGGGCTCTTACTGGTGTAAATTGGGAGTGACTCCATTGAAATCAGTGGAAAACTCCCTGAATTTACACCAATGTAAGTGAGCAGAGAATCAAGCCCAAAGAATCCAAACTTTGTTCGTATGCTTCCACATCCAGTGGTTAAAGTAGAGAAATGGACTCTGAAAGGCCATTAATGTGGATTGAAACAGGACACCTAGCTCTGACTGTATAAGACAATGGGGTGGGTGGAATTGTGGGGCAATGTGACTTCCTCGAGCCAGGGATTAAAGCGGGAGCTGTGCTAGTCCATGCTCCCATTCATTTTAACTCCTATCTCCTCCCCCCCCCGCCCCGCAACCCACCCCATCACTGTTTGTGGGCAAAGATGAGTGTCAACACCACATAGCACCAGCAGATGGCACTGCCTGTTAATCGCTAGAGCTTCAGTCTCTGGACAGGGAAAAGGTGGGAACCAGCTCGAAAGATGGAAGGTTTTTATTTTAACTGTCTGAAAAGCAGTCACACGTCGCTCATGCAAAACAGTGTGAATTAGGCTGGCCGGTCGGAGTCCAGTTGTAGGTGGGAAGGGGCCCACGTCCCAGAAAGAGCTCTATCATTGGTCCGCTTGTCGGCATTTTCAGTAGACAGCCCGAGGACTGGATGGGCCATCGAGCCTGCATCCCACTCTCACCTTTAAAGGGGGTCCCTTCAGTTCAGAGTTG
The DNA here is from genome assembly GCF_002925995.2 of Terrapene triunguis. Taxonomy (NCBI): domain Eukaryota; kingdom Metazoa; phylum Chordata; order Testudines; family Emydidae; genus Terrapene; species Terrapene triunguis. The sequence continues at coordinate 5,192,809 of NW_020664725.1, forward strand.
AGGTGTGTTGGTGGGGGATGTAATGGGGCAAGCACGTCTTCATGCTGCACATGCCCTCTTGGCTCTGTGGATATAAAGGACCCCGCGCTCCACAGCAGTCTGTCTGGCAGCTTTCCCTAGCACGAAAAGTCATTTCAAATTTTATTGAAAGGTTTTTTAGAAAGAAGCAGAGCTGATGCCTGTGTGAAGGTGACACCATCCTCAGTGCTGTGCTGGAAACAGCATCCGGAGCCATGTCCTGGTCCCAAAAGAGGCAGAGCCAGCGCTCCATCCCCACTAGGAACTTGCTCTCTGAGAACATAAACAACTCCTGCCACAGAACAAAAGGGGAGGCACTGCAAAGGTAAGTGATTTTATTTTACATAAAATCTCATAGGATTAAGAATGTGAGGTCAGCTGGATACATACATATCCTGTCTGTGAGATTTCTGGTGTGAGATCTTGCTTCACCTGTATCAAGACTTCAGGAGGTTCCCGCTCCTTTGATACGCTGTCTGTGACATTCCGCCTACCGCAGAGGAACTGCCTCTTTCTGCAGCATATCTAGCCAGGGTGGGCTGGCCTCTATCATCAAAAGCCAAGGGTCACACATGCATAATGAAAACTATTCAGTGTTAATGCAAGGAATGTGCAAAGGTTGTCTTTAATGAACATTGATCCCTGCATATACAACACTTGCATTCTTCCTGGTATGTGGCGGGGGGGGGGTTGCTCTACTCGGGGCCTGTTGGTGGGAAAGCTCTGTCTTCTGCACCCATGGCTTTCTTACTCCCAGGGCTGATGGTTCCAATTCAATGTAGCTGCCATGGAGAGGGTGGGGAGGTTATGATCATGCAGGGCAATGCTCAGGTACTGGAACTTGAACTAGTCTGATGGAGGGATTTTGAAGGTAAAGGTTGATACCTTGAATTCAGCCATGTATTGAATGGTAAGTCAGTGCGGAGAGTGGAGCGCTGGGCAGATGGGTTCTCCATGGCCTATGTTGCTGCGTGGATGGGTTACTGCGTTCTGCACTAATTGTAATAAAAGTGGGCAGCCTCTACAGAGCATTTCGGCGACGAGCCATGGTGATTCGCACACTTGCCACCTCCAGGTGGCAGTCTGAATCAGACAGGAGGAGGCAGTGTCCTCTTGCTAGCTGTAGATGGGGAAAAGACATTTCATAGATGTGGTATTTTATATATCCAGAAGCTGTGGACCATGTTAATAATCTGAAGGCAGATGCCCTCAAAGGAGGCCGATTTTTACAGAGGTGAATGCCCAAAAGTATCCGCTCCACCCTAACTCATCCAATTCCCATTTGCTTTAAACCAAAGCCTCTCCTAAACTGAACTGTGTGGTTAGGTCTCCCCACGAATCATTTCCCAGTTGCTTCTCAAATACCTGGACCCACTTCTTCTTATCCAGTTGTTGATGTCTCCCAAACATGTCTAATTAATAGGACTGTAGGTATCATTGCTCAGTATTTTTTCCAATAGGCTAAGTTTGACTCTAAATGCGGTAATCAGATCATTTAGGCCCCAAACAAAGGTTTCTGTAAGCTAATAACCTCATAGTTCATGCATCCCATTTTTGATGGCATCATAAGGAAAGATATGGACCTAGATGGTAAAAGGAGGTCTTGCTGTGAAGAACATGCCCAGCAGATGTTAAATCTCAGAAGGGACAACACTGATCTCTTGTTTTCTAACAGGTGGGAGTTCTAACTTCTAGCCTAATAATAACCAGAGATTTTTCATTAACCGTGCTTTTAAAACCTCTCTGGAAACAGCTTTGTTATTGGTGGTGCATGGATTTAAAGAGTCCTCCGCAGTGTTTGTATCCCAGACATCACAACGCTGGCCTAGTGCATGAACGCCAAGAAGTGCAACTGACTAGTCTCATTGTCTAAGCAGTGTGAAATGCAAAAAGTAACATTCTTTCACTTTTACTGGTCCTAAGACATTGGTAATGAGGCTGGTAAGGAAGTGAGTTTAAGTACATGATTTTGAAACCCGAGTGACCCTCTGATCCACGTTTACTGAGCTTTATTTAAAGCTGCGAGTATTTCCTATTGATTAGTGTGGCCAACACTTTTTGAAGTTTCAAAACTGATACTATTCCAGGCTGGCTGTGGGTTGGATAAGAAGGGGTTTATGCATTGCACACTAGAGTGGGATTTTCCATTTTGCAAGAAATTCCAAAACTTCCCCCCAAAAAATTGCTCTGAAACAGAACACAAATATTGAAATTTCCCACAAACTGAAATTCTGGGGGGGAAATCATTTTGGATCAATCAAACTGTTCCATTTTGGTAAAACTGAAATGTTTCATTTCAACTTTGACTTTTTATGTTATTTTATATAAAATACAAAATTTTAAGCAATTGAAACCAAAGGTTGTTTCAAAACAGAAAATGGGAACATTACATTCCAGGATTTTTCCTAAATGAAATGTTGTCAAAATCAACACACTTCTGCAAAATGTTCTGCTTTTAATGAATTGGCATTTTCCAAAGGAAAAACATTTGTTGGAAAATGTCCGACCAGGGCCAAATTCAGGATTGATTTATAAATAAAGGCACTCGCCCTTCCACTGTTTGTTTCTCTTAGACCACTTACCAGCTGCTACCAATGTGTAAGGGAGTTTCAACTGGTATAACTTACATACAAGATATAAGAAGATGTAAATGAAAGTAGGGTGGGGGTTCTTACCTTGCACCATCTTATACATTCCCTGGGCCTTTAGCACGTGCCTCATGCCAGCTTAGACTCCTATGCAACTCCCTTAGGCCTGGTCTACACTAACCCCCCAAGTCGAAGTAAGGTACGCAACTTCAGCTACGTGAATAACGTAGCTGAAGTCGACATACCTTACTTCGAACTTACCGCGGTTCAGACGCGGTCCACACGGGGCAGGCAGGCTCCCCCGTCGACTCCGCGGTACTCCTCTCGTTGAGATGGAGTACCGCAGTCGACGGCGAGCACTTCCTGGTTGGATTTATCGCGTCCAGACCAGATGCGATAAATCGAACCCGGAAGTTCGATTTCCAGCCGCCGAACTAGCGGCTAAGTATAGACCAGCCCTTAGACTCACACCCACTTGCTAATGTGTAGCTTACAACTCAGCACATGTCTGAACTTGGCCTACTGCATCTGAGTGTCAGGGAAAGTCTATCTAGCTCCATCCTGAGCTCCCTGTAGACTGACTTATACTCACTTGTGAATTTGGCCCTTAGTCCCTGCAGGTCTCACCTGCTAGAAAACAAGAGATCAGGATTTCCTTCCAGAGGTAATATCTCCTGGGCATGTTCTTCACATCTTTCCTTATGATGCCATTGAACCTGGGATTAATGCACATGACATTTACACTTTGGATGAGGGAGCGCTTTTTTCTGGTGCCTGCTGACATTTGGCAGCAACAAAGAGGAGTTAAACAGCACAAGGGAAATGTGTCCATGTGGACTGGGAGACTGAGAGCCAGTTGCCCGGCAGCTAAGCTCTGACAAGCAGCAGTAGCACACGCCCACACAAAATTCTCACTGCTGGCAAAACCAACAAACCATGGCCAAGGTTTGGGAGGTTTGCAAACAGAGCAAAATGCTTTTCCGTCCTGCCTCAACAATTTTGCAGGGGAAAAAAAAGGGAAGTTGGGCATGGGGCGGAAGGGAACAACGCAACTTTTATTCATTGCTGCAAACGTGATGACATGATCTGACTTTCCCCTGGAGAAAATTCCTGGTTTTGCTCAGGGGAGTTTGCAAGTTCGGTGCGAAAGCAGCAGGAGGGATGCTGCCAGGCACGGCGGAGGTGTGTCAGCAGGGCTATGTGGGGACAGAATGACTGGAATAACAGTGAGTGCAGAAGCTCAGGCGCGACATGCGTTGAGAGAGACGCATGTGAGCCCAGGACTAAAAAACGAAGTGGGGCTCTGGGGCTAGGATTGAGGAGCTCAATGGGGAAGTTGGGCTGGTGTGACTTGTTCTGTGGCTACCCTTCAGTCTCCAGGCCTCAGTCAGACACCTGCAACTGGCCTGACATTTGCTTGCCAGAAGATAAAATCTCCTATTAAACCTAGTGGGACTGCTCGTGATATTCTCAAATGAAGGCTATACAAATCAAAGCCAAGAAAGCAAGCTGGCCAGGGGGAGCATGGGGAACGTGCCTCTTGATCCAGCTGGACCAGAGGGAACCCCCGCTGCAGGGCGAGTCCTTGTGCAACAATCTGATAGTTGACATGCAAAAGACAAGCTCCAGATAAATCACTCTCTCCCTCTGCCTCCTCCCCCTTTCCACTCCTTGATCCATCCCAGAAGAGAAACCCACTATGCTTTTCACAGCACTGATGAACACACACGAGTTCTCTGAAAGCTCTGCAGCGCTCCAGCTACTGCATTTCCCCTTCCCTTCCCTTTTAAGATCTGCCTTTGTTTGCATGATTTAAAAAAAAAATACCAGCACAACAGAGGAGGGCACAGGAAACGGGGGAGCTCAGAACCTTGCAGACAGACAGGGGTGCTGCATATGCATTGGGTGGCAGACACGCACAGAATTAGCAGGGAGAGCAAAGACCATGCAGTTGATAGGGGAGCACAATATCCTTTGCATTTTGCCAAGGAAATGAAGGAGCCTCTTATTTCCCCCAACCCCTCCCCAGACTGGCCTATTCTGTGCAAAGACGTGGCCCAAACCCCTCCCTCCCCTCGCTGCTTTCACTCTCAGCCACCTTTCCCTTTCCTGTTCATTCAGAACAGATGATGCTCCTGATCACATGTGCACAGCTCTTCTCCCTCCTCCCTTCCCCGGCCCTTTAAGTAGCTTTATTACTCGGAGAATTCATTTGTACTACACACTGCCAGAGAGAGGGAGCAGGCAAAGGGAGGGAGATTTAACAGGCAAAAGTAGCACCATGGTCTGGGGAACCATGGCATCTCTGTCAGAGCCAGCAAAGGCCTGGGATGGCTAGGGGCAGAGGACGTGTGCACTTAAATCCACAGCACAACATAAATGTTCTGTAATACCAGGCAGGAGGCGGTAGGGAGGGAAGAGCCTGGGATAAGAAGACCCCAATGCTCTGGTGATGGCATGGACCGGACGCCCTTCCAGCGACTGTTTTTACCTTCCTCCCAGCTCTGTCTCCACCGGGTCCCCCAAAAGCATGAGGGAGCAAGACTGATGCAGAGCCATTGTTAGCAAGTAAGTTACCCTATTGTTTATTTGCTTCCCATCTCTCTCTCTCTCTCGCTCTTCTCTGGCTGCTGCCCAGAAGGCAGGAGGACTTCAGTGGACCGGTTCCTCGGTCAGCCAAGCACAAGGATGCTCTACCCAGCCGCGTGAGGGAGACAGCGGGTAAATAGGTGCTGTCTAACTGCCAGGCGACTATTGGGGAAGATGGGAGCCGGATTCTGATCTTGGACACGCCATTGTCAGCTTTGATAAGGGTGTTGTGAGGGTAAATTGTGAGGCACCCCCATACTATGGTAATCGACATTGTATAAGGACCAGAGAGAGAGTTGCTGCCCAGCCCTGGAGCCAATGGAGCGACTCTGGGTTTGCACCTGGGGTTAAAGGTTAAACTGTAAATTTAGGGCATTTACTGTTTCATTTGGGGTTCAAAGAGCAGATGGAGTTTAGCTTCTGCTTTGTTGTTGTTGTTATTAAAGCGAATCTTTGAAGTGCATGAGGCTGCTTAGTGCCTGGGGAATCCCAGTTGGTTCTGTGGACATATGTGGCCATGCCGCATATCAGGGTGGCCTATTTGTCAGCTGTCTGAGGTGATTGCCCAGGGCACTCTGACTCCCCCGGCTTGGCAGTTTTCCAGCATGCTGGACTGACCTAATGTCCTAACTTTTATTCAATCTATTTTTCACTCCTTGGTGAACTGAGTGTCATGAGCCGCCTGGGAACCGGCAAAGCTCTAACACTTCTGAGCCAGTTCCCAGCAGAATCATGTCTTAGGGCTAATCACAGGACTGACTGATCAGCAGTCGGAGCCAGCTTGATTTGTTTGGGGTTGACCCAGGGTGGAACGTCAGGGCCAGGGTCTGAGCTGGCCTTTACTGCGTTGGTTAATTAGTATTATTATTCAATATTTGTATTACTGGAGCTCCTAGGGGCCCTGGTTATAAACCAGGACCCCACTGTGCTAGGTGCTGTACATACACAGAACAAAAGGGTGGTCCTTCCCCTAAAGAGCTGACAATCAGGCTTCCCAGCTCTGAAATCCTGCTAGCAAACAGAGCCTGCGCCCTAGATAAGGAAATTATTTTGTGCTAGGACTGTAGTGGAACAAGCTTGAGGGTGGGGAGAAGTGAAATTGGACCTTCGCACTAGCTCTCCACCATGAATTGGCCAGTCCAGACAGCTAGAGAGGATCTAAGTAAGTTTCGTGTCATTCAGATAAGCGTGTCTAGAAGTGGAGCAGGCTGTCTAACTTCTTGGGCTCAATTCTCCTCCCCCTCGCCCTGAATTCCATCAGTGATCCCAGGCTCAGAAGTCTTCCAGCCCAGTTGCGCATCCCCAGGAGCTTTGAAGAGTCCAGAGAAGCAGGCAGGATTCTAAGTGCTGATCCAAGCCAAATCTCTGAACCTTTTAACGTTAGAGATAGCCCTTTCCTGTTGGTCTAAAGAGCTGCCTAGACGTTTGCAGTAAAATCTGAGTTCCATCTGCACCTTGACACTTAACCAGCTGTGTAACCTTGGGCAGGTCACTTCACCTGTCTGTACCTCAGTTTCCCCCTCTGTGAAATGGGGTTAACAGTACCATCCTATCTCACTGGGGGGTGGGATTGCTTAGCCAATTCATCTTTGAAATCCTCAGAAGGAAGGTGCTGTAGAAGTGCTAAGCAGTGGTCATATTATCGTCTGTTTTCCAAGCAGGAACAGGATTATATAGTGACTCTCGATTACTATTGGGGATGGGAGAATTGAATAATATATGTGCTCAACAGCAGAAGTATTTGTGCCTGGGTTTCCCCATAGCCTGGGTAGGGGAACGCCTTAACCCGGTTCTCTTTTGGGGCATCCAGAGAACATGAACTGCCAGTAACAGGATGATGGTCAGTAACTCATGATGAGCTGGGAGATGGGGCATTGGCAGCCCCCCAAAGACATCAGAAGGGCAACAGGCATTCCCAGAAGTAGATAGTGGGACAAGTGTATGGGAAGCGGAGCTGCTTCAGGGAGAGCCCAGCCCTGGGGAGAGCCACTTCCTTGGAATAACGCTGGATCAAATAGGCTTATTTTCAGGTTTGGTTTATGGGGAGCCAATCATCAACTGAATATTAGCGAGTCAGTTAAGGATCTCTGAACATCAGCTTATGCATGCATCCCTCATCATACTGTGTTTTATTCACACTCTCCACTTAGTTATTTTGTACTAATTACATTCCCCCATCCACCCCTTGCAATATTTACACTCCCACTGAGCCAGTCATTATACCAGGCAATATACACTCCCTGGTCTTTATATTATGGTAACTACATGCTCTCCGGTCATTATTTTATATAAAACAGCACTTGCTCTGTTAATTCACAGGCTGCTTGCGGGGTCATTAGAACAGCTCATAAAGCATTTCCCAGTCTCTATCTTTTGTGAAAAATACAATTGTTTTGTTTTTCATTAAAATGTTAGCTCCTTTGCTGTATTTTTATTAGAGTAACCTCAGTATATTTGTAATACACCCACAAGTTTGTATTTTACATATGATTTTTCATGCTTTAATTCCTGCTGGAAAAATGCATTCACAGCCCCCTCCTACTCTCCACAAAGCTGGCATAAATAGAAATAAAATAACAGATTTTATTTTTTTAGTTTATTCCGTTTTTCAAAAAGCTAGCAGTAAAAACAGAATTTTTAACCCCTAGCAATCAAAATAAGATGTCAATTTGTTCTGTCTCATAGAAGGACAGCGGTCAGATTCTCTGCTGGTGTGAATGGGCTTGACTCCATTAAATCTGATGGAGCTGCAACTGTTTACATCAGCTGTGGATTTGGCCCCTAGTCTAATTAGGCAGAGGCCATTATTGGTGTAAAATTTTCTGAAGCAGTTCTGGTGAAAAAGCCCTATCTAATTTAGTGGGTATGAGATGCTGTAGAAAGCTCTATAGAAATTACTCTAAAAATCTATAGGATTTCATAGAAAATGATTACAAGTTTCGTTGAGCAACTGAAATTGTCTATAGTAGGAGTATAACTCAATTAAATTGTATATAGGATAGTTCAGAAAACCTTTCTGCCATTGAATCACTGTTTGGTCTTGGGCCAGGCATTCTGTGCCTCCGTTTTAGCCATCTGGGACGTTGGTTCAGTACTGACTTAAGAGTAAGCATCACCTATTCAACAATCAACACCACTTCCCATGGCAACGTGGGCAACTTCCATGACCACATGCACTTGGAATTCCCTTGCTCTCCCATACCAATACCAATCAGTCCTGACCCTGCTTGCAGGTGAGAGCTAAGGGGCTCTTTGCAGAAGATGGTGTGAATACAGATCATTAGCTAGAGCTGTATTTGTACAACTCTGAAATCCATTGGGCATTCTGTATGAAGATAATATATGATCAGCTGAAGATATGTGATCAATTGTTCTTCATGTTCACTGAAGGTAGGACAAGGAGTTATGGGCTTAATCTGCAGCAAAGGGGATTTAAGTTAGATATTAGAGAAAACTTTCTAACTCTCAGGGTAGTTAAGCTCTGGAATAGGCTTCCAAGGGAGGTTGTAGAATCCGCATCATTGGAGGTTTCTAAGAACAGGTTGGACAAACACCCGTCAAGGATGGTCTAGGTTTACGTGGTCCTGACTCAGCGCATGAGGGTGGTCCCTTCTCCATGGGGTACAGGAGATGTTGCCTTTCTTTTTCAAAACAATTTTCAGCCATACAAGAAACCGTGAGGCTTTTATTCAGTGGAAGGAAAGGAGAGAGGGCCAGTGTTCAAGACACTACCCTCAAATTTGGGAGTTCTGGGTTCAAGTCCTTGCTCTGACACAGGCCTCCTGTGTGACTTTGGGCAAGTCCTTTAGCCTCTCTGTGCCTCAGTTCCCCCTCTGTCAAACGGGATGTATAGCATTTCCCAGCCTCACAGGGGTATTGGGAGGATAAATGCATTGAAATGGCGAGGTGCTCAAACACTATGGCAATGGGGCCATATTGGAACCTGACTGAGGACAAAAGACCTCTGGAATATTAGCATGCTGATCATCCAGTGTTGGGCAGAGGGCTAGACAAACAGGAAGAATACCGACAAAGAAGTGTAACTACCCATAAACTTCGTCTCTCCCCATAGTCTGCCAACTTTCTGCCCAGAGAAATTTTCTTACCACACATTTTCTGAAAGACCGAACAGCCTGTGTTACAATATTCCTAAGCATAACAAACTCTGAGCAGACAAGCAGTCATCAACCTGGCTCTGTAACAAGCAGCAAAGCCATCTCATTTCCTTTGGTAGCTGCCCAACTAATCAATCAGCCCCCTTTTTGTTTCCGTGGGTAGGTATCTCCTGCAGCCCCAGTGGGATTTCATTGTAAGTCGGCACTCAGTTTTGTCAATGTGTTAGAAAAGTGATCCTGCCAAGCTAATGAAAACTCAGAGGAAATGAAAGGAACCTTGATACTTTGGTGCTGAGTGAGATTACACTTTGAAAAGGAATTATTGGGCAGGAGGAGAGAGAGAGACAAGGTAATTCAGCTTCTATGCTTTGAACCACATGTTTATCACTGAAGTGCTGTCAGTTTCCCTCCTATATAGTTTTTCTTAAATGTTTTGCCTTGTCTATTAATAACAACAGAGTAGCTCTTACACAGTATTTTTCATCCATAGATCTCAAAGCACTTTACAAAGGAAGCAGGTCTCATTAGCTCCATTTTACAGATAGGGAAATGGAAGCATAGGGAAAAGAATTGATTTACCCAAGGTCGGTCGGGTCGGTCTGTTTCTCCCATGTACTTTCACTTAGGTGCCACAGACAGATTCACCCTCATGAAGTACAGGCAATAAATGAAATAAGTGAATGGAAAGCTACCTTCTTTCAGGGAAATAAAGATCCATTTGGCAATAATCATCTCTCTAGCCTGCATCCACTACCCAATAGATTTGCAATGGCCAGCCCTCCCTAATGGCATTCCTCCATTCCACCCTGGCTTCTGCTCAGTTTGCCTTCTGTGAACTTTTCTGTTTCAATCCATTTGCCTGCAGATCTGTCTGTTATCTATTCCTGGTGATAGGGATCCACCTCTATGGGCCTCCTTCAGTCAGGTACTTTAATTTGATTGCTGTGATGTAACAAGAAGGGACTCTGCATCTCAGATTGAGGGCTATGGCTGCATTCGATGTGGCACAGGCAGAGGGGCAGCAAAAGAACAGATCTTTCAGCAATAATCATTCTATCGGAGTGTTTATCCAGCAGTCTATTACTGTACCTGACTGACTGCCTGTCCCTCTGCCCTGGCCTCTCTCTCAGACTCCATTCCTGTATTGTTATTGTGCAGCCTGGCTTCTACAGCTTTGAAGTGATCAAATTTAGAAAGAGGCATAGTGCAGACAGGTGCAGCATCCACACAGCTCTGCTGGTGCACCACAGTCCTGACCTGCAGAACCCTTTGATATTCCAGTCCGGGGCTCCACGCAGCTCTGCTAATGCACGTCAATCCAAACCTGCAGAACCAGCCCTCTGCTCCCATGCAACTACCAGAGCGTCTCAGTCCTGATCTACATTGCAGCTCCCCGGCCCACTATTCCAAACCCCTCTGGAACAGAGATTGGCAGTTCTGCTCCCTAAGGGGTGGTAGTTTTATAAATATAAACGTCTTATTGTTAGTGGACAGACGGTTCACATGGCTGTGGAAAGTTTTGAACGATATGTTTCTGTTAAGGAAAAACCAATTTGACTTACCATTGTAATAAGGTGACAAAAGGGATTTGTTTCGATTTTCCTTCTGTTTTTATGATTCTCTGGATTCTCACACAATACATTGCCAGATTATTATTATTATTATTTATTATATTATACAAATAATTCCCACAGTGCCTAAAGGCATCAGCCATGATTAAGATCCCACCATGCTAGCGCTGTACAAACACCTGGTAAGGAACAGTCCCAAAGGGTTATGAGTCCGACTGCCAAGACAGAAGAAAGGGTGGAAGAAAGGAAGAGGTATAATCCCCACTTTATAAAGAGGGAACTGAGGCACAAAGAGATTAAGTGATTTAACCAACGTCACGTAGGAAGCCTCTGGCAGAGGTAAAAATTGAACCTAGCTCTCCTGAGTCCTGTCTCTTTTTGCCTTAACCATAAGGCCATCCTTCCCCTCCAAGAAAAATGTTAAAACCTGTCCCTATTGAAGTTAATGATGAAATCCCCATTGCCATTAATGAAATCTGGATTTGACATAAATTCTTCACAAGAAAAAAAAAATTAACCCTGCTAAGAAAACAGAAGTCCGCTCTTGACTTTTTGGGGGTGTTTGTTTCGGGGGCGTGCAAGAGGTACATCGACTCTGTATGGAAGCAGCCATGGGAAAACGATACCCTCTGAAATTCATCTAAAAGCCATCTCGTTCTATTTCAGCAAACCTAAGATCCTTTCCCTTAGTGCCCCCTCCTCTCCTCAAGTCTGGCATCTGCACAAAAGCTGAGCGATACCGAGAAGCCTGATAAAAGGCCTCTTTGCCGAACTGATAATGCACCGACTCTCATCTCCTTTTGCAGCAGCTCCAGCAGCCTGTCTAAAAGGAGCATGTGGCTTTGTACAAAAGTGACATTTTTATTACCCTGGCCTTGTTTAACCAAGGACAGTAAATGCCAGTGAAACATAGTGGTACCTGTGACTGACCATCAGAGGCAGTTCCAATCTCTGAATCTACTGCTAGAGAGAGAGCAGTGCTTCACAAACTGAAGACTAATTCTCCCTTGCCTGCTTGCACTCAGTTACCATTAACCAGGGGGGATGTGTGTGCATGGGGAGCGTAGTTATGTCTGTGGAATAAAGGAGGAATTCAAACTTATATCTGTACTGTTCTCCCTTTTTGCTATATGTTATGTTGACAAATGGGCGATTTCAAACCTCTGTGGTCAGGGGAGGTTCCCTACAATTATATTTGCCTAGTTTTATAAATAGAAGTAGCGTTAATCCCCCATTTTACAGATGGGAACTGAGTCTCTGAGAGGGGAAGCAATTTGCTCAAGGTTACAAGTCGGTCATGGACAGAGCCAGAAATAGAACCCAGGTTGGTCTCTTGATTCCTAACCCTGTGCTCTAACTGCTAGATCATGCTTCCTCCTTTAAGAAGAGAAATTAATCTCCTACATGAAGAGGACTGTGATCGATTACTTGTATCACTCAGCTAGAAGAGACTTAAACTGCAACAGAGGAAATGAAGATTAAATATTAGGACAAATTCTAATTACAGTGAAATGGGCAGTACAGTTCACCTGCAACAGGCAACACTTCTGCTTTGAGGGCTCTCTTTTAAGTATCCCCAAGATTTCCCGAACAATTTCACGTGACCTGTAGTTAAAGACCAGCTGTCCTAGCAACCAATTTTTGCCAGTCCCCTGGGTGCTTTTGCTTATGGCAGGTTTCAATGTCCTTTCATTAACAGCTAGTCTCTCCAGGCTGTTTTTCACGAGACAGGGTTGCAGGGATTTTTGATTTCTGACCAGATTTTGATCTTTTCCTGTCTTGCATTGTATAGAATCTAATCCCTCATATCTGTGTCTTGGGCTATGCTGTGCTCTCTTTCAGTGTCACTGACAGCAGAATTTCACTTCACATACCCTTAACAACTAAAACTATTGTCTTTAGTACAGTTTCTTTTTTGACTGAAATCATGCACAAATTTGCCTACAAAGTGGACACTTTTTTTTTTCCTTTCCACACCCCTCAAGCAACCAGAACCTGTTTTGGTTTTTAGGTTTCAATAATTAGGTTTTTAGATTAATAAAAAAAAGGGGGGCAAGCAAAGAAAGAATAAAGGGAAAGTCTCTATCCAGTGTGTTTCTTCTGCACCTATCTCCACTGCACTGAACCACTGTTTCTATGCAGATTCTCCACTGACGTGCACCTGCCACTGGCATTTACAAAGGGAGGGTAAACGGACCCTGCCATTCTGACACCCACACTGGGCACAGATGTCAATGGACACGCATTATGCAAGGCGGCAGAGAATCAGACCTGACGTTGCAAGAGAGTTAAAGGGGCAGTACACAGAAAACATTAGGCTAATAGCTACATAGCTCACTCTGCCACCAGTCATCACCAGGCAGGCTCTGCAATGCTGGGTATTCTGATGCTTCAGTGCCGGGAGGGCAGGAGAGTTTGGTAAATGATGGCAGAGGAGAAGTTGGGTCCAGCTGCCCACTGGCTATAGCTGCAGTAACAGTATTTCTCTTCTCCCCCTTTGCAGAGGGGGACACCTGGTGGCAGTAACATCTCCCTTTCATGTGCTTCCTTCTCCCGTATAGGAAAAACTCTGCTGAGGGAGCCAACTTGCCATCACTGGGACTAGAACCCAGGTCTTCTAGACTCTCAGTCTCTTGCTCTAACTACAAAGGCAGGTTGTTATCTTGGCTCAGGTGACTAGTCAATCCCTGGCACCCATGCTGTAGTGAACCAGTAGACGTGGCTCCATCAATAAACTCTGGCTGCTTTTTGGAAATGCTGATTTTGGTTGATTTATGTAGCTTTGATACAAGGGGTAAGAGAAATTCCCTGCTGGGAATTGCAGAACTGGCTGCAATACAGTGGAAGCAGAAATTCGCTGCCTCGTTTATTTGTCTTTCTGCTTCCTTCCCACCCACCCTTAATACTTTTTTATATTGAAAAACTGAAACCACTTTGCTCAGCCTTAAGCTTTGTCTTTCCCAAGACACTCTTAATTGTATCTCTGTACCTCTTCCCATTCGCAGATGCATAAGAAGATTAAAGATAGAACTGTAATAGATTTGGTTAGGTTTTAATAAGATTTGCTAAGGACACTGCAGAGAGCGCATATCATGGAGAATGTTGCTACTCTTTCTCTTTGATATACTGACGGCTTCTTAGGCAGCTCTGCACAGGAAACTCTTTCTCTTCCCTGAGTTTGAAGATGGAATTCTTGATTTTCAATAGAAGAAATAGTTTCCATTAAAGAAAGCAATATCTACTTTATAATTTTAATGTTCGGTGAAGATGATTTTACATTGTAACCTGACAGGAGTGACGGGCGCTCATATCATCCTCTGTTTATAATTAGTCAAGAAAAGATTTTGACAAAGACCATGGGCCTTTTAGAAGAGATCTAAGAAACTAGATTTTTCAAAAGTGACTAGTGATTTTGGGTACCTGACTTGAGTTGCCTTCAAGGGCGTCTGATTTGCCGAAGGTTGGTGTTCGGCACTTTCTGTAAACCAGCCCCTTCAAGGTCTCTTAAGTTGAGCCCCCAAAAATTGAGGCACCAGAAATCACTAGTCCCTTTGGAAAATGTCCAAATTGTCTTCACTTCTCATCCCTCCCTGCCTTGTATAAAAGAAGCCTAAAGAGCTTTTATTTAAAAAAAAAAAAGTATTGACCCAAATCCGTAACAAGGTACGTGCAAACTTACTACCAAGGGAAAGGGGCCATTCAAAGCAAGTAGTTCACCACTCCTGCTTCACTCCGTTAGCATTCTCTATAAATGAGGTCATGATAAAGGTGTTAAATAATTACTTCTCATTATTTAACCTTAAAAGAGGCATCAAAAATAATACCAGAAGAAGGGAATGGCCCTACCAAAAAGCTCCTCTCATGCAGGATGCACTTGTGCCCAGCATTCTATGATTAGGAGACAAAGCGTTTCAATATGGTGTCAATGTTGCACGGTGTGCTATCACCCCTTTGTGTAATCTGACAGCAGCACTGGTTTGGCAAAGCTATTTTCCCGATGTCTTAAATGTTGTTTCCTTTTACCCTGCCCTAGCCCAACTATGGCTGGAGATTCTAGGATCTTCATGAACCAGGACATGGAAATTGGAGTCACACCCATGGATCCCAAGAAGTTTCCCAGACAGCCGCGGGACTATGTCCCTATCGCCACTGACCGAACCCGTCTCCTGGCAGCAGAAATCAAGAAGCCGCGCCAGCGTTACATGGAGAAGAGTGGCAAATGCAATGTGCACCATGGAAATGTCCATGAAACCTACCGGTACCTTAGCGACCTCTTCACTACTCTGGTGGACCTCAAGTGGCGCTTTAACCTCCTTGTCTTTACCATGGTTTATACTGTCACATGGTTGTTTTTTGGGTTCATTTGGTGGCTTATTGCCTACATCCGGGGAGATCTGGACCATCTCGAAGATGAGAACTGGATCCCCTGTGTTGAAAATCTCAGTGGATTTGTCTCCGCATTTCTGTTTTCCATTGAGACCGAGACCACAATTGGGTACGGCTACAGGGTTATCACTGAAAAGTGCCCCGAGGGCATCATACTGCTCCTGATTCAGGCTATTCTAGGCTCCATTGTCAATGCGTTCATGGTAGGGTGCATGTTTGTCAAAATCAGCCAACCAAAGAAAAGGGCCGAGACCCTCATGTTTTCCAACAATGCAGTGATTTCTATCAGGGATGAGAAGCTCTGTCTAATGTTCCGGGTCGGGGACCTGCGGAATTCCCACATTGTTGAGGCTTCCATTAGAGCCAAGTTGATCAAGTCCAAACAGACCAAAGAAGGGGAGTTTATCCCCTTGAACCAAACGGACATCAACGTGGGCTTTGATACGGGGGACGACAGGCTATTCCTGGTTTCACCACTCATCATCTCACACGAAATCAACGAGAAGAGCCCCTTCTGGGAGATGTCCCGTGCCCAGCTGGAGAAGGAGGAGTTTGAAATCGTGGTCATCTTGGAAGGAATGGTCGAAGCAACAGGTAAGCTTTGCCAAAAATAACCAGCACAGAGCAAAAAGACAATGCAGCTGGAATTAAAATGTCAACATTTGCCAATGACACCTAGGCTAAGAATATGGGTCTTTGTCCCCCGCTCCTCCTAGGGGCTGGTACATATAAGTGAGATGAGTCTTATACAGCTTCTAAATACAAGAGGGGGTTCTGTGTGACATCACACTAAGCATGGGAGGGGGACCCAGTTTGGGGAGAAGTAAGAATGCCCATGTACTTTGTCCACAACTCAAAGCAAACCTGGACTTTCAATGTTCCGAAGTGTTTGGCTAAAAGGCCATCTCTGGCTCCCACCCAGAGGGAGCTAAAGGAGAGCTTCTGTGGCCCTCTACCCAACATGCTCTTCTTAATTGTGTAGTAGGTATGGTGGTCTAGTAGTTAGGGTGATGGGCTGGTTTTTAAGAGACCTGGGTTTGATTCCTGACATTCTTCTGCTGGAAGCCATTAGCCAGAAGCTGGGAATGGGCAATAGGGGATGGATCACTTGATGATTACCTCTTCTGTTCATTCCCTCTGGGGCACCTGACATTGGCCAGTGTTGGAAGACAGGATACTGGGCTGCGTGGACCTTTGATCTAACCAGTATGGCTGTTTTTATGTTTTAGCTCAAATAGTTGTGACTGAGGCATTTAGTTCTGTAAGTCCTGGGTTCAACCCCAACTGTTGTCATAGTTCTATCCTGTATTTAAAATAGGCTATGACTGAGCTATTTTAGATATCTATTGTTACTGTTCAGTGATGATCCCTCTGCCGTCAGTCACCACTCTGATGGAGGAGGAGAAGGGTAGATATTTGTTACCCTTTACATTTTCACCAGCGGGGTTAAACTAAACGTTTCAGAAGCATAGCAGCTTTCTTGTGTGTGTCAAGCATAATCATTAGGTGTGTTGGAACAACAGATGCAGAGCTGGAGTTAAATGGGGATTGTGATGTTCTAGTCTGGAATAGTCGCCCAAGGGAACTGGTGGGAGGTTTGTTGCCTGGGTCATTTTAAACCGGACTGAGCAAAGCAAAGGGGTATACGCTGTAGGAAACCATCAACTCTGCACTAGCTAGAAGTGACCTAATTAGAGAGGGGGCCGAACAGTCACAGAGTCCTGATTTTGAATACTCCCATGTTCAGCCTGTTTTGGATCTGAGGGTTTGGTTGGGGACCTTATCTTTTGACTATGGGTCTTTTTCCATCTCTTGTGTCTAATAATCTATTTAAAACCAAGAATTCTG
The DNA here is from genome assembly GCF_002925995.2 of Terrapene triunguis. Taxonomy (NCBI): domain Eukaryota; kingdom Metazoa; phylum Chordata; order Testudines; family Emydidae; genus Terrapene; species Terrapene triunguis. Next base: position 5,209,924 of record NW_020664725.1, read on the forward strand.
GTAGAATCTCTATACACCGAGTACTGGTTGCGATATAGGACAGAACTGGCCAAAAACTGGATTGAGGGTCAGTAGTCTAAAATGGCTATTAATTTGTATTTACTTTATTTGCATGTATGTAGTATATCTCATGATACATTATAGGTACATGATAAAAGATACTTGATTTCTTCACAAACCTCTTTACAATTATGCAGAAAATACATCTCAATGAGGATCAGAGAGAGAATATGTACAGATCATTTCCCCCCTACTACAGTACAACCACCTCTAGGTGGAATGTAGCAGCCGTTAAACAGCACAGAACAGCACCATGTAACAGATAGGATGGGAGAGATATGGCTGGCTGAGCTTTCTTTCCACGCCAAAGCCTCATTGCACATGGATGTGTGGTGCCAAATCTGCAGCTAAAAGCAGTGCTGACTTTCTCAAGGGGAGTTTGAAGAGGGTGCAGAGAGACAGAAAACAGACAAGTGTTATGCAGTGTCATCGGGTGTCACCCGGTGTCAATCAATTGAGTCCCAGTGTCCTCCCATGGATAGGTGTTTCCGGACAGTTCTTCCCAAAACTGGAATGCAAAAGTATTTGTAGCACAACATGAAATTATTCAGTGTCTTTAAATCCCCGTCTCACTTTCCAGCAAGTATGAAAAGGCAGATGCATAAGGGAGTCCTTTTAGATCAGAGGGGCTGGAAACAGTCTGAACTCCCTGGAACACAGGAAGTGACTACTTGTTGGCTACTGTAACATCTGTTCCTGATGATTCCCTATGCAACACTAAATATACACGCACCCATTTTCTAGGGCACATTGTTTGTGGAGTGCTCTGTGTAAGGTGGAAAGCGTGTCTCTCTCACCAACAGAAGTGGGTCCGGTAAAAGACGTCATTTCACCCACCTTGTCTCTCTAACATCCTGGGACCGACACAGCTACAATACTGCATACAAGTTGTCTCCATGTCATTTTCTTCCTACCTCACCTTAATAGCTGGCATCACGCTAAGCATGGAAGGGGGACCCAGTATGGGGAGAAGAACTCCCATGTGCTTTGTCAAAGCAAACTTGGACTTTCAACATTCTGAAGTGTTTGGCTAAAGGCCCATCTTCGTCTCCCACCCAGAGGGAGCTGGAGGAGAGCATCTGGGGCCCTCTACCCAACACTCTCTTCTTAACGGTGTGTTTGGCACCGTGGCCTAGTAGTTAGGGTAGTGAACTGGGTTTTAAGAGACCTGGGTTTGATTCTTGGCATACTTCTGCTGGAGGCCTCCGGGTCTCTATTTCTGGCTATTCTGCTGACTCTCGGTGTAACCTTTGGTCCCTAAAGTAACCTTTCTGAGACCCAGTATCAGATGGGGGAAATGCCTGCCTACCCCACCCCAGGAGTGCTCTGAGTATTAAAGTGCTGGGTGAGTTGTGAAGGGCAGGGCAGGTCTTTCAATGCTCCCTGGAATAGGGTAGGGGTATCTGCAGCCATGTCTGTCCTAAGTGTAGCCTGTAGGGGGCACTACCCAGCCAGCAGCATGGAGCGTTAGGAATTAAGTCCCAGCTGGGGAATTCAGAGTTGGCTCAGTGAGGCTGGGAAGCAGAGATGCACCTGAGCCTTGGTAAGTTCAGGGCCTTAGAGTGTGGTAGGGCTAATATCAGGAGAGAGGAAGGCATTGTTATCTAGAAGCAAGGACCAAGCCTTCTGGAGGCAGAAGAGCCACCGTTAGTATTGTGCGTTTATAGGAAGATCAGCCTTTTGGTGTTTAAGGGGTTAAGCCACAGGAGAGGACTGAGGTTGGTGACTGGGATGAGTTTGGGGGAAGGGTTAGCCCTGTACAGATGGACTCTGAAATGCCAGAGAGGGCTTTTTAACTTAACCTGAGTCCCCTGCAAAGTTTCTCTCCCTGCCCCAGTGTTACTATCATGCCTTACTGGTGGTGCTTGAATGGGCTGCAGTTATTCCTGACTCTTAAAACAACCTTCACCATACCACTTGGTGCTTTAGCTTCCAAGTTTAAGGGGGCTAGGGGTGGAAAAGCTAACTTCTATGAAATTCTCTCCTCCCTCCCTGGTGGCATTCAAGAGCCACTTCTGCGGCCCCCAGAGATATCTGTTACCATAATTGTGTCGGGAATACTCAAATGGACAAATAAGCAGGTTTTTAACCAATCAAACGCTAATTAAATATGACTGCATTGTGCCTTGACCCTGCCAAATCTCTGAGCACAGACAGTCCCAGAGATGGGAGAGCACTGGCTGCCTATTTCAGAGTGTGCTTTAGCACAGATGCAAGCAACCCGCTGGTGAAAATTGGCAGAGCTACGTGGGGTTCACTGGAGCTAGTCCAAGAGTTCCAACCGTTTCACCCAATCAGCTGCAAACGGGTTTGATTACTTCCCGTTTATGGCTATCATGCCGTTCGCCACCAGGGGGCTCCATAATTCCCTAGAACAGGGGTTCTCAACCCTTGGGTCAGGACCCAACATTGGGTCGCCAGAATGTTTCAAAGGGGCATGTGGCAGCTCCTGTCCCACGGGGCTGGCTGGACTCGCCTCCCTGCTCCACGCACTGCAATCTCTTGGGTCCCAGCACCACTCAAGTTTGGCCCAGCTGTCATAATGAGGGGAGCCCGGGTAGGCCAAATTTGAGTGAGTGGCTCTGCAACATCATCAGCCAGGTCACAGCTCCACTCACACAAGTTTGGTCCAATCAGGCTGCCGGGGACAAACCTGAGCAGCGGTGCAGCCACGGAGATTGCACCGCATGGATCGGAGAGCAAAGCCTAGTCCGCCCCACAGCAAAGGAGCTGCAGGAACCATCATTGTGGGATGAGTGCCGGGCAGGATGCAAGCCCCCGCTCCCCCCCCATACACACACACACAGGGGACAGGACCTGACCAAAACCACACCAGGGCTTCCAACCCCAGACTATTTGCTGGGTCGCGACAGGCCATAAACATTTACAAATGGGTCCTGAGCTCCAAAAAGGTTGAGAATCACTGGCCTAGAAGGTTTTACTCCAAGAACTCACAGCAAGAGTCACCTACCGGGGCAGACTTTGCTGCAACAGGGCCTAGAGGAAGACGATCCCTCAAACCGCTGGATCCCAGACCATCCCTGGCTTTCAAATTGTCAGCCACACCTCAGAAGCAAACAGGACACCAGGACAAAGACAAGCACAGGTGGTGCCCCCAGCTTCTTTCCTTGGTCTTCGGGTGGGTAGCGGCCCTCAGCAATAGCTGCAGCTTCCAAGCAGAGTTTGAGGATAGTCCTGAATCGATTACATGGCAGCAGTGTAACCTATTTGCAATGCATGCAAGGGCTAATGTAGCATTACTAGGGTGTATTCTTTTACCCGCGGTATATTGTAGAGATGGGCCAATATGCAGATCTGGATGCGAACATTACCAAAGCTCATGAGAATTGGAATGGCAGATTCTACTTAGAGACCATATCGAGTGTATTGGGCTGTAGTGTAGTGTGTTGGTTGTGTGTCTCATTGGTGTAAGAGTGCAGTAGAATAACACTATGTTATAGCTACTAGCAATCCGGGCCCAATTTTCCACTCATTTACAGCAGTATAAATCAGGAGTCGCTCTACTGATGTCAATACAGTTACAGCAGTGTAAAACAAAAGGCAAATCAAGTGCCTCGCCTAGACACTCTTGCGCATTATAAAAAATAACAGCATTTCAGGGTGTTATAGAGGAGAGCGATTGATAATGGAATTTTATTTGGTAGTCCTGGGTTGACTGATATCAAAGAGAGCCCTGCACTGCAGTTGGAGGTTAATACCTAGAAGTACCTCAGTGGCCCAAGGCCCATTTCACGATCACAAATTAGCACCATCAAGTCCTGGTTGAATAGATACCCTGCAGCTTTAGACTGTACTTCCTCTGACAAAAAGCTCAGCCACTGCTAATGATGTGCAAAAGGAAGTCATTACCAGTAACAACCTCAAAATGAAAAGCATGGCAGAGGAATTGGATTGCTTTACAAATGGACTCCTCTCCCAGTGGGATTGCCCAGACCTGGGTGTAATGACATTAAGGAGCTTGGATCTATGGAAATTAATTACTCCCGTCTCAGGAGACAGTGGCGTATCTGCTGTTAAACCCAAAATATGGAGCTGGAAGAGCCCTTCCCGCTGGGTCTAGGGCTGGGCGGACGTCAGAGTGCGCCAAGGTTTGACTAAAGCATTCAGAATCCAGGTGGCTTTCTGTATGGCTCATGTGTAGCGTGGTGGGGAGACATCTCACCAGAACAGGGTGTCCTGAAATAATGCAGTGTGTATCTCTAGTTTGGGGCTTTTGCTAAGACTGCCCAGGAATGAGCTTATACTCAAATAAATTTGTTAGTCTCTAAGGTGCCACAAGTACTCCTGTTCTTTTTGCCCAGGAATGGTTCATCCTTGTGATTTTCGTGAGATGAACTCCTGCTATTAGGAACTGAATGAAGGTCCTCAATTTAGAATATTGCATAGACAAATGAACAATACTTGGTCCCTGTCAATGTAATTAGATCCCCTTTTTTTTTTTTTTTCTATGTTAATTATTTCCTGATATACTGCTTTTACTTGACCTGGGTGGCATTCTAAGCTAGGGCAGTGACAAAGTTAGCCCTGTTACAGCTGACTGCTAGGTACAATATTTATACAGGTGGCCTGATATTTGGAGATGAGGCTAGAACCTGTCAGTGGTAGATAGGTTGATGTTGGAGAGACCAGACCTAATGAAATGAACACTGCAGACAGGCATATTAATAATTAGTTTACTTTTGGTTTACATGGAAGCTTATTGAATACAAAATTGCTCCAGTTAGACTAGATGGGAAGAGCTGCTAGTCCTCATTTCTGCAGTCACATTTCAGAGAACTATAAAAATGGCAGCCTCGTGGGGCTCAATGGTTATTGTTTCTCAATCACCGCAGAGCAATTCGCTCCGTTTACAAGGAGCAAAAAACATTGGTTGGGATTTTTAAAAAACTAAGGAATTTAGAGACACGGCTCCTACTGAAAGTCACTGGGAGCAGAGGACCAAATTTTAAAGGTATTTAGATGCCTGAAGAAGCAGTTAAAGACCCAGTAGGATTTTCAAAAGCACCTAGACACCTAACTCCTATTGATTTCAGTGGGAGATAGGCACTTTTGAAAATCCCACTGGGCACCTATCTGCATCTTCAAAAAAAGAACGGGAGTACTTGTGGCACCTTAAAGACTAACAAATTTATTTGAGCATAAGCTTTCATGGGCTACAGCCCACTTCATCGGATGCAAGCCCACGAAAGCTTATGCTCAAATAAATGTATTAGTCTCTAAGGTGCCACAAGTACTCCTGTTCTTTTTGCGGATACAGACTAACACGGCTGCTACCCTGAAACCTATCTGTATCTTAAGCACCTAAATACTTCTGAGGATCTGGGCCTGAGTATGTACCACCCTGAGCCTGCTTTTAAAATCCCACCCCATTATTTCTACCTGCCAGTGCTACCAACTCAATCTGGGATCCGAGAGCAATGCTGGGTTCTTTCCTTCTCACACATGGCTGTCCGCACTAGAAGTGCAGCAGGCCAAATTGTGCCCTTGTTATCACCTGTGTTATCCTATTAGCCTGCAGGAAGAGGGCACCGATGTAGCTAATTAGAACTAAACCATTGTATTGATGACGCAGAAGAAGGAATAGACTGCAGCTCCCTCTCCCAGAACTGGGTTGGTTCTGCATTGGCTGGCATGGGTACAAATTAGTGGAAACTCACTTTAGTCCCTGCAAGAGAGACATAGTGGTTGAGGTAATATCTTTTATTGGACCAACGTCTCTTGGTGAAAGAGACAAGCTTTCCAGCTGCACCGAGCTCTTCTTCAGGTCACTGCAGTCACCAACATATGTGACTATACACCTACCGGGTGAGGAAGAAGGTAATATTGGTTTAGTCATTTTTTCAAAGCACTTCAGGACTGATTTTCAAAGATATTAGGTGCCTAAAGATGCCCATTGGCACTTAATGGGGTTTTCAAAAACCCCGAAGCAGGTTAGGCACCTCCCTGCCATTGAAAGTCAATGAGACTTAGGTGCCTATATTTATGAGATAATTTTGAAAATCCCAGTAGGGGCCTAGCTGAATTTTTAAGATCCTAAATACCTTTGACAATCAGGCCCTTCAAGCCTGACCACTGCACCATATAAATGGCTAGAGGCATAAGCACATAACTAGAACTGGTCAAAAAATCGTGAATATTTTTTCATTAACATTTTGTGGGGAAAATGTTTATTGCAATTTCCAAAAGTTTCAACCAGCTGTAGGGGAAAAAATTAACCACTAATTCCCACTCACACTCCAGTTTTCATCCCTGCCCCATTTCCATCAGACACACTCCCTTGCTGTAGCATTAGTCCTATCTAAAGCAGCATCATGTACAAACAGTAGATCAGTTTGTGTGCCTTGGCACTACTGGCTCCAACGCTTTGAAAACACTAGAGAAAGGCTCAGTTCCTGGGCAGACCTGTGCTGATTATTCCCTGAGTGAAATGACTGTAGCAGGGGCTAAATCAATACAGGTGACAAGCATTCCAGCATCCAGTGCTGCTTTTATGGGCATCTTGAAAGCCACAGAATCACTTACAGTACCAGCTTAATGAATTGGGCACAGCAATGACTTTAGGGAGTTAATTCTCCCTTGCCTTATCTTAAAGGTATACTTGTAAAGATTGGTTGGTCCAAATTTGACTTGCAAGGGAAGAAAATGGGAAGGAATCTGTTTGTAAAGTTCATGCAATTTTACTTTCAATGCTCTTTCTTTCTTTCTCTCTCACCCCATGGCAACAAAAATCCAAAGTCGGTAGTCCCAGTCCACTGACAGAATTAGGCTGGCCTGTTGTGAGCCATAAACATGGATGTGCCACTGACCTCTTCATTGCTTAATAGAAGAGAGAGAGTATGAAGCAATGCTGCCAGAGACTAAAAAGCAGTCGAAAGCCAATCCCCCACGTGCACTCAGCTTCATCTGAGTTGTGAGATGAACGACTTGGCTGATTCAATTAGAGAACATTAGAGAGCCCAGCTTTTTCCCCTTAAGCCATCATTCCCTATGATGAAGGAGTCTGCGTATCTTATAAGTCTTTCTGGATGAGTCTTGTTTCCCTCACATCTTTTATCCTCCTCTCCTCCTTCGCTGACAATTAACCAAAGATTGATTTATCAATATAGCTACCTTGCAAACCTCATTCGGTGCCTACCGTCGTCTTCGTCTTCTTAGCGTATGCGCAATGTGCCTCAGGTGACTCGTGACCAGGATTCATCTCCGAATTTGGTCTGCTGGTTGGATCATTAGCTTCCGCGGTCCAGGTACTGACGGGGAACGCAACATGAATGCTGATCCATGCCCCCTTGCCTACCAGTGCTGTTGCCTTAATGTGATGCTAGGTGATCACTGGGCATTCAGGAGCCATCAAGACATCTTATTTCACCGCTGGTGTTCACTGGTTTTCTTTGACTCCCCCCCCCCTTACATTAAATAGACAGTTGGAGATAATAGAGCTGACTTGTTAATCCAGTGACCCAATACAGTATTAGCACACGGTTTCAAAAGGACAGAACTTTACTTAGACATAGTTGGAAGGAAGATGGTCTAATGGTTCGAGCAATTGGCTGTGAGTCGGGACTCCTGGGTTTTATTCCTCATGCTGTCACTGTGTGTCCTTGGGCAAATCACACCCTTTCTGCGTCCCAGTTCATCCATTTTAAAAAAGGATAGAATAATATTCCCCTCCTGCCAAGGTAGAACAGTGTGAAATAATCACAATGAAGCTTGAAAGTTGAGGGATTTGCATTTCAGTCTGATGTCCTGAAAGTAATCAAACTTTGCATGCAAAACACAGTAAAATTAGCACTAGCTTGTTGGTTGGTTTTGCTTATCCAAAGGATCATTTTCATTCTTAAAAATGTGCATCAGTAAAAAGGGCATTATAGTACCTTCCTCTCACAAAGGGGGTATTGTGATGTAAACTGATTCATATTTGTAAATGTCTTTGCTATCCCTGGCTTCGAGGTGTGGGAATGAAGTAGAACTAGATTACCACCGACTTGCCCTGAAAAGAGTGCTCTTGCTGAACTATTTTAGCTGCTTATTAAGGGCTTTCCCTTCACCCTTCGCCTGGTCCTTGTAACACAGACAGAAAGCAGAAGACTGGAAGTCCTAAGTGCAGGCAATGTGATGTTTATTCGGGTTAGTTTCAAGCAAGCATATCCATAGCTCTGACACCGCAGAGCCTTTCTTCCCAGTGTCCCAGGTTCCCCCTCCTTAGCAGGCATAATTATACTTGTAGTGTCTGCCCTTGGTCCCACCCCTTACAATTTATGGCCATGTTCCGTTTTGGAAGGTCATGAGTCGGGGGCTTCAGTACCACCTCTTTTGTATCCCATGGGAGGGGTAAGGAGTGAGGTTGTGCTTCAGTCAGGGACAGGCATTTCTTTGGCTTTTAGTGTTTTGTATCCTCCTCCATCCCCTCGCCCCTGCTGACTGGTTGCTTGACCTTGGCTCGAGATAGGAGTCGTATATTAAACTCCCACCAAAACCAGCAAAACTTTAGCTCTATCTCTTATCTTTTCTCACTAACAAACCCATCTGGCTGGGCAGAAGCAACACACAGTGTCTTTGGTCTTTGTTCACACATATTAGTAAGAATATAAAAATATTAAAAGTTAAATGGGCAAACAAGACCCAAAATTCTCTCAGGCAAATATACAGGCCTGACTACTACATTATCATCACTAACATGCCTAACGGTGCTTATATGGCTCCCTTTACCATAGTATCTGAGCATCTCCCCATCTTTAAAATACATCCAATACCACTGGGAGGTAGGACAGTAAGGTACCTAAATAAATGTTGACAATCTGGGCCTATGTGATTTACAAGGTCACAGAAGTGATATCTGTGACAGAGCAGAGGATTAAACCCAGGTCTCTCACCTAACCCCTGACCCATCCTTGCTCTCTCACAGAGCAACACATTTCAGTGCAATTGAAATTTCAGTTCATTTGTTCCTCTGACAAATCCAAGGGTCTGATCTTTGAGGCGATATGTCAACCTTGTGCCACCGCTTCCTGAAACATAACAAGGCAAGAAATGATTGATTAAATGATATAGTAGAGCATCAGTAATTTAATAAAGTGAAGTCATAATATAAAGAAGTGAATGTGGTCTCTCTCTCTCTCTCTGTCTCTCTCTCTCTTTTTAGTTTGCCAAGTTTGCTATCTCTGTAAACTTTTTTGCATATTCCATTTCATTGCCTACATTAGACCCTTACCTCTTTTGACTTTCCAACACCCAAGAGCATTCCCGCGCCTGGAGAGCATTCAGAAAAATTAAAATTTCAGTCTTCCCCTCTGGCATGAAAATCAAAGCGAATCAAGTACAGACGTGTCCTCCTCCAAAGAAGATGTGCAGAAATAATTGGGGGACCATGCTCCCACCTTCTAATATTCCTTTTGAAGTCAGAGGAACAATATTGGTTTTGTCATAGGCCAGGGTGTTCTTTGGACTAATTAGTATAAATGGCCCAGCACTTTCTACAACCATTTGAGCGATACTTCAGCATCTTTGATGCTAATTTAAGGACGTGTATTGCTTAATTAGAATAATAGGATTTTAAATATTGATAACTATTCCCTGCCACCCTAGCTAGCCATCAGTGTCCATTCCACACCATCTTCTCTCTCCATGCTTTGTCCAGTCCCACTGTAGGTGAAATTCACCCCTGAGGACTTAAATGGCACATTGGCCTTGCACTAGCCCTCTGAACAGGGGTGAATTTCACTCTCCATATGTGTAAAAAGACTTTGTCATTAATTTGCTGTACAGGAAAAAGAGAGGAATGGACAGAGCTGGGAAATTCATTCAGTATGTGTGTGTGGGGGTGGGGCGGGATTACCAGTAACGCCTGGGTCTTCATTGTAAAAAGAGCCCATCTAGCATCGCAAGCGTAGAATTAGCATCCACATGACGTCAGATAACAGCTTAGAGCTCAGTGTGATGCTCTGTACCTCGGGGGAGCACCCAGCACCCCCATGTTCATCCTTGTAAAATTATTGTGTGGTTTCCAATGCAAAGTTTGTCATGTTGGGTGTCTTCGGAAGGCTCATGATCTACTGAGCATTGTTGTTACAGTAAGGTTATAGGTTATAATTTCATGTATGTAGTTATGAGGCTGAAAATGTATCCTCATGGCTTAAAATAAGCCCAGACAAAACTCTCCAAGAGCTGAGAGGCAGTTCACACCACATCAGGGCATGTACGGGACAAACTCAGTCCAGCCTCACAGGAACAAAGGACGCTGGCCTAGGCAGCAACAAAAGAATCTGTTGGACTCCCAAAGGAGTCACCCCCCTTCCTTTGGTCAGATGAGGTAATGCTCACCTGACTCTGAAGCGGGGGGGGGGAGGGGCAAAGCCAAGAGGGAAGAAAGAACATGCTAAAAGGGAGAGACGTTTGCCATGCTCTTCCTCTCTCTCCCACCTACATCTTCAGACACCACATCAAGCGATTGAAGCACTGATCAAAGGGGAGAGCCAGGCTGAAGAGCAACCAGCCAGCCTGTGGTGAGAAGCATCTAAGTTTGTAAGGGCATTGAAAGTGTTAAGATCAGCTTAGAATGCATTTTGCTTTTATTTCATTTGACCAAATCCAACTTGTTATGCTTTGACTTATAATCACTTAAAATCTATCTTTATAGTTAATAAATCTGTTTGTTTATTTTATCTGAAGCAGTGCGTTTGGTTTGAAGTGTGTCAGAGGCTCCCCTTGGGATAACAAGCCTGATACATATCAATTTCTTTGTTAAATTGACAAACTCAGATAAGCTTGCAGCGTCCAGCGGGCATAACTGGGCACTGCAAGACGGAGGTTTCGAGAGTTGTGTCTGGGACCGGAGATATTGGCTAGTGTCATTCGGTTGCACAATCCAAGGAGCAGCTTACATGCCAGAGGCTGTGCGTGAACAGCCCCGGAGTGGGGGTTCTCACCGCAGAGCAGGGTAAGGCTGGCTCCCAGAGTCAAGGATTGGAGTGACCTAGCAGATCACCGGTCCAGATAACACCAGAGGGGAACGTCACAGTCAGCTCTATGGCATTTAAATAAAAAAAAGTTAATTTTATGCTGGTGAAAAATTTTGGCTTGACAGCCCTAGAGGCTGGATGTTTATATCCACTGAGCAGGTCTAGCCAGGTGGCAGTAGTGAAATCTTTCCCTACCACCATCCCGTTGATGTGCTTCAAATTAAACTTCTTAATCTAGGGTACTGCTAGTTAATTCTCCATGATCCATTCAATACTTGTCCTCTGTAATGAAATAGCCAACAAGGTTGCTATCTGCGATGGTATGTTTGATACAGGCATCTATGTCCTCCAACAACTAGACTAAGACCATCAACTAATCTGTAGCCAACCTAATGCCCATGAGATAGCAGCAACGTTGGCTGTTGCTGAATGGAGCTGGATTTGAACTGTGACCTAATAATTATATAAAAACCTGTCACTCATGAGCAATCTCCTGCAGAATTTTTCTTTTCTTAGCAATGTAACAGAGCCAGAGGCTTCTATTTTAGCTGCATAATCAGTGACATTGCAATCAGTGAAAGGTTCTGAAGTCTGCAGCCCCCATTGAGTACCTAGTGGGAAAAAACAGACTTCTTTCTGAGGGGGCCATCAAGATTCCCTTTCTTCTCTGCATATTAACATTCTCCCTTCTTTGAAATAGTGTGAGCAGCTTGATTCTGACTGATTTTGATGTCAAGAAAGTGTCTTCTTGGTACAGTTCCCTGACACCTATTTTACACACCAAAATTGCTTCTCCGTGACTTTCCCTGCTTTTGAATGTAATGAAAGAAACCTGTCTTTATTCATTTATTGGAAACCAGAAATCCAGCAGTTTATAAAACACAGCATGTATGGCTGCCCCATGTAGGAACATTCTCGACCTCTGACATTAATACTCTGAAGTCGGACTCTAGCCCAATTGACTAAAACTTCACCGCTGAAGATTGCAGGACAGTGCACTTAAAAATTTAAACCTCTACGAAAGTTTTATTACAGAACTTGAAACTGAGGAATACTCATCTGGCTTCTAGCTTTGCTACAAGCCTGAGACAGAGCACAGCCTCTTTGTAAAGGTGATGCATCTGGGCCCCGTTTTATGCAAAATTTATTCAGGTTACAACTTAGTTTCAATTTTATTTGCACTGAAACTCAAGCTGGTGACTGCAGAGAGGCGAAAGATCCAAAGCTTACATCTGAAAAGCCTGACATTTGAGGTTTTCCCATTTCATTTCAAATTGTCTAAAATCAACTGATTTTGCAGTTAAAAATTAGGCATACTTTTTTTCATTTTAAAATAGGACAATTTGTGAACCATTTCCATGGAAAATATGGTCATATGTTCCAGAAAAATAAATAAAATTAGAAAGTATTTTTTTCTGAAACTTATTCCAGATGAAAATGAATTTTCCCACATTTTGAATCTTTCATGCATTTGATCAAAGCATTTTTTTCATTCAAGTTTTCTCATTGAAATAAAATTTCTGGGTCACAAAATGCCCCAAAACAAAATTAAAAAGGGCAAAAAAATTACTCTCTCAAAGCTTTACTAGAAACTTCTTAAATCCAAAAGTTCATAATTACCCTCCATTTTGAGAACAAGGGCTAGGAAACTATGTCAGCACCAATGGCCTTCTGGGATTTCCCCCCCAAGGAATTCTGGAAGTTTGACACCTCCCACAATTCCTCTGCATGCTCAAAAGGCCTTTTGAAATCTCCCAAGAGCCAGTGCTTCAAGCAACTGTACTGGGGGCTATGGCCTATCTACTTAGAAAGCAGTGATACTTTAGAGGTGACGTACAACAATGGCAAAACGGCTGTGGTCCTTGTCTAAGGTGAACACAGTGCATTGTGGGTAATCATGTCAGTGAAGGTTTAGGTCTTTATTACAGATAAGGCCCGTGAAGTGAAACTGCTGATTTCTACTAATAACCACAGCCGAATTGGAAAGAGACTGGTCCAGCGAGGTACACTGCCCATTGCAGAGTTGTATTCTGAATGTTCAGCACGCACAGGGCCGAGGACGCATTGTGTGAGAGCGGAAAGCAGCTGCACCCCATTCTCTTAATGAAAATAAGGCTTATTGTTTTCAGCACCTTCACTGTCATCTTCTTTTAGCTAGAGGCAATAATTAGCTAGGGCCATTACAGACACATTAATTAGCCAGGCTGGAGAGCAGCACTTAAGGGAACATGCAGCCCTGACAATGCTGTTGTTTGCTGTGTGGTGTAGAGGTTGCCAGGCAGTCTGTCCCCATGCAATTAAATTCCGATGCACATGTGCAAAAAAAAAGAATATCTGAATGAGATTATGGAGTGATTGCAAGTTGTCTTATTGTGCTGGCTCTGTGCACCCCTAGGGTTACAAAAAGCAGATACTGCAGGAAGCCGGCAGTATGCAGTCCTCGGTGGATGAAACGTTTCCATTGTTCCTGTCTTAATTGAATACTTACAGCAGGAGATAAATGTGATTGTTTCTGTGGAGCTCAGGATCAGGGTGAGGTATTCCCCCAGGTAAAGGAGCTATTCCAAGGCAGAAGTTCCTTTTACATGTCTGAGGCTGACTCTCTCTGGTAGTAAGAGGGGACTCCCTTCTAATCTGATCATAAGCAAACTAGGGAAATGTGGTCTAGATGAAATTACTATAAGGTGGGTGCACAACTGGTTAAAAGATCATATTCAAAGAGTAGTTATCAATGGTCAAACTGGGAAGACGTATCAAGTGGCGTCCCACAGAGGTCAGTCCTGGGTCTGGTACTATTCAATATTTTCATTAATGACTTGGATAATGGAATGGAGAGTATGCTTATAAAATCTGTAGATGACACCAAGGGACAAGCACTTTGGAGGACAGGATTAGAATTTAAAACAACCTTGAAAAATTGTAGAATTGGTCTGAATTCAACAAGATGAAATTCAGTAAAGACAAGTACAAAGTACTACACTTAGGAAGGAAAAAACAAATGCACAACAAAATGGGGAATAATTGGCTAGGTGGTCGTACTGCTGAAAAGGATCTGGGGGTTATAGTGGATCACAAATTGCATATAAATCAACAATGTAATGCAGTTGCAAAAAAGGCTAATATTCTGGGTTCTAATAACGGGGAGGGATAGCTCAGTAGTTTGAGCATTGGCCTGCTAAACCCAGGGTTGTGAGTTCAATCAGTGAGGGGGCCATTTAGGGATATGGGGCAAAAATCTGTTGGATGATTTAATTGGGGATTCGTCCTGCTTTAAGCAGGGGGTTAGACTAGATGATCTCCTGAGGTCCCTTCCAACCCTGATATTCTATGATTCTAACAGAGTGTTGAATGTAAGACACAGGAGGTAATTGTCCTACTTTACTCAGCACTGGTGAGGACTCAGCTGGAGTACTGTGTCCAATTCTGGGCACCACACTTTAGGAAAGATGGGGACAAATTGGAGAGAGTCCACAGAAGAGCAACACAAATGATCAAAGGTTTAGAAAACCTGACTTATGAGGAAAGGTTAAAAAATCTGGGCATGGTTAGCCTTGAGAACAGAACATTGTGGGGGACCTAAGAACAGTCTTTAAGTACAGTGAGGGCTGTTATGGAGAACAGTTGATCATTGTCCTCCCTATGTCCAGTGAAGGTAGGACAAGAAGTAATGGGCTTAATCTGCAGCACAGGTGATTTAGGTTAGATATTAGCAAAATCTTTTGAACTATAAGGGTAGCTAAGGTCTGGAATAGACTTCCAAGGAAGGCTATGGCATCCCCATCCTTGGAAGATTTTAAGAACAGGTTGGACAAACACCTGCCAGGGATAGTCTAGGCTTACTTTGTCCAAGCTTAGCACCGGGGGGCTGGCCTAGATGACCTCTTGAGATCCTTTGAGCCCTACATTTCTATGATTCAAAGAGCTCTGAGATTTTATTATAGAACACAGTGCTCAGCAGTGGGAAAGCCATGCTAGGAGATGGCTCATCCACTAATAGTGCCTAATCCTGCGAGGGACAAAATGCCCTTTTCTCCCACTACCATTTCCGGGCATTTGGAGCCCGGCGGAAGCATTTATGTACTTTAGTGGATTCTAGTTATGTCCGAGGAGGAGCATTGCTCATTTTAGATCCAATTTCAGCCCTCTAAAGCCCAGATTCTCAAGGGTATTTAGGTACCTAACTCCCATTGAAATCAAAATCCAGCATGAGGTGCTAGATATGTAAAAGGTACCTTTGAGCCAGTCCTGGCATCTCAAATATGTACCACCAGGTTTTAAAATGGCTCTCAACAAAACCACTCACCAAGGGATAAGGAGGGTAGGTAGAAGCTAGTGTTATTTGGTGGTGGGTGGGGACGGTGGAGCGACCCACATCTCTTGGAGAAAAGCATGTGAGTACTCAGCAGCATGACAGGACCTGAGAGCTACATAAGTCTTCTGCTGTTGAAAGCCAACCTAGCATAAGGGAATGAATGTCAAGCACTGTCTATCCTTGATGGCGCAGTGCGGTAGCATCTATGTCTTGGCACTCGCTGGCTTGCCCATAAGAAGCTTGTTACTAGAGATCTGCCGACTGTTTTGTATAAAGCAAGGGTGGCCCTGTTCCTGAATGGTTGCCCAGATCTCAAACAGACCCTCTCCTCAAAGCTCAGAACAGTTGGGATAACTTTCCTCCTCCCTCATTTTATTTTTCACAGCAGCCTCTGCACTTCCTGGTTCCTGCCAGTCCAGGAAGCAGAAGTGCCAGAATACTGTGACTAACACTGTACTTGTTGTTCCTGCCTGGAAGCAAGTAATTCTGGAAATCTCCTCGCAAAGAATTGTGTGAGAAATTTCCAGCCCTATTTTGCAGCCCAATCCATGGATGAAGGGAAAGAAAACCAACGGAAAATACCCACAAATAAAACAGTACGGATGGGGTCCTGATGGACAGGCACAGCTCAGTCATGTTAATGTGAATTCCACAGGCGCTTCCAAAGGAGAAGGACCCTTGAGGCTGTGAGAGGAGAGAATGATAGCCAAGGCTGTTCTCAGCTCTGGGAGAAGAGGTACCTTATGTCTTCCCACACCTGAGCTCGACAGGATGGGGACATTTCCTAACCCAATTTGTTTGTCCCCTGATGTGCCCAGGACATATGGTATATTTCTCCCTGAACCATAAATGCCCTGGCACTAACATTTTCCCCCGTCACAGCCTTCATCTTATGGTAATGTCCTTTGGGTTGTGAGAAAGAGATCGGGGAGCGTTGGCTTGGAATTGAATTGAATAGATGTTTTGATCTCATTCCAGGCAGGCCTCTCTCTCACTCACCAATGAGAGTGTCGGGAAGTCAAACTTTCCACATCTCCCTGGAATGAATTCCAGAAGCATGACCCGGGTAATCCAAACAAAAGGCAAATATTTGGGACAGAATTCAGCCTTGTAATAGGCAGGTGATTTCATTTATTCCAAGACTGAATTTTTGCCCTTGAAAGGATTTTCTTCAGACTTCCCCAAAATATATAAATATGTAAAATAAGCACTCGTCCTTGGGCTGAGAACAAGCTTGACAAATTTCAGTCTCATTCAGTGGAAATTCTCCCATTGTCTTCGGTGGGCTTTGGTTCAGGCTCCTGTAGCTAGCTCTGGGCACCCAGTGCCTAGCACACGCAGGTGCTGTAGTGGAATGGCAGAGCAGGTGTTGCTGCAGGTGAGCTGAGTTTGATCAGGGAGAACTAGAATTGCAGGGGGCTGTGTAGGTCTCTGAGGGACTTCAACAGAGCAGTCGGGGGAACCAAAGTTAGATTAACAAGGTGCTGCATAAGCCAGGTCTGATGTGTTTTGGCAGAGCCGGGGGGAGTTCAGGGCTGGAATAGCGGAAACACTGCAGGTCAGGGATGAGGTGTATTTGCGGGGATGGTGCAATCCTAGCACTGGACTAGCCAGAAGGTCAAGACTGACCTGCATCAGCAGAGCAGTGAGGGGAGACAGGAATGTAGCACGGGGCCATGCCGGAACCACTCTGACCTATATTTAGTGCCATCAAACCTCATCCCCCTGTAAGACCCAGGTTCAGGATTGCAAACATCCCAGCTGTCTGCAGAAGCTGCAATGGGGCCATTCAGTTCCCTGTGTTTGAATACTCGGCTTTTTGTGCTACAGCCTGTTCTGAGGCTCGTTAAGAGAAGACCTTTTCCATGACCCAGAACCAGCAGGTATGGAAATCCACCAAAGCACTTGTAAATGGTAGCAGGATAGCGTGGGCATGCAATAGAGCTTTGCATTTAATATGCCTTTGTCTCCTCTCCTGACGCAGGGATGACTTGCCAGGCCCGGAGCTCCTACATGGACACGGAGGTGCTATGGGGACACCGCTTCACTCCCGTCCTCACCCTTGAGAAAGACTTTTATGAAGTCGACTACAACAGCTTCCACTGCACCTACGAAACCAACACCCCCACGTGCTGTGCCAAGGAGCTGGCCCAGTCTTTCCAAGAGGGCCGGCTCCTCCGCCACCTCTCCAGCGCCACCCTCCTGAGCGGGGGTGGGGAAGCAGAGACAGCAAAAGAGGAACAGGAGGTGGAAGAGGAAGGAAGGGAGGTGGCTGGGCTGAATGGAGCCAATGGAACAGCAGGAGAGGTGAAGGCAGATATGTCTGTATAACACGTGGATCTGTACTGGACAATAGACAATACATATGCTCCTACTGGAGAAACAGTGGGATCCAGTGGTTAGGGTACTAGCCTGGCAGTCAAGAGACATGGGTTTTATTCCCAGCTCTGCTACCCACCTTTGGGTGGCCTTGGACAAGTCACTCCGTAGCCCTGTGCCTCAGTTTCTCCCATCTGTAAAACCAGGGTAATGGTACTTTATCCACATTTGCAAAGCATTTTGAGGTCTATGGACAAGACATGCTAGCTAAGAGGTGTTATTACTGTTGAAGTTCCCCCACAGATTGCTCTGGAAGAGACTCCTTGGTTGGTCAAAATTATTTCCCTTTCAGGGGATATTTTAAAAGAGAAAACATAAAACAACCTAACAATCTCCCATCTCAGTAAGAAGAATGTAGTTTCATATCTTCACTTAATTTACAAGTCAATGCATTGTAGATATTATTACTGCTAAATTAAAAGAGAGGAAAGAAAAATCCCCTCCTGTTTCCAACTTCCTAGTGATTGCACATGGTGTTTTAGAGTTTTCCTCTTGAACTGTGTCCACCATGATTCATTTCTGACAGGCTGAAACACCTAACAGTGGGATGGCGGGTCTCTCTTCTGAGATAAATCAGGCATTTCCCACTCTGGCTTTGTGTTGTGGCCTCTTTATCACATGCATCCGACTGGTCAGGCTTTCCTCCCAGACTGGTACAGTGCCATCTCAGGTGTAGTTGTTTTGGACAGCCATGCTGCTCAATGCATTGCTTGTCATCATGGGATGTTTAGATCTTGCCCATGATAATGGTGTTTGGACCTGTGTGTCCCAGGTTCAATCCCCAATTTCTTCCATGGCAATGAGTTCCAGGTCCCTCTGTAACGTCTGGTCCAGGGGTAGGCAACCTATGGCACGCGTGCCGAAGGCGGCACGCGAGCTGATTTTCAACGGCACTGTCACTGCCCGGGTCCTGGCCACAGGTCCGGGGGGCTCTGCATTTTAATTTAATTTTAAATGAAGCTTCTTAAACATTTTAAAAACCTTATTTACTTTACATACAACAATAGTTTAGTTATATATTATAGACTTATAGGAAGAGACCCTCTAAAAACGTTAAAATGTATTACTGGCACGCAAAACCTTAAATCAGAGTGAATAAATGAAGACTCGGCACACCATTTCTGAAAGGTTGCTGACCCCTGGTCTGGTCTATTTAGAGGATAAAAGTGTACTACTGCTACCCGTTAAGATGTATTCCTTTTGCTTATCGATTTCAGTGGAGATATTCCAGATGTACACAACTGTAACAGAATAGAATCTGGCCACATGTTGCTTCTGCGAGCAAATGGGGTGGGGAGGAGGAAACTCAGGGCTATCTACACAGCTCCATGGTTTAGACAAAGGGGGTGTGAATTGTAGCATACATTCTCATGCTATGCCGTAACTCCCCTGCGTGGATGCTGTGGGCACAGGCTAACAGGTAGCTCGTTCCCATTAACGTAGTCCTGTTTAAAGATGGCAACATTAAGGCAAATTAGGTATCTTTTAGTTCGCACCCACAGTGTCCACATAGGGGAGTTACAGCATGCTAGTGCATGCACAAGTCACCCCTCCCCCCAAAGTCCAAACTGCTGGGTCATGTAGGCATAACCTTAATCTGTATTTCTGTGCCCACCTGGCATTGATTCTGGGTTTATATGTAATCACTGGGTGAAATTCAGCTCTTGCAGAAGCAGCTTCGATAGAACTGAAATCATTGGGATTGCATCCACTTACAACAGCTCTGAATTTGGCCCCCGAGGCTTTAGAAATTAAACACATGCACACACACAAATCTGTGTTACATGATCTCTGGGGTGATAACCAGAAAGCTGAACATCAAGTGGATCCAGTTAGGGGCAGAGAGGTGCCAAAGGTGACCTTGTTATTCTGCTTCACTGTATGCAACGTTCTCTGCTTTTCTTTAAAACAAATGTTTCAATGCTGTTTTTCCTTATGGTTTCTTTAGACGATGGAAATTTGCTTTCACATAAGTACAGCCATGTAGTGAAGCCAGTGTAAACACGTGGGCCCTGATTCTCAACGGTATTTAAGGCTTACAATGGAAATTAGGAGCCTAAACACCTTTGAGAATCTGGGTCATGAGTTGAAATCCTGGCTTCACCTAAATCAATGGCAAAACCCCTGTTGACTTCAAGGGGGTCAGGACGTCACCCTTAGTGTAGACATACTGCACTGGTTCAGAATGGGGCTCACATGAGTGTGATTTACCCCAGTAAGCTGCATTGTTTATCACAGGTTCAATGTGTCCACATTAGGTGGCTTCACCAGTTTAACTACATCCAGGTATTTCCACTGATACAAAGAGGTACTTCCCTCAGATAAAGATCCCTAACTGGACAATCGAAGCCAGTGTCCTAGCACTCGTGAGCCATACCATCCCAGGGTGTTCACGAAGGACTCTTTGGTAACATCTCAGTGGGCTCACCATTGACCTACCAGTTACATCTCCCAGTATATTGGGAATGCTTTGTCTTGGAGATCACTTATCCCCCAGTTAAAGAGCTCCTGAAGCCCCTGGGAGTTCTTGGTCATGACTACTGTAGGAGCAGGATTGGGCTCTAGTTCCACGAAGCAGGACAGAAAAACGACTAAACCCAGGAGGGGACGGGCAAGCTGCCTACATCTAAGAAATAATTATCTGTGAAAATTGTTTTCCAGGAGCCTTCAGTCCATGGCTCAAGTGCCCTCCTGATGTCAGGGAGAATAATGGAAAGTGAAACCAGAGCTGATCTTTGCAAGGCAGAGGTAATTTCAGACCTTCGCAGAGGAGCAGTTAAGCTCTGCATGATGAACTGACCTGTCCAGTTTAATTCAGCATTCAAGTCCTGGGAAGCTGGGGCTTCCCGTGTGATTATAGGGACGGGGAGCTTTAAAGATTGTACTGGGGTTTGATCCTGAGGCCTCAGCTCAAGCCAATTGCTGTTCTATACCCTCCTGAGATAAACTGGCCAATTCATAAAGGGCCCATCCCAGGCAACGTGGAGCTTATTCTTCCACACTGGGATGAGGACCATCACTTGGTCCCCTGTGCCATATACGAGACCTTCTGTTTCCCTGGGGCCTGGGTTTGGTTCTCCCTGCCCAAACTCATGAGCTCAGTGAGCTTTTCCCAGATAGTACAATGGTCCACCACTGATTCTCCAGCAGGAGAGGCCTTCCCCTCCCATTTGTCCCTCGTCAAGTCCAGGGGTCCCCTCATTCTCCTCCCATACAGCAGCTTGTAAGGAGAGAACCCTGTGGATTCCTAGGGCTCAGTGCCCTGGAAAACTGCTTTTGAAAATAGTGTCAAACCTGCAAATTGTGCATCGTATGCTGTTAGGATTCTTCCTAAAATCAAGCACTCCACACCATCGACCACAAAGGGCTGGTCTGCGCTTAAAATATAGATTAACAAAGCTATGTCTGTGCCAGCCTAACCCCGGTGTAGAATAAGCTAGGGCAGCAGAAGAATACTTCCATCAACCTAGCTACTGTCACCTGGAGAGGTGGATTCCTACAGTGATGGGAAAACCCCTTCTGGCGGTGTAGGAAGTGTCTACACTATGGCTCTACAGCAGCATGCCTGTGGCACCATAGCCTTGCCCTTGTAGCGTCCATAGTGTAGACAAGCCCTGAAGCTGGTTAAATGTAGCATTGTGCCCAATGATGGCATAACTCTACCTCAGAATGCATTGGCCTTTCGGCATGTCTGATGACACAAGCATCTTAATTTCCCCGCTATTCAGCAGGGTCCTTAGATGATTGATTTGCGTGGTCCTACTCATGGGTTTCAAATTAAGCACGTTTAAGTACCTTACTGAACTGGTGCCCCAAGCCTCATCAGTGTGATTTCTGCTATTAGAGCGCTTCATTGATTCCTATACTGGAAAAAAATACCATTCTGTGGTTTTCTGTGTACTTTTAATACGTTCCGTTAAGCTGATGAGATATATAAGAACTACTGAGACAATAGATTTATAATAGACCTATCTAAAGCAGGCCAAACTTTCACACTTGAACACAAGAGAAATAACTAGATCTATCTATCTAACCCCATACACCCCATCTATCAATCTATCTATCCCCATACACTCCATCTATCTATCTAATCTATTTATCTGTCTAGGAACTAAAGTAGCCCTTGTCAATGTAGTATCTGCGAAGCACTCCCTTATGACAGTGTAATTCCATTGACTTGAAAGGAATTATTCCAGAATTGCAGTCATTGCAGAGAGAGCAGAATATGATCTATTGACATCACTGAGACTTTACACTGAACTCTTTGGGGCGGGGACTGTCTCTCACTATGTGTTTGTACAGCACCTAGCGCAACAGGGTCCTGGTCTCATTTGAGACCTCTAGGTGCTGCCTTAATTCAAACAATGAATGATAATAATAATACTAATTTGAGCAAGAATTGTAAGATCAGGTCCTAATTGTAGTAGAAGAAATATTATCAACACACTCTTGTTGGCCTCAAACCAGCTTTGTGTATATTTTGGCATGTTCAATAATGTGCGCAAATGAAACCATCCTCTTCCGAATGCTCTCCCATCCTTCGCTATTTAAGGGTCAAGTTCTGCTCTGTTACACTAGTACAAATCTGGAGTGCTTCATTGGAGCCACTCCAGATTTACCTGGGCCTGGCATAACCTAGAGCAGTACTCGGCCTTGACTTTATATAACAAAATACCAATGGCCAATTCTCCTCTAGCTTACATCAGTCGAAGTGTACTGGAGTTATTCCTGATTTTGTCATCATGCATGAGATCAGACTCAGGGCCCTCTATATTTGTCATCCTTTCACTGGCCTTGAAATGGGAACTGCAACCACTTTTATAAATGGATTGAAAGCTCGTCTAGTTTCTCTGTAACTTAATTAAATATCCTCTCCATCATCTGCCAAACTGCTGCTTAATACGTTCTGGCAACAATCCTCCCTCCCATGAATTGTAGCAGATATGGCTGGCAATGCAGGAAGGCTTATCATGTGATATTAATTACTTGAGCATAAATAACATTCTCCCTTATCTCAGCTTCATAATTCAGTGTTTCTGATGGAAATAAATTCATAATAATAAATGAGAGATAACAGCAAGGGGGTAGATCTGGGTCTAAAAATGAATGACAGCTCTTGCAATGGCTGGAAACTGAAGCTAGACAAATTCAAATTAGAAATGACAAGATTTACAAAGGGATCTCACAAAACTGGGTGACTGGGCAACAAAATGGCAGATGAAATTCAATGTTGATAAATGCAAAGTAACACAAATTGGAAAACATAATCCCAGCTATACATATGATGGGTCTAAATTAGCTGTTGCCACTCAAGAAAGAGATCTTGGAGTCATTGTGGATAGTTCTCTGAAAACATCCATTCAATGTACAGCGACAGTCAAAAACGCTAACAGAATGTTGCAAATCATTAGGAAAGGGATAGATAACAAGACAGAAAACATCATATTGCCTCTATATAAATCCATGATATGCCCACATCTTGAATACTGCGTGCAGACTTGGTCTCCCCACCTCAAAAAAGATATATTGGAATTGGAAAAGGTACAACAAAAATTATTAGGGGTATGGAACGGCTTCCATATGAGAAGAGATAAGTAAGACTGGGACTTCTCAGCTTGGAAAAGAGATGACTATAGAGGTCTATAAAATCATGACTGGTGTGGAGAAAGTAAATAAGGAAGTGTCATTTATTCCTTCTCATAACTCAAGAACTAGAAGTCACCAAATTAAATTAACAGCAGGGTGTTGTGAAGCCTATAACGGGGTTCAATAAAGAACAAGATAAGTTCATGGAGGATAGGTCCATCAATGGCTATTAGCTAGGATGGGCAGGGATGCAAAGCCACGCTCTGAAGTGTCCCGAGCCTCTGTTGGCCAGAAGCTGGGAATGGACAACAAGGAATGGATCACTTGATTACCTGTTCTGTTTATTCCCTCTGAAGCACATGTCATTGGCCACTGTTGGAAGACAGGATACTGGGCTAGATGGACCTTTGGTCTGACCCAGTATGACCATTCTTATGTTAAATAAGGTGTAAATTTTAACAGTGCGGACGATTAACCACTGGACCAAACTACCAAAGGAAATGATGAATTCTCCAACTCTTGAAGTCTTCAAATCACGACTGGATGCCTTTCTAGATGATATCCTTTAGTCAAACACAAGTAACTAGGCTCAATACTGGGGTAACTGGATGAAGGTCTCTGGCCTGTGTTATATAGGACAGAGTAGATGAGCTATTATCTCATCTGGCTATACAATCTATGAGTCTGAAAGAGGAACAGATGGGGGAGGGGAACAATGGCCAGGTCTACTTTTTTCTAAGTATATTTTAGCAGCAGAGGCATTAGACAAAAATAGAAGGGTTTAAAAAATCCTGCACTGGGGAAAAAACAGTGGACAAAGGATTTTAAAATGACTTTGCTTGAGAAAAACAAGAGAAACCCCCCTCCACAAACCAAACCATGCTGAACAAGGAAGACTTCACAGTAAGCAATTCTCTCTTTGTATCTCCTCTCACAGCTCATTAATTCCCCAGCATTAGCAAGGTGTTTCCTGAATATCCTGCCACAACGAGAAAAATGCAGGCGGACTAAAAAATGAAGCAAAAGCACACAGTAAAAATGCCTTTGTTTGATCCAAAACTATTGTAATGATCACATAGTGGAAACAAACAATTGAAATTAAATTTGTTTAGAATGGGGGGCCTGTGCTGGTGCATGCTATGTGTATGTGGGGCTTGGGCTGTTTGTGTGAATGGGTATTGAGTAAGTCCTTGATTGTGGAGATTTGTGTATTGGGGTGGGAATTGATACGTACCATGTGGTGTATTTAGGTGAATAGGTTTCCATGTTGGTATGGATGTGGTTGTGTACGCCTTGTGTGTGTGTGTGTGGCTACTGGTGTGTGTTGGTGTGTGCATAGGGCTCATGTAAGTAGTGTATGTGGCTATTTTTGAGCAAGGAGTGTAAATACAGCATGTTTGTGGGGGATATTCAGGATATTTGTGTTAGTGTGAGTGCATTCAGTTATGTAATTTGTTTGTGTGTTGGTATGTTTCCAAGGTAGCAATAATTGCAGTGTTTGTTGTGTGTGTGTGCAGTGTGTGTAGGGTGTACGCAATTAGGAGTGCATATAGGAGTGATGTGTTTGTGTTTGTTGTAGTGTGTTATGTGATATTTTTGAGTGCATGTGGGGAGTAGATTGGTGTGTGGTACGTGATGCGTGTGCATGTGTGTGTATTGATGAATATGGGTTTGCAAGACAGAAGTAGATCCATATTTAAAAGTTAATTACAACAAAGCTTGGGTCCATTATTCTTTGTTTCCATGATTTATTAACAAGTCAATTTTTTTATTTTTTATTTTTTTTTATTTTTTGGAAGCACCAGGGAAATTGGTGGTATGTGCAGAAACCGTGCTTCTGGGGAGGAGGTCCTCACTTATCTTCATAATCTTTTAAAATGCTTAATAAACCAAGTGTCTCCCTGGGGTGAACTACAGGGAAAGAAGAGAACAGAAGTAGCCAATGGCAGGGGTCCCTTTAAAGTCCTTTGGAATGGGGATGTTTTACCCTATGTTACAAAAGAATTTAGTTTAGTTCACGCCTCTGTCTTCACTAGGTGAAATCAATCATCCAAAGTTTGGATCCTACCCTGCAACCTTTCCCTGTGTGATCCCTGGGAGTAGATCCAAGGAAATCTCCAGAGCAAGGGCTGTGAGATCAGCTCCTGTAGTTATACTTGATAAGCGATTTTCAGTTATCACATGGACAACTGAATACGCGAAGGGAATGGTGATGAAGGGGCCTGTCTTGCCCTCATGGCTGAGAATCACAGGAGCCTGTTGTTGCAGAAGTGGCATGGTTCTATCACTACGCACCAGTGATGAGAACACAGGGTTGAATTTGGGGCTTCCTGCCTAGAACTGGGGGCAAAGGATGTCGGCTGAAGGGTCTTTGTGCCTGTGGAGGAAGGGTAGTGGGCTCTCAGAGGCTACTCCAGCCTCTAAGATAGAGTAGTTTCACAGAACATCTCAGGGACTTGTCCCTAAATAGCTTAATTCCTGCATTTTAAATGACACTGACACTGACATTAAATTTTCACCTCTGTAAACCTGGATTCCAAAGTGGACTAAAAGTGTAAATAAAATCAGCTCCTAAACCTCGCCCTACAAAACCCAAACCCATTTGGCATCATTATTAGTTCCACACAGACAATTCTTTGGAGATGGGCAGGGTTGGAACATCAAGAGGATGCTAAAGAGTGTGAGCTAACAATGACCGGCAGAACTGTGTGGAGAGCGCCCAGGACTGGACTGCAGAGTCCTGGAGATCAAAACGGAGGTGCACTGCTACAGACTAGGGACCAAGTGGTTAGGCAGGAATTCTGCAGAAAAGGACCTAGGAGTTACAGTGGACAAGAAGTTGGATATGAGTCAACAGTGTGCCCTTGTTGCCAAGAAGGCTAATGGCATTTTGGGCTGTATAAGTAGGGGCATTGCCAGCAGATCGAGGGACATGATCATTCCCCTCTATTCAGCATTGGTGAGGCCTCATCTGGAGTACTGTGTCCAGTTTTGGGCCTCACACTACAAGAGGGATGTGGAAAAATTGGAAAGAGTCCAGCGGAGGGCAACAATGAGGAGAGGCTGAGGGAACTGGGATTGTTTAGTCTGCAAAAGAGAAGAGTGAAGGGGGATTTGATAGCTGCTTTCAACTACCTGAAAGGAGGTTCCAAAGAGGATGGAGCTAGACCAGTGGTTCCCAAACTTGTTCCGCCGCTTGTGCAGGGAAAGCCCCTGGTGGGCCGGGCCAGGTTGTTTACCTGCCGCGTCCACAGGTTTGGCCGATTACGGCTCCCAGTGGCCGCGGTTCGCTGCTCCAGGCCAATGGGAGCTGCTGGAAGCGGCACCCAGTACATCCCTTGGCTCGCACCGCTTCCAGCAGCTCCCATTGGCCTGCAGCAGCGAACTGCAGCCACTGGGAGCCGCGATCTGCCGAACCTGCGGACGCGGCAGGTAAACAACCCGGTCCGGCCCGCCAGGGGCTTTCCCTGCACAAGCGGCGGAACAAGTTTGGGAACCACTAATCTAGACTGTTCTCAGTGGTACCAGATGACAGAACAAGAAGTAATGGTCTCAAGTTGCAGTGGGGGAGGTTTAGGTTGGATATTAGGAAAAAGTTTTTCGCTAGGAGGGTGGTGAAGCACTGGAATGGGTTACCTAGGGAGGTGGTGGAATCTCCTTCCTTGGAGGTTTTTAAGGCCAGGCTTGACAAAGCCCTGGCTGGGATGATTTAGTTGGGGATTGGTCCTGCTTTGAGCAGGGGGTTGGACTAGATGACCTCCAGAGGTCCCTTCCAACCCTGATATTTTATGAAGAGTGGAGCAGGAGGAGATGCTGCAGAGCCAGGGAAAGGAGCGTGGACGGAGCTCTGTGAGTATGTGTGTTACGAGGGTAGAAGACAAGAGGGGCATGAATCTTGAGGGAGATTAATATTCAATATCTTGGATCAAATTTTAATACACACCTATGTTGAAAACAGGGACATGCACCTTATATACTGCCCTAAAAGGCACCTACAACCCAGAAATGCTTGCACACACCAAAGCTCTGCATTGGCATTTGCCAAGCAGCTAATTATTCATGGACATACCAAGCTACCCGCATTGTAGGTGCAACTACCAAGTTTTTGCACACAAATGACTCAAATTACAAAGTGTATTTATGTATACAGTGGTGGTGTAGCCCTGGTGGTCCCAGAAGAGCTCTGTGTAAGCCTGAAAGCTTGTCTCTCTCACCAACAAAAATTGGTCGTCTCTCTAAAGTTTATTTAGATATTTCCATTGTGCTGAAGTGTAAAAGTTTGGCCTGCTTTAGATAGGTCTATTATAAATCTGTTGTCTCAGTAGTTCTTATATATCTCATCAGCTTAATGGAACCTATTAAAAGTAAACAGAAAACCACAGAATGGTATTTTTTATACCATTCGATAGATTGGCTAGATATAGATGGTGTGTATGGGGATAGATTAGAATAGATAATGATGGTAATCAGGGCGAATACGGTTACTCCAAATGAATATACACTGGTGTAACTGACTGCAGAATTTGGCCCAATGGGACGACTCACGTGAGTAAAAACTATGGACCAAATCCTGAGCTCTTTTACACCAGTATAAACCAGTAAGAATGAGGCCTTATTCATGTGAGGATTGTACAATTATGCTGTTCTATTCACATGCTATTTGAATGTCAGCCCACCTTTGGGCACTGGTAAAAGGGAATGTCAGGGTCATCTCTGCACATAAAGGTACACATGAGATGGTCATTTGCTAATGCCCAGGTTACTCGTCAGTCTAACTAACCCCTGGAATGACAGGACTAGC
Organism: Terrapene triunguis; assembly: GCF_002925995.2. Lineage (NCBI taxonomy): Eukaryota > Metazoa > Chordata > Testudines > Emydidae > Terrapene > Terrapene triunguis. The sequence goes on from NW_020664725.1 coordinate 5,238,038, forward strand.
TCAGCAGATGGATAGCCACATTCTGACAGTGATTGGGGGCAGGTGCAGCACTCAGCAGAAAGCTGAGCCTTTAAATTAGCGCTACGCAAACACACAGAGAAATAGCAGGGAAGAAACAGCCTCGCCTGAGCCACTGGTAAAGTAGCACAGAACTAAATAAACAAGTTTCCATTTGCCAAGAGAAATGGCAAAGTTCAGAAGCTCCTGAATGAAGCTGTATAGAGTGCATCCAAAGCAATGGCCCGAGGAGCAAGGATGGGGTCATGAGCAAGAGACAGCACAATTGCTAGCGGTTTATTGAGTATCTATTGAATTTAATTGAATCTCATTTAACATTGAAAAGGAAGAATTGTAACACAGGGCGAATCCAAACCTAAACGGCTCCATTCTTTGGCTCCCTAATTTTTGATTGAAATACATATAAAGCGCCTACCAATTGTGAAACCCACACTGGAATATTAAATGGCCTGATTCTTTTTTTCAGTCACGCTGGTCCCAGTGCAATTTTGTTGATTTCAGTGACATTAGTCCTGATTCACCCCTGGTGTGCAGTGGTGCTAAATCAGATCCTCTGGGAGAAATCCTGGCCTCATTGAGCTCAATGGGAGTTTTGCCATGGACATCAATTGCGGCCAAGGTTCCATCTTATATTGGCCAAGGAGCACCTTCCTCTGTTAAAAACATTGTTCCTTTCAGATGTTTGTAGGGTTTGTTTTTATGTCATCAGTCAGCTTACCCAGCTCCGTCGATTCACCTCAATCCTGAGCTGCAACACGCTCTGTTCTTCCAGTCTTGGCTCCACACACACAGCTCTACCAGTGCTCCTCAATCCTGACCTACTGCACCCACCGCTATGCTGGTCCTGCTCCCCTTCCACCCGTAATAACTCTGCCAATGCTCCTCATGACTGACCTGCCGCAACTTCTGATATTCCAGTCTTGGGTTTCCAGACAGCTCTGCCAATGCACCTTGCTCTGACCTGTAGCATCTCCAGCAGTTTCTCCTCAGGAGACTATTAACCAGCTCAAAGGATGTGGTGTTTTAGTAACATGCGCAAATAGGCCCAAATCCTCAAAGGTATTCAGACTCCCAACTTCCAGTGATTTCAACGAGAGAAGGCGGGTGAGGTAATATCTTTCTTTGGACCAAGAGACAAGCTTTCGAGCGTACACAGAGCTCTTCAGAAGTTAGGAGCCTAAATATCTTTGAGGATCTGGACCATAGCCATTAGGTTAAGAAACCACCAAACTCATTGTATTTGTGGCCTAAGGCATTTTGAGGTTCTGGTCACAAATGAGAGGCACTAATAACTTATTCAAAAATGTGCTCACATTTGCTTGTCTTAGTCCACAAGTTGCCACTTTGATTTAGATTTTGCATACTTAAACGTTACAGAACCCTGGGTTAATGAAACATTCCACAAATTTCTGTTCTCACTCCAGTGGAGACCGTTCGAAATCAAATACTTTAGCCCTGCTGCTTTTGCAACCCAAACATTGCAGCATGGATGGAGCTAGTACATGAGAACCTAAGCGTGGAAATGACTGGAGAGCAAAACTGATTGGTCGTTTTCGTTGCCTCAAGGCAAGAGAAATGCACCATGGGAAAGCACTTCACTGGAACTGCTCATTGAGTAAGGTACTATTTAGCATGTGTCAAGATGGCAAAATGAGACTAAATATTGAGGTAATAGTGGCAGTTGAATGACAGTGAAAATCACAAGAATAGAAACAAATATGACAAATATTAAAGGGAGAAATATTAAATAACAATAGCCCCTCCCTGTGCTCATCTCTCACTGTTCTTCATCATTTGTCCATCATTTTTGTGCCAAACAAGTGAGCAATGCAATCACTACTGAATTCACGCCCCATCTGCCTCCCTCACATACAGCATCTGAGCTCAGCTGTTTCTGTTCCTCCCAGAATAGCAAGAGGAGAGACAGATGCCAGGCACAGACAGGGAGATTCTTTTCCTGATGGAAGGAAGCAAATAGAAGCTCATTTGGGTTCTGTTCTCCCCAGAATGTGACATCTTTTCATCACCAGGCAGGCCACATAGTTCAAGCAGCGATTAGCACAGGAAGGAAGTGGGAACTCAGAGATCATGATTCAGGCAGGAGCAACTCCCCAAATGCCGCATGAAACAGCAGCAGAAAGAAGTGCATGTGATTGTATTGTGGCATATTTAATTTCACAATCTTTAATTTTATTGATTCATAATTGTCTCTTTGTTACCCTGTGCTCTTCCTGTCTGTCTGCTTTACCGGCCTGTGGTCTGCCATCTTACAGTTAGGTTGTAAGCTCTTTGGGGCAGGGACTGTCTCTTTGTTATACCTTTGTACAGCACTCAGCACAGTGGGGCTCAGGTGTCCAGATGCTACTGCAATATAAATAATAAACATTTAGACTAATGATGAACTTGATGTGGTGGTTTGACTGAATAGCTAGCTTAGCACAGGGTGCTACAGCTGATTACATGTAGTGGCAAGGGTTGCTGTGTGGCTCAGTGGCTAGGCCAGCAGCTGGAGAGCTGGGTTCTGTTCCTGGCTCTGCCACTGACTTATTGTGTGACCTTGGGCAAGTTACTTTCTCTCTCTGTGCCTCTATTTCTCTTCCTTTCTGTTCACTATCATGTCTACTTAGGCTCTGAGTCAGGAGAATACATGAGCATATGTTTAGCTTTAAGCCTTCCTGAATTGGGGCCATTGACTGTAAGCTCTTTGAGGCAGGATCTGTCCCTTATTAGGTGTTTGTACAGCACCTAGCAAAATGGGACACTGTCCCAGGCTGTAAGCTAGCCCTTTAAGGGCATCTGGGTTGAGCCTCACCTGTGACTAGTTTACTTCTCCAAGCAGGAGTGTCCTGTGATAAGGGAGCCCGTGGTTAAGAACCAGGCCTGCTGGGAGATAGAAGGGCAGCCTGGAGGCAGTCAGGAGAGAGATGCAAAGGAGAACAGGCCTGGGTGTGAGTGTTTTAGTAGAGAGCAGGTGCTCAGCCAGGAAGAAGCCCCTGGAAGGAAAGGTTATGAGGTGCACAGGCTGACTGTTTAGAGTTGCAGGGCTGGTGACCTGTAGTGCAGGGTAGATGTAGATTCCCCTATGTTAGCACTGTAGGGGGTAGGGGAGCCATGGCTGTGAACAAGGAAAGAAGGGGTTAAGTCAGTGCTAGTAAAACATTGAAGCTCCTTCATAAGAGCACCGCAGCAGCCCACAAATGACTGCTGAGAGGAGAAACTGAGGCTGGGAAGAGGCCTGAGGCCAGACTGGGTAAGTCTCTGCTACAGGCACCAATTTCAAGTGCGACTTCTAGAAGTGACAAGAGTGCAGATACTTAATAGGGGAGGTGCAAAGCCACAGGGGTGGATATTAATGCAGGGCACAGAAAACATTCTGCTAGCACCACAGCTGTGTGCACCGTGCACGCCTTGTATATTGCTGTACTCGACAGCTTCAACACTTCAGATGCAGGCTAGTTGGCAGACTAGTGAAGTGAGACAATAACAACAGTCCACCTGTTCTGATGAGACTACCCACAAATACCTGAAAAGGAGAAACAAAAAATTGAGACCAGAGATGTGTATGTAACAATAGATGCATAAAAATGGTGAGCAAACAATGGTGCAGAACTAGGGATGAAAACAGACCGGGGCAGTAACTCAATAACATTTATCAATTTCATATTGCTGTAATATTTCTTGTAACTTACAGTGCTAATGGAAGCACGGAAAACTACTTCAGAAATCTCCATATGGGGAAAGAGGCACTTGAGGTTAAGACCCTGAACTGGGACTTGGGGAAAATTTGGGCTCAGTTTCCAGTTCTGCCACAATTCTATGTGACCTTGGGCAAGTCATTTAATCTTTGGGCCTCAGCTCGCCTCTAAACGAGAGTACAGGCTTGTTACACAATGTGTTAGTCTGCACCAATGGGGGTGTAAGTTTTAGTCTACACTAAATAGTCTATGTGGACCCTGCTGGTATGTGCTGAAAGTTCTCTATTGTGTATTACACTAATTACAGTATTATATTAATATGCACACAAGCAGGGTCCACATGGCCCAGTTAGCGGGAACCACACTGGTGCAGACTTAAACTTAAACCCTGCCGATGTGGACTAGTGCACTGTGCAGAGAAGCCCCAATATTTCAAGTCTCCCCCACTTTCTTTGTCATGTCTGTTTGTAAATTTTTGGAGGCAGGGACTATCTCTTACAGTGTGTTTGTCCAGGGCCTAATGCAATGGGCTCCTGATCTCAGCTGTAGCTGCTAGGTGCTACAGTAATTCTAACAATATTCAGATTACTTGAGAACCAAGCAAGTGCTTCTGGCTAAATATCTTGAAGATGAACCAAAACTCTGACCCAAACATTCTTATACTGGGGAAATCCAGATCTAGATCAGAACTTTGTGGAGTAAGCCCCTCTCTCTTTAATTAGGCTTCCTCTGCCCTTGTCCCTCCGTTCACTTTCTCCAGAGACAATTTGTACTAGCATGACTCAGCAGCAATTCTGCATCTTCATGCAGGGTTCAAGCCCACAACAAGCTGACTCAGAAGAACCTTATATGGGATCCCAGAGTTTGCCAGCATTGCTTTTATTGTTGATGCACATGAACGTCAGTAATGTGGATGATCATAGCCCTCCTCCCTCCCTCCTATTTAACTTTTGAAAGGGCAAGTGTGGGTCAAGGTGGAAGTGGGTTCTTCTTCGAGTGATTGCTCATGTGTATTCCACAGTAGGTGTGCGTGCTCGCCACGTGCACCGGTGCTGGAAGTTTTTCCCATATTTGGGAACAATGGAAAACCAGCCAAGGGGGGGAGGGGAATGGTTCCCATTCCAATCCTCTGCTCCATTTTGGAGGTAGGAACTACTCATGTGAACCATAAACAGAGCTCCATCAGAAAATATCCTATCATCCCTTAGCCTCGCTGAGCCCTAACATATACGCACAGAGCAAACAATGACTACTTAAATCATTGGCTAGGGACTATCATGTGTCTGAACTGTTCAGCTCCTCTTTGGTTTGTTGTTATGCTAATAAAACGAACACACCTAAAAAGGCTAATTGTGTCATGGAACAAAATGTCTCTAGGCTGTTTGTGGTCACTGAAGGGACTGTTATTGCATCCATGGTAACTTTGGCAATATTAGCATAATTTGCATTCCCTATTAAATCAAAATAGAGAAGATTCCATCATTTCCAGGAAAGCCTTGTGAAAAGGAATTCAAGGCAGCACCTTCTTTATATCCTTGGGACCCTTGAGTTGATATATGATCATGTCTACCTGTTCTGACCAGTGCAGATTGTTCAACATGCCTGTAGATAAATGTGGTGGACAGCTAAGCCAGTTGCAAAGACCAAAGTGTAGTGCCTTGACTAAGGTCACATATCAAGTCAGTTGAACTGAAACGCAGAGTCCTGACTCAGTCCAACATGACTTCCACAGACACGCCCCAGCCATGATGCTGCCCTGTATTTATATCAGCCTAAATCAACCCCTCTTTTCAATTTTTGCACCTTCATAGGATTCAGATGAGCTGAGGCATGCCTCAACTCAAGATTCTGAAATAGGCCGGGGCACCAACTTCTTGTCAGGGCAAGATTTATCTGTTTTAGATCTTCCAGGACCACGGACAGTAATTTTCACAGCTCAAGCCATCCTTCTGCCCCCTTACTTTACAGCAGGGGTATCAAACCTTTCCAACCGGAGAGATGAGTATATTATTTCAAAAAGGTCAAGGAGCCACAAACCAAACTAGTAATCCAACCAGGGAGCACAAAGGAGGTAGAAATCACCTGCAAATGATTCCCTCAGGGTAAGACATCCCCAGTAGATCTGTAACTGGCTCCTGCCCCTTATGCTCTGTAGTGTTAGCTCCTTCCATAAGGCTTGCAATCTGTTCCCACCTACGTGGTGGATGATCTCTGGTCCTATGGACATTTTCCTCATCAGCAACAGGATAGCCCAGGGGATGTTCCTCTTCCTCCTACCACCTGTCTCCCTTGACAGAGAGAAGGAAATTGTATCTCCTCTCACTTACAACAGTTCCACAGCAACACAACTCCATTAACTTCAACAGAGTCACTCCTGGCGTATACCACTACATGTGAGAGAAGTATTGAGTTTTTGCTGTGTAATTAACGCTGCCATCTGTCACTGACTAATGTGCCAAGAGACTTCAGTGAGAGTCCCATTTGCTTAAGCGAGGCTGAATTTGGCCCTAAATCAGCTCAAACCAATTTTTATCCTCATAGGTGTGTGTAAACCAAGGTTATATGGAGCGAATCACGCTCTTGGGTGGTTAGTGTAAGACCCCTTACAGCAGGGCCTGGGTTTTCAGAGGCTGGTTGCTAAGCTCTTTGTGAAAATCAAGCCCTTTCCAGATGTATCGGGGTGGGCACCCAAAAATGGAGGCACATGAAGTAACTAGTCACTCTTGGAAATCTCAGGTGTAGAAAGCTAATCAATGGTGTGCATCCTAATAAGGAATCCTCAGGGGTGATGATCAATTCAATTCCCACTGACTTTATAGGGAGTAATAAGCCATACCACAAAAGCACCCAAAATGTGCTAGGTGTACTACAGACATATAGAAAGGCATGGTCCCTACCCTGAAGAGCTTATGGTCTAAAAAAGGAAACTTCACACCGCTCTGGATTTGGCTGTTTAATATAGGTCAAGAGCCTCCACTAGTGTAAACTGGCATATAATGGAGCTACACTGATTTAATCAACTGAGGATCTAGTCATCAATTATATCTGCCTTTTCCAAATACCCCCAGTTAAAATTTCTCTGTCACCAGTAAGTGGGTGAATATTTGAAACTCTGGAATTTTGCAAGGACAGAAATTCCAATTTTCGACCCACTCCAGTCACTGCTAATTTACATTGGATGGAACATCAGATCTGCTCCACATTTGAGAGCATTAAAATATGTTTAAGAAATACTACCATACAAATGACGATTTTGGTCTAACAGCTACTTTTGGCCATGCAAAATTAAAAGCACTCGCTACGCATTTTTCATAACTTAAAAAAACCACACAGTCAAGCTGCACTTTTATAAAGTGGTTTTGAAATGGAAAGGTTTAGGTGTCATCTGTGATGTATTTTCACCCTTATTTTTGTTGGGGCAAAGTGGGTAGACAGTAGTTCTGCATATATTTAATATGCAAATGTGAGACTGGGTTAGAGAGAGCGCATTTACGGATTCTTATCTGTTCATAATATCTTCATTGTGTTTGTGGCTTTCTAAGACAGACACCACGTTAATTCTTTGAGGCAGCTGCTACAGTATATTTGTGTAATATAATATCTCATGCATGTACTAAAGCAAACTTTTCCCTTTTTCAAATGAGGAGAGCCCCCAATCTTAATAAATATTTTATTATAAAAAGCCTGTGTAGGGAATGAGTTAATTGTCTTTCCCTTTCACCAGCTGCAAACTGCCACATGCAATGTGTGGGACAAACTCTCCAGGAAAGAGGAACAAAATGCAAATGTTTCCCCTGTGGGTTTCCCTTTTTAGACTTGACGGGACTGTGAAATTCACAGGACACAGCTCATTAAAACCAAGCTGCCAATCTGTGACCTCTTGACTAGGAAGATAAGATCAATGCAAAAACCCAGCAGTTTTGATTGTTAGATAATTCAACTACAGATCAGAAGAATTTGCAGATCAGGCTGTTAACCCAATAGATACCCAGGCATATTGCTCTCTATAAAATGGGTCTTGAGGAAATAGAAAGCGAACTGTCCATGCACGTGTCTAGTGCTACTGCCTCTTGGCTGGTACTCAGCCATGGTTAATAAAAGATACATAACAGAAGTCAAAGACACACTCCTCCTGTTATACTGGAGACCTAGCATTGCTGAGTGGGTGGGAGAATGAGAGAAATTGGCCCTCAGCTCTGAGCCTTCCAACACACCTGAGTGGAATGGATACTCAACAAGGATGAAATTCACCCACATTGCCAGTGCAGGCCTGGACATCACTTGAATTCCACAGCAATTCTGAAACTAGGACTTTAGAGGGACTGAAGTGGAGCACAGGTCTTGTGCTAGCTGCTCTGCCCTGGGGTAAATGTCGCCCTACAATTACCTGCCTTGGGCCAGATCCTCAACTGGTGTAAATCAGTGTAGCTCTAGTAACTTTGGTGTAAATCAGCATAGCTCCCCCAGCCATGGGTCTGGTTTCTACAGAAAACAATGCTAGATCAATACTGAATACAGACATACTTTCCAAATCTGGTAGCCCATATTTGTCCTTGATGTACCTCCATGAAAAGTCACTGCAGGCTTCACCAAGGATGAGTTTGGCCTTTGGATTTTAATATAAGAATATTTAGAATCTGTTTCAATGGAAAATTGGGGTTTTGGCAAAATGAATAATATTTTTTTTTGCAGAGTTTGGCTTCTGCAAAAAAATTGGACTTTTTGTTGTTAAAGCTGAACAACCAAAATGCTTTCAGGTTTCAGCTGAAACCCCCCCACAAAAATCATTCATAAATGCTGCCAAAATGCCTCCTGGAAGTTGTAGTTCAGATGTCTTATGTTCCATCCTCTTTTTATGGGCCAGGTTCTGGAGTCAGACTACATCTCCCATGGTGCGTTACAGTCAAGGACACCCCGATACCTCACAATGGCTCACCAAAGGAGATCGCATGTAGTCCACCCAAGGAACCCAGTTGATTGAGAAGAGCAGGGGCATGAGGTACCTGAACTGCAATTCCCATGAGGCATCCTGATAGCACTTCAGAATCCAAATATTTCCTTTTGACTTTTTCCATCAAAATAAAAATTTTTCCAAGCAGCTTTAATCTTTTGTTTACTGAGTTCAATGAAGGGTCTAATTCAGTCAGACTGAAATCCATCCCTATACAGGGCCATCAGAAAAGCTATTTCTTCGGATTTATAAATTATATTTGAGGCCTTACGTGGTGCAATGGACCATCTAACAATGGCTGAATGTCACCCTTTATGCACAAGACAGAAGGTTGCATTCCCATTCTCAGCTCTCCCATTGTTCTCACTTTGGATATGCACTTTGTAACCATTCCCTCTCCTGCAAGGAAAGACGAGCTTTAAGGGAGACTACAATCTGGAATTCCATCCATCTGCTGACCGTGACCATTGAGAGCTCCCTGCTTTGAAGGAATTAATTAAGCCTTGCTCGTGGAAAATTCGCTGCAGAGCGAAATTTCTCAGCTGGTGTAAATCAGCCATAGTGCTCTTGAATCAAGCCCACAATGTGATAGAGAGCAACATCAGGATCTGTGCTTGCACCCATCAAATTTGCAAAACTCATGTTGACTCAAGTGGGAGTTATGTTCTGTTTGCAGATTCAGTCTCTGATGTGTGGAAGCCAGAGCTGTTGTAGCCCCGTTCTGGGTTGAATAAGGTAGAAGAAGGGCTGAATAGCATTAGCTTCTCTGCAATATTCGCCTTCTCCAGATGATTTTCCAGGAACTCTCTCCAGGGTGCAATTCCCATGCTACCAGAACCCAGAGAAGAAAGAGTGTGGCAAAGATTCATGTTACTGCTTGAAACAGAAGCTTTCTTGGTAAATATGTTCAGTCCCTAATGTGAGCCTCCAATCCCAATCTCGGATGGTCTTTTTAAATTAACGAACCTGCATCTTAATTCTAAGCCCGCCGAATATTAAACTAAAATAGGGGGGAGGGATAGCTCAGTGGTTTGAGCATTGGCCTGCTAAACCCTGGGTTGTGAGTTCAATCCTTGAGAGGGCCACTTAGGAATCTGCAGCAAAATCAGTACTTGGTCCTGCTAGTGAAGGCAGGGGGCTGGATTCAATGACCTTTCAGGGTCCCTTCCAGTTCTAGGAGATGGGATATCTCCATTTATTTATAATTTATTCAGTGTCAGTTCTTTAAGGTGGATGTCCTGAATAAATACCATGAAAATTGTAGCCCAGTTGGAAATGTGCAACAAAATAACCTCTTTGAATTGAGCGTTCTGTAGCTCCACCCAATTCCATGTTTGTAACATCAGTTAAAAAAAGAAAAGGAAAGATGGCCATAGCGCTTAGACCAATGTCATTCTGCACGAGGCAGAACAGAATCCAAATACAAAATAAAGAGCGAGAAATAAGCACCATACTGCTAGCCTATCAATGCTTTGGCTTTACTGTGCGTAAACCAAATAGAGCAAGATACTGGGGACGGAACCCAGGGGTCATGATTTTCAGAAACGACCAGTGATTTTGTGTGTCTCCATTTTGGGGTGCCCAATACGAGACAGCTTAGAGGCCTGAGTTTCAGAGAGTGCAGAGGCAGCTGCTGAAATCCAAGGTCCTTTAAGATATCCCAAGTTGGGCCGTGAAAATCACGGCCCAAGTCTCTCAGCTCCCAAGTCTAGGAACAGGCTTCACCTGACACATTAGAGTAGAGGTTTGCAGACACATCTACAGAAATTCTCACATCAGCCGTGTGGCATTGGTTGCCAGGCAGACGTTCTGAGATTGTGAATAGGAGGGCAGGTGCCTATGTGGAAAAGTGACACTTGTCACACACACAGGGAACAGGCACAGGGGTGCTGGAACAATTTGTATAGGGTAGGGGGGTGCTGAGCGCCACTGAACCAAACTGTAAACCCTGTATATGACGCCAATCCCTTCAAGGTGTCCCCCCGTTTTAGCTCCAGCACCTAAGAACAGGCAGAGGATGTTCAAAAATCAAATGACAGACCAAAAAAATGCAACATAATCTTTAAAAATCTCAGGATTTGGGAGCCAATCTTGTGATGATGGTGCCTAACTCATGGGTTTTGCTTTTAACTTTTGGGGTTGGCAACACTGTCAGGAAAATATTTGTCACTACTCTAATAAGCTTGGACAGCTGCAAACCAAGAGGAGGAGCCAGCGCCATGCGTCCAGCCACTCGTCCATGGGCCACCAGCGAGCATCCGGTAGTGAATGGTCAGTTTGGAAACCACTACATTTGCCCGTCCACCCAGGCAAGTTGCTTAAATCTCTTTATCTATCTCATCCCCTATGGCCTGGTCAACACTTAGACGTTTTGCCATCATAGTTTCAGGACTATGTCAGTTAGGAGACTGGGAAAAAATCACACCCCTAATAGACATAGCTGTGTTATCAAAAGCCCTGGAATAGACATAGTTATCCTTTTGTCAGCATACCTCATATTTTTGGGGTGGGGGCATCTGGTATAAGCTGTACCAGCAAAGGCACTCTTTTGCTTATACAAGCTGCGTCTCCACTCTAGGCTTGTTTGCTGGTATAGCTACGCCAGCAAATCTTTTCTATTGTAGACAATGGGAGCAATGATGTCTGAAAATATATGGGATTCAAGCTGTCTGCAGCACAGGTTGGAAGGTCGGTATTTTCCCCAGGGTGTAGGTTTGGTAACTGAGGCAGAGAGAAATTGAACAGTTTACATGAAGAGATTTGTGGTCTGGAGCTAGGGTCTGATCTATACAACCAGAATGAGAATCTGACCCTGACTTGCCATATGAGCTTGGGCAAGTCATGTTGTCTATGCCTCAGTCTCCCCATCTGTAGAATGGAGACACTGATACTAACTCATGTTTGTAACATTCTGTAGAATCATACAGGCAGGGGGCGCTCTGAGGACAGAACACAGCAATTCCTGGTTCCCAGCTCTGCACGCCTCTGTGCCATGTGGTTTTTGAGGGAAATGAGCTGTGACTTCCATCTTTCACAGGCTTTTCAAAATTCACAAGTGTGAATCTTCAGGCCAAAAAAGTGACATTGATTTTCCTTTCTTCCCATCCCTGCTCCCCCCAGGCTTCACTGTGAATAACATTCAGTTCCTTGGAATTTCACAAAAATTTGCCATTTGAAAACAGATTTCAAGGCCATAAAAACCACATGAAACAAATTGTCAAAAAAGTTGCATTCACTTTTTTGGGGGAGCAGGGGCAATTAAACTGGTGATTTGTTTTGTTTATTAAAAACATTGGTCTGAATTCACTCCTTGTCTAAACCTTATTGATTTTGGGGGGTGATTTTCCCTGATCCAAACCCACTGAATTCAGTGCAACGGCTGCTCCCCGATGTAATCCGACCGACTTCAATTGTTACACCAATGGTTCATTTCTGTTCTCCTTATGCTGTCTGACCCCTGTTTATTCAGAACAGTGTGGTGTTTGAGGTTGGAAAAGGGTTTCTTTAGGGGGCACAGGTTCCGATTACAACAGGCGTAGTGAATCAAGGGATTTATCTAAATCATTGTCACCTCACATCAATTAATTTAATATCTGCTAATCTATATGAGAACAGAGAACTGGCTCTTATACATTTTTTTAGTCTTTTTATCAGTAATTTGGGTAAGTGAGTTTCACTCTATCATAAGTAATGCTATCTGACAGGAGGCTTCCAGTTGCACTCTGCCTCCGAGGAAAGAACTTTTTTTGACTATGAGGTCCAAATGAAGTGCAAAATTCCAGAAGATGGAGAGAGTGAGGGCTGGGAAAGGAGATGTTTATTCTCAGGAAGTGCTAAATCCCATCCCAAATGGCCCCAGCAAAGCATTTGTACATGTTGTTCCAAAATGCAAGCATCTAAATGCCTTTCAAGATCACAATATCTAGGATATAGATTGGCCAACTTCTTCTTGGCATGTTTCATCGCAGGAACAGTGTCTGGGGTTTATTTTCCATGTGGGACTATTAATAACCAGTGTGAAGCGGGAGAGGAAAGCGAACTGTTGACGTTCATTGTAACTGTCCGTAAACACTAGGATCTGGGTAAAGTCAGCACCTAGGTTTCCATATCAAATGTCTCCATTGGAACTAGAGGCTTCCCAGGTCGGCTGGAGATGTGACCCACCTCCTGCCAATGTGGGCTCTGGTGTAAATGCTGGTGGTTCCAAGGATGACCTGGGCCTGATCCAAAGCCTATTGAAACCATAAGATCAGCCATACTGGGTCAGACCAATGGTCCATCTAGCCCAGTATCCTGTCCTCTGGCAATGGCCAATGCCACATGCCTCAGAGGGAATGAACAGAACAGGCAATCATCAAGCAATCAATGGGCTTTGTGTTTCAGACCAAAGGCCACTGAGGTGGGTTCCTGGGGAAATACTTTCAGGTCTGCTGTCAGGTCCGGTAACCTCATGTCGGTCATCTGTATTCAAAGCCTTAGCAATTATTGCTGGGGGGCGGTAATACAAACTCATTGTTCCCTGCAACAATCCTAACTAACTCTGTTCTCAGGATAGTTTAGCACAGTTTGGTGCTTCCTGATGCACAGACAACAGGCAAGGTGTAACCCTCAGCCACCTGTCTTCAGCTGATCCGGTAGTGCAAGGGGGAGGCTCTTGTGGTTCAGGAACTGAATTAGGATTGCATTCCCATAGGTGCTCTGAGTGTAATGATAGATCGCTTTATATAAGTAGGTGGAGCAGAGGCTCACATTGGCAATGTTCTGGAAGCAAGAAGTATCCACCAGTAGTTGAATGAAAGAGAGCACTTTGCAGGAAACAAGCAGCATGCTCTAAACCAAAAGAACAGGGCCTTGTGCTTACACAGTTCTCTTCTCAACTGGCTTTACCCCCACACGTTTGGGGCTGGGGAGAGACAAAGCGGAAACCAAACAGCAATTGTGAAGAATTGGGGAACTGGACTGTATTCCTCTGCCTGTTAATGGCAGAATGGATGGGAGCCATCTAGTTTCCCCTCCGTAGGCCCAAGTGCTGACAGCATCCCTGTTTTCCCCTCTTCCTATCAGAGCATGTGGTTGTCTAAATTAGGAATCCTTTCAAACCTATCTTAGAAGCCATTGAGAGGTGTTAAGAGTAAATTACGTGTGAACAATATATGAAGTGGGCACGCAAACCAGGCCCGAAGTGTTAATCACTTGCTTAGTAAAAATAGAAGGCACCAGGAGGTGATTGCAGGGCTGGCAGGGAGAGGTGTCTTCAGTCACAAGCCTGGCATTGGTGTCTGACATGGGTTGGGTTTGCTTTACATTAACACATCTCTTTGGTGTTCTGACCTTTCAGGGAAGGAGGGACAGTCTCCTGGCTAAATTACATGGCTCCTGTCAATCATAAGGGACACCGTCAAGCACCCATTCCCATTGGAATGGGCTCTAGTACCTTTGAAAGGATTGCTTGCTACTTCCCCTCGCCCCAGCCGGATTTCCCCTTCTGCACCTGAAACAAAACATGAATTCAACCACTTCCAATCGTTGGGGAAGTCTAGATCCCTCTCCAAACCTCAGGTAGTCTTAAGTTCAATAAAGGATGGAACAGGAGGGAGTCGTCGTGCCATATTTGCCGTAGCTATGGGGAGGAGTCTCCATTGCTGTGCAGCGACTGTGCGTGTCGCCGGTGTTGCATGACAGCCAGCTTCATTTGCGCAATGTTAGTACCACACTGTTCTGGACAGCATAATGGATCCAAATAAGAAGAGCAAATCCAAACACCCTCAGCCTCTGGGGAAATTCAGATCTCAGGCTGGGCTCTGCGGAGTAGGCGTATCCCTCCACTGAAGTACAGAGGCTGTGGATCTTAGTCTGTATTAAGATATGAAACTTCTCAGACAACTCTGAGGGAAGAGTCTCTTCTAGTGCTTTCAGCAGCCGGTCAGTGGGATCAGCACTCCTGGGGCCTGAAGGGAGTGTTACGTAAGCCAAGGGGGGCAGAGTCAGCTGCCAGGACAGTTCAAATGAAGCCCAAGCACTCAAATCAGCAGCAGAGATTCTCCCACTCTCCATAAGCTGGGAGGGGGAGGATAATTCCCCACCCAACCCTTAATAGCACTTTCTAGCTACTCTGGAGAGCCCCATCCTTGACCCTCTATCTCTCTGGCCTACCAGGCAGAAACCCTTATATCTGCCTTCTTGTTAGACACCTGCTCGCTCCCAGTTTTAAGGGGCTCAAGGGCTGTAACAAGAGCATTGGGCCACACATACCTGCTCCAAGACTCAGTGCTGTGTTACAGCTGTCTAGTAGCTACAGCAGAGGACTGAGAGTTGGGGTTCCAGGGTCCGTTCCCAGCTGGGGGAGGGTGTTGTAGAGACATTAGGACTGCAATAGGGACTTTCACATTTTATAGCTGGCTCTGCCACTGCTTGTGTGACCTTGGTCATGTCACTGAACCTCATGGTGCCTGCTATCTCAGGTGTGAAATGAGGCTGATTCATAACTATGACCTCCATCACCACAGTGTTTGAGCCGCTCCTATGCACTAAGGCATTTCCCCTCCGAATATCCCTATGAGGCAGGGCAGTGCTGTCATCCCAGTTTTACAGATGCAGGATGGAGGTACAAAGAGATCAAACCATTTACCCTTGAGCACATGGGATACCTGTGATTTAGTGGCAGAGCAAGGAATTGCCTCTATCACAAGGCCATTCAGCCTTCCACGGGGTGCTGTGAGGCTTCATTAATGTTTACGAAAAGTTTTGAGATCCTCAGCTGGATCCGTGAAGTGTTGTTATGCTATAAAGTGAAGCTGGCACATTTGGATTTCCAGACCGATCCGGGAAATTGCCATATTTCGTTGGCATGGCTTAACGGGGATGAGTAACAAAAACTGGCTTCAAACTGGATGTGTTTCTTATAGTGCTCCCGGTGGGATCTGAGAGGACAGGCCGTCTCTTGCATCTTTTTCCAGCCGCAGAGCATGTACAGACTGAGAACAATGGACCCAAATAGCCTCCGCTGCTCATAGAAAGGGTCTGCGGGAGCTGGGGCACTGGGATTGTGTTTTAATACAGTGTTATCACAAATTAAGATCTCTTGATTCTATACAAGACAACAAAGAGAGTGCTACCCCCAGTCTGTCACCTCCTGTGCTTAATGGAATTAGAATGTCCTGTAAAAGTGCATGAAAAATCCCCAAATTCTGCTTATCCCATAAACAGGTTACTAGCACGATACAGCTCCACTCCTCTTGCCTTTGATGTGAGGTAGATTTTATTAGGGCCCAAGTGACTGATAGGAGCAACTGTTAGCTGTTGAGTACCTAGCAACAATACAAGGCATTATCCATCCTCCCTTGGCAACGCTGGAATTGTATTGTGAGCATTTGTGTTCCACGTGGTTGGAAAGTGGAAGGGATTTTTTAGGTGGATTATTTACAATTCAAGCATTTTGTTGGGTAAGAAATAAATTGCGGCATGGGTTTAGTCTGAGCATTCTTATTACATAACCACAATACATTGTGTTTCTATAGCACCTTCAGTCCAAAGATCTCAAAGCATTCACAATCAGTGGTGATCAGCACAGCACGAACAGGTAATGGTTTACAAGGCATGTTGCAGTTCTTTGCTGTGTCCCTGCGTGGTGTCTCACTGAGTTGGATGGCAGTTCAGATGTGGGCGCTCTAGTTGGAGAGCATAGTAGAGATGTCTGCGCTGCACTGGCTGTATTGCAACAGAAGAGCGTTAGAATTACCGAGCCAGATACTCAACTGATGTATATCAGTGTAGCTACATTGAGTTCAATCTATATACACCAGCTGAGGACCTGGCCCACGTCTCAGTCAATCAGATATTGTGCAAGCCCTAACCTTTCCTCTTTGCACCTGCAGAGGGTCAGGGAGGAAAGTGAATTGCCAGCATCAACAAATCAAATGCACACGGTATATCTCATTTATGCATATGTAACATTCTACTGAATGGGCAACAGAAGGGGGAGTTAAAAAAGACAGTGAGTCAAACACGGTTCCCATTGCAATTCAATGGCAGTTTTGCCATTGGCTTCAATGGGCTCCGGATTTGGCCCACTGGGAACAAACACTGAGAGTGAAACATCAGACACCCTGTGGCTATAGATGCACTTAAATTTTTTAAAAGCATTAGTAGTGCTTCTAAATTTAGAATGCTGCACTTCTGTTTCATTAAAAATTTGACTTTTATTCCAGCTAGACTCCACAGAATCTGTCCCCACAAAAAGAACCATGCTCTGCTCTGTGGGCTGCACAATGCAGCCAAATCTCTTTCTTTTTAAATTTGACCTTATCTAACCTGGAGGCGCTCGAGACAATGTCTCTGGCATCTGTTATCATGCATAGAAACTTGAACCTCCAAAGACTCCCAGATGCAAACAGACATGCTTTAGTTCAAATATGAATTAAATCAGGGAAGTCTTATATGGCCTGTGTTATACATGAAATCAGACTGGATGCTCACAGAAGTCACTTCTGGCCTTATAATGTATGAATTATTATCGTACATGTTTTACAGATGGGGAAACTGAGGCACAGAAGTTGACTGACTAGATCGAGGTCACACAGCAAATCATTAGCAGAGCTAGGAATGAAAAGCAGGAGTCCTGATTTTTGGTGGTCCTCACCCCTTTCTCTAACCATGAAACAGTGTTGCCTCCATGACCCCAAACTCTCTGGAGCCTCTTTCTAATGGCTCATATGCTGAATGAGACCCAGCAGAGCTTCCTAGCTTTGTATTATACTTGCCATTCAGCTGTTATGGGAGCATGCTTTAAAAAATGACTCCATCTAGAAATTTTCAAGTAGTTTAAGTTTCAAGTAGTATAGTTTAAGCAACCTGTACAACCACTTTGACATAGTCATCTTTTAAAGGCTCTGAGTGTATCCTTCCTGTTGCTTATTGTGCTTAGAAGGGGATGAATATTGTTAGATGATGGGCACATTTGTAGATTTCCCAGGACCGTGGGCAGTAACTCTTACAGATGAGTGCAATATGATGGACCATGCACGCACACATACAGACAGAGCCGGCTCCAGGCACCAGCGTAGTAAGCAGGTGCCTGGGGCGGCCAATGAAGAGGGGGGCGGCACGTCTGGCCGTTCAGCGGCAATTCGGCGGAGGGGCCATCACTCCCTCTCGGAGCGAAGGACCTGCCGCCGAATTGCCGCCGATCGCGATCGCGGCTTTTTTTTTTTTTTTTTT
>NW_020664725.1:5256017-5306495 GCF_002925995.2 Terrapene triunguis
GCTAGAGCTGGCCCTGCATACAGACACCGCAGTCTTTAGTGGGAATCAATGACCTTCAGCACCAAAAATACAAGCCCCTTGACCTTCAGCTGAAGGAGTAACTCCTTTAGTGGTAAGTAGCTGGCTGCATTAGTAAAGGAGCCAGCCACTAGGGGGAAATTTGATCCAACATTTTATGCCACTATATAGTATACGCGGGGATATGATTTTGTCCTGGAGAAATTGTGAATTTGAATAAACTCTGTGAAATGTTGGAAGTGGTTGTAAAAATGCATTTGGTTAGGCCCCCATACTGAGTGGGGTTGCTACCTGGTGCATAGAGTTGCAGAACCATTCAGGTTTAGCTGTCTGTCCCTTTATAGACGAAGACGGAGGGGCAGACATACCAAACCTGAGTGGTGCTGCAACCCCATGTGCCGGGTTGTAATGCCCGGAGCTGGGAGACAGGCTCATGGTCAGTAGGACACCCCAGTCTCCAACCCTCACCACCCACTCTGACTCTCATCTTTCAGCATCCCCACTTTACTCCTCTGTATGTTGCTGTAGTGAGAACTATATTATTTGGTGACTTTCCTTGACTTATCTTTTTTTTTTTCATACCTCTGTGGTGAAATTTACTAAAAATGTGACAAAATGGTAGTCTTAAGTATTCTCCCCCAAAAAATCTTTTAATGGAATTTTTTTACAATCTTAGGGCAAATGTATGCCCTTTTGTGCAGGAACTTGGCTCCAGGGGAAACTACATGGACCTCTAAGGGAAGAGTTAAGCCCTTTCAGACTTCTAAGAGCCCAACAGGTCTTTCTCTAAAACACTTTCTAAAAATCCATTCCTCAGTTAAAACTTTGTCGAGTTTCAGTTCAGAGCACACTCAAGCAGGCAGTGGTATCGTCCACATTAATAGGCCCAGGTGCAGTATATTTTATATTGCTTTGTTTTCCCTTATTTTTCCTTTAAGCATCAACAGCGTTGTCAGAACCACAGGAACTCATGGGATCATGAGAATGGCCAGACTGGGTCAGACCAATGGTCCATCTACCCCAGGATCCTGTCTTCTGACAGTGGCCTGTGCCAGGCGCTCCAGAGGGAATGAACAGAACAGGTAATCATCAAGTGATCCATCCCCTGTCATCTAATCCCAGATTTTGACAGTCGGAGGTTTAGGGACACCCGGAGCATGGGGTTTCATCCCTAACCATCTTGGCTAATAGTCATTGATGGACCTATCCTCCATGAACTTACCTAATTCCTTTTTGAACCCCGTTATACTTTTGGCTTTCACGGCCTCCCCGGCAAGTTCCCCAGGTTGACCGTGTGTTCTATGAAGAAATGCTTCCTTTTGTTTGTTTTAAACCTGCTGCCTATTAATTTCATTGTGTGACCCCTGGTTCTTGTGTTATGTGAAGAGGTAAACAACACTTCCTTATTCACTTTCTCCACACCAGTCATGATTTTATAGACCTCTATCATATCCCCCCTTAGTCGTCTCTTTTCCAAGCTGAACAGTCCCGATCTTTTAATCTCTCCTCATATGGAAGCTGTTCCATACCTCTAATAATTTTTGTTGCCCTTCTTTATACTTTCTCCAATTCTAATACATCGTTTTGAGATGGGGTGACCAGAACTGCACACAGTATTAAAGGTGTGGGCATACCATGGATTTATATTGACATTATGATATTTTCTGTCTTATTAGCTATCCCTTTCCTAATGGTCCCTAACATTCTCTTAGTTTTTTTGACTGCTGCTGCACACTGAGCAGATGTTTTTAGAGACCTATCAACAGTGACTCCAAGATCTCTTTCTTGAGTGATAACAGCTAATTTAGACCACAACATTTTTTATGTATAGTTGGAATTATGTAGTTTTCCAATGTGCATTACTTTGCACTTATCAACATTGAATTTCATCTGCCATTTTGTTGCCCAGTCACCCAGTTTTGTGAGATCCCTCTGTAACTCTTCGCAGTCAGCTTTGGACTTAACCAGCTTGAGTAATTTTGTATCATCTGCAAACTTTGCCATTTCACTAGTTATCCTCTTTCCCAGATCATTTATGAATATGTTGAACAGCAGTGGTCCCAGTTCAGATCCTTGGGGGACTCCACTATTTACCTCTCTCCATTCTGAAAACTGACCATTTATTCCTACCCTTTGTTTCCTATCTTTTAACCTGTTACTAATCCATGAGAGAACCTTCCCTCTTATCCCATGACTGCTTACTTTGCTGAAGAGCCTTTGGTGTGGGACCTTGTCAAAGGCTTTCTGAAAATCCAAGTACACTATATCCACTGGATCACCCTTGTCCACATGTTCGTGAATCCCGTCAATGAATTCTAATAGATTGGTAAGGCATGATTTCCCTTTACAAAAAGATCTGTGCATCTGACTTCATATTTTCCATGGAAATGAAAGTCGGAGATAGCTAACAAAAGGCACTACCAGGTCCCCAGTGTGAGAGCCTAGAGATGGGCTGAGATGCTCTGAAAAACCAGAATAACAACAGCCTTCTCTCTAATATACAGCAGCAGCATTCCAGCAGTCCTTTAACAGAGCCAGTCCTGTTCTCTCCAAGGACTCTCTCAAGTTCCTCAAACTCGTTGCATTGGACTTCACAGAGCTTTCTTCCTAGCTGCTCTGGCTCTTTACTTCAGTGGTAACTGCAGTGGCTGGAGAGATGTCTGGAATGTATCTGCAGTAGGGAGAACTGACTAGTGGTGAGAGCCTAGAAATCATGATTCCTGGGACTTAATACCTGCTCAGAGTGATCTTGAGCAAGTCACTTTGGCGGAGACTTTCAAATGTGCCTGCTCATTTCGAGTGCTCAACATGAGACATCTCAGGACTCTGCAGAGACGCTTAGCACCTGCGGATGCTCCCCCTGAGTGGACACTTTGATGTTGTGCCTCTCTGTGCCTCAGCTGAGCCGTCTGTACAACAGGGACAAGGATACTTCCCTCCCAGGATGGGGCTTCATTAACGCTTATGAACTGCCCTGAGCCCCTCTGCAGAGACAGCAGTGGAACGCTGTTACTAGTTAGATCTTTCCCTGTACAGAGAGAAATCTCCCTGCCAGCGCATGACTCTCTCCTTTGACATTTTTTTCACCGCCAGTCATGTCCCCCTCAGCTCAACAGCTTTTCCCAAGCGGACTGGCCTCGCCTGCCTCTTCCCTCACAGTCCAAGCAGGGAGGTAGAGCTGGTATTTAGATGTCAAGCTGAGCAATCCAAAACCGCGCCACCACCCAGAGATTAACCATCTCCCCTCTGGATTCTCTAGTCAAGTCTCAGCATGCTGCTTGTGGTGTGCTGCAGTGTTCGGAAAGAACCTCTCTGGATATTATACTGTACTGTGTGTATGGTTTTGAGGTGCTTTTCTGTCCTTCCAAAATCTTTCTCCCTTTGATTTATGGATCATTGAGACCATCTTTAATTATCTTCCTTGTACAGATGCCTGAAGCTAAATTCACTAGAAGGAGCTATGCTGATACAGCATGTGCCCTTCCTAAGCTTTGCATGGCAATATGGAGTATGGAGTGACCATTAATACACAGTGTGGATGGCTTGGCTACTCAGGCAATGGGTTCAGATCCGCACACACCCAGGTGTCTATAGGCTTTCTCTTTTGCACCTCAATGTAAAGGCAGAAGAGATCTATTTTGCAAGGGTGTGGTTAGACTCAAAAAACTTCCACTCAAGGAAACAGCTGTGGAAGTGGTGCCCAAAGGCATTTTCAGTGCCAGGAAATAATGGTTGCTCTGTTGTTATCTTTAATACTAATTCTCAAAGATTAATAGCACTGACCAAAACCAGACAGAGTTCAGACAGGGCCTTCCACCCCCTCCACTGTGCCCATGCGCAGTAATGAACCTGCAACCCCTCTTTGCTGTGTGGAGCTTAGTGAGCACACAACTCTCCAAATGCACTGCAGCCCTTAGCTATTGCATCTTAGAGTCTCCACTCCATCATGGCCAACACACTTCAGAGTCCACACCAGCACCTTGGAGAGTTTGTCCCCTGGATACTGAGTTATGCAGAGATTTATGGGGCTTCATGGGATTCCTAAACGTATTCACTTGTTATGCACGTGATGCTGAAAGCTAATCTCTGTGCCCCGCAGATGGCATAAAGTCCCTTGGGTCTGAAGGGCAGTCTGCAGAGTCCTAGCCAGTCTGAGGAGTTGAAAATCAGACTGCATGGGCTGATCACGGATCCAGAAGTGAGAGGGTCATATCTAGCTTGTTCCCCTTCGACTGTGATGGAACCACTCCCTATTGTACATTGCACCATCACTGAGTAAATCCCCATCTAAGTTAGCACAAGGGAGCTCCTAGTGGCTTGTGCATGGGCCACAGGTAGATAGAGGTCTGAGCTGCAGGACACACCTTTAATGTGGGAGAGATCGCTGAGAGATATGGTAATGGGCCTCTAGGCTAGGGGAACTTAAACACTAGAGAGGGAGATCAGCACTTCCCAAACTGACAGAGCAGCACATTGCAAGGACAATTGTACTGTCAGCATCCAGCTGACAAAACAAAAGGCTCCAGGAAAGTGCTGATGAAAACTTAAATGTTAGGAGATGCAGCTCTTAAGAAATTTCTAAACATGCAAGTTTGTTGTTAAAGAAGACATACAGTAGCTCAGTGGTGAACCAGGAATTTACATTGTGTTACACCAGCTAAATAATTGCAGGGAAATCTTGGTCAGACTGCTGACTGTGATACACCAGTATCTGCAAGTGCTCCAGGAATGGGGTTCCTAGGAGTCTTTGTTCATTAGCAATTATGTTGTTGGTGTCCAGAAATGAGCACAGCCAGCCCTGCAGAGTTAAACCACCAGCAATCACTCAGAATATGGTCACGTTCACAATATTCAAAGTAGGAAGGGCCTAAACTGGAAATCTGATACCAAAGGGCTTTGGATCTGGATCCACATCTGATGTTTGCAACTTGGCCCTTTTTCCATTACTGCATGAACTAGAGCACCAGGTCCAAATTCCCACTAACTTGGGGAAGTTTGGATTTTGCTCAGACCAGATGCTGAGTACCCTCAACACCCATGTGGCTGCTCTGACTTGGACTAAGACTCAGGAGACCTGGGTTCTAATCCCAGTTTTGTCTCTGGATTTTTGCACAACTTTGGCCAGGTCACTTCATCTCTGTGCCTCAAGTTCCCTATCTGTAAAATGGAGGTAATGATATTGACCTCCTGTGTAAAGCACTTTGAGCTCTATGCATAACAAGTGTTCTGTAAGACCAAGTATTATTACAGTGATGGGTGTATTAGGAATATCCACAATGGATAATTTGGAAGAATAGATTAGATCCAATTTGAGGTCATCAGCAATCATTAAAAATGAAAATTCAGTGTAATGCATTCAGTGAACCTGCCCATAGAAATGCCACATTCTGTCATAAGCGACAGATCCAGACTAACACGCTTTTTACAGATCCAGACTAACACGGTTACCCCTCTGATACTTGACATTCTGTCATGTTGCCCATTTCGTCTGGGGCCCTGTCTGACACTGACCAACAGCAGGGGCTTCAGAGAGAATTGTAGAAACCCAATACTGGACAATTATGGAATAACCTGTACATAGACAAAGCTTCTTCCTAACTCCAGGCACTTAACAGTTGGCTCATCTCCTCCAGGAGGAGGATTTAAGCCTCATATATACATATATATATATATAATTTTCTAATGTGAATATGGTTGTTCATATTCATATAAATATATAAATATCAAATCTTTTTTAAAATTCTTCACTTCATTAATATCATGCGGCAGTGAGTTACGTAGATTAACACTTTCTGCCATTGCCATCAGGCTTGCGTTTGCTAGTTCAGCTCTGATTGGGTAGACATGATGGCCACCATCTTGGCTGACAGGCCAGGGATTGACCCGGGGATGTCCAGAGCTAAAAGCATGACCTGTTACACCTCAATCTAACAAGCCAAGGCTAGCTGTGGTAGACTCATATCCTCTGTGGATTGGCACAGAGTGGGCTGTGTAATACATGTTCACAGGACAAGAAAACCATCTCCCACCTAGCCCTAAATATAACATTCCAGCTACATCTCAGAAGTGCCAATGTTCCAGAGACCACAGGCATCTCCAAGAATCTTACCTATTGTAAGGAGTTATGGGAAACAGAACAGAAGGCTATTTAATGAAGTAAGTGGTTGTGAATGGGGGAGGGGGATTCTGGCCCACTGGGATTCAGAGGAGAAGCCACCCTGCCCAAGACTGTCACAGGCAATAGCCCTAATACCCCTCTATAGAACTGCTTGAATTTTTTGTCAATGAATCATTTTTCCCTTTTCCAAAATAGATTAAATTTTTTCAATGTTCTTCAACCAAAAACAAACATGAAAAAAATTGGTTTTTGCCCCCACTCCACCTCCCTTTTCTTTTCAAAGGGGAAAAACTGAGGGGCGGAGGGGAATGGAAGATTTTCAAGACCAAAAATTCTCAATACAAGTTTTTGTGAGTAAAAAAAATCGAGTAAACAAAAGCTCCCTTTTGAGAGCCACAGACCAGAAATGAATTTGTAGCATTGTTGTTGCCCTGTTGGTCCCAGAATATTAGAGAGACAAAGTGGGTGAGGTAATACCTTTTATTAGACCAACTTCTGTAGGTGAAAGAACTCTGTGTAAGCTCAAAAGCTTGTCTCTTTTACCAATAGAAGTTGGTAAAAAATATTACCTTACCCACCTACTTTCTCTAGAAATTAATTTGAAATTTTCTCACAAAACCACCACACTAATTCTCAACTAGCTTCCCCCCAACCCCTAGGAATGTACTCAGGGCCAATAAGGGGTTAAGAAGTAGTGAGGGCTGGCTGGTGGCCCTCATCCCCTCTGCCAAGTAACCCAGCTGGAGAGAATTAACCCTTGATTGCTGCTGAGGGAACAGAGTTACACAGAGCTCACTAGTGAGCCTGCAGAAGCCAGGTGAAAGTTATAGCCCTGTTTGGGTGATTTCTAATGTCCATTTGCAATGAAGGGAGCAGCTAGTCAGGGACTAAAGGACTTTGGGGGTGAGTTTCTTGCTTGTTCAGTTGAAAGCTGAGTGAGTTTGAACCCTGTGCAGAAAAGAACCATTCTTTCAGGCTTAGCTGAAGTCTTGTGTACTGTGTTCACACAGCAGGGGTAGTCACTTCTTTGCCAGAGTGCTTGGTTTACCACGCCCTGTGCTCTCTTTGTCCCTTGTCTAGTCTGCCTGCCATACTGAGTTCCCCATAGCTGTATGCCTCTTTTTTTTTTACGGAGATGATTGGCTTCCCTTTGGAAAGGACAGAGCGAGAGGAAAAGCCTCTGTGTTTCCAGAAAGCAAAGATGGCCTCAAGGAAGACAGTGACCTTCTCTTGGAGGTAAGGGGGATAGAAAGGGCTGAAATGTTGCCTTTGCAGGCTGTCTGCAGAGAGAGAGACACCTCCTAAGCGGGAGGCCAAAGCCAGGCTTTGGAGCACCAGATAGCAGCCCCCTACCCTAGTTGTACTGTAGGAAGTGGTTGTATCCCCTAGCCTGATGCACATAACCACTAGGTGTTGATTACATTGTCATGGTGCATTTCTAGAACTGTTGATTGTCCTAGAGCCAAACATGCCCTTTCCAGCTAGGGGGCTCTTGTTCTTCACCTTAATCTAAAGCAAATGCATGCTCTACTCTGGCTCATGGGTCCCTCTGAGATCCCTTCCTAAACCCCCTCACCATACTATTCCCCCAGCAGAGGAACCTTACATTTAAAGGTGCAGTACACAGAAAACAAAATATTTGTATATCCACAAGCTATGGTTCTTGTTAATAATATTAACTCATCAGGAGTGTGGTACCACCTAAAGGCACCCCTCTCTAGTAGACTGTTAAGCTCTATGGGGCAAGGAGTGTGTGTGTGCGCACGTGTGCAGACCCCAGCCCAGCAGTGCCCCCCTACCCTCCAAGTCCCTAACTAGGCCCACTGTTACACAAGTAATAGCACTTAGAATCAGGGTCTCATTGTGCTAGGTGCTGTACAAATAAATGGTACAAGACAATCTCTGCCTCCTAATGGGCTGAGAGACCTAACTGCAGTGATATTCATTCGTACAGACTCTTGCACTTGTGACCTCGACAGGGGCCTCTACACAGGCCCAGGTCATTGCAGTAGCTGGTCTGATTGCAGGATGGGGGTTCACATGGACAAGGCAAACAAACGATAAGAGGATGGCAGTGCTGTTGTACCCATTTTGCAGATGGGGAAATTGAGGCACTGAGAGATTGAATGACTTGTCCAAATCCCTATGTAATCCCAGGTCTTGCAAATTTCAGCATAGCTGTGCAACATGAATTGGGTACTGGAGCAGCAAAGTTTTGGTGTGATGTGCTGGGTGGTAAAGGGGGTCCTTGATCATATGCCAGTGCAACTAGTGCCTGTTTTGAGAAGAGCCCCACCCCCTTCATACTGAGGCTACAGAACTTAAAGGGGGCTGGTGTGGGAGGTGGGGTGCTGCAGCGAGAGGCAGGTGATGGTAAGAATGAGGCAGAGAGGGGTGTGTTCTTGTCTCTTTCCTTCTGTGCACCTCAGTGCCTGGCAGGGTGGGAGCTGGATGTTTCTGTGGGTATGTCTACACTGCATTGTAGACATACATGGGCTTGTGGACTTGGTGTTTCCAAGGCTGTGCTTGAGCATCTATGCTGCATTGTAAGCCTGGGTTTGCAATTGCCGGACCCAGGTCTCACAGCTGTGCTAATCCATCCATATTGCACTTTGCAGACCTGACTAGGGCTGCATCCACACTGCAAAATGCCAAGGCTTGGACCTGAGTCACAGCAGGACTCAGGCTCAGATCCACCCTCCTGGGCAGGTCCTAGGGCCCGGGTCCTGAGTTGCTTGCAGACCTGAATCAGACAAATTGCGTTCAAACAGTAGGGGTTTGGGGCTCAAACCTGAGTCTGGGCCCAGGTTTACAATGCAGTGTAGATTATTGAGGGGAGCCCCAACTCCTTCATACTAAGGTTACAGAATTTAGAGGGGGCTGGTGGGGAGATTGTGACAGGGCAGCGAGAGGCAGGTGACGGACGGAGTATGGAAGGGTCTGTCTACACTGTGATCAGAGATGCCTCTGCAACACATGTAGACATACCTGAGCTAGTTTTGATCTAGCTCAAATAACAATAGCAGTGAGGCCAGGCAGCACAGGCTAGCCACTTGAGTACAAACCCAGGGTCCCAGGAAGTGATGTACAATCCGTGCTGCCATGGCTTCACTGATATTGTTATTTGAGCTAGCTAGCCCGGGTACACTTCCTGCAGTCACACCTCTGACCGCAGTGTAAACAGACCCTTTGTCTGCAGCAGAGCCAGGCGTGTGATCACTGGCACTGCCATCCCAATGCCCCTGAGTCCCATCTCCCTGAAGAGCAGGATTCTTATGTTCTTCTTGCAGTACCTTCTGCAGGTGACAATTCAGCAGTGAGTCTTGCCCATCCAACTGCCTCCTCCTCACCTAGATGCTGACCACAGTCACTTTCTCCACTTCTCTTGCCTGCTGATAGCATTGAATGCTAATACTGCCTTTCATATGGCTAAAAGCCCTGACATGGGGAATTTCCGGCCTGGCTAGATCATTAATCTTCTCACTTTCTTGGTATTTGCAAAATCGGGAGGGGGATGTGTATCTTTAAACCACATGTAGCATTAGCAAAACACAAACGCCTCTGGTTCATTGCACACGCTCCACTCACCAAATCCAGGCAGCGAGAACAAATACTTCTCCTTGCACTCAAGGAAATGACTTTAGACACAGCTGCAAATTACTATTTGTTTAATGCTGGAGGAAAATGGACTAAAGCCGTAGTAATTCCAGGGGCAGAGTCAGCACCCTGGGATTAGCTCTTTCCTAAGGTTAAATCAATAGTGATGTGTGTGTTTCCTTTCAGCACAGAAAAGGAAAGGTAGGGGGCGGTCAACATGGGGAGGGAAGGACAGCTGTGGTAGGGGGAGGAGGGGAAAGGTTGAGTGGGGTGTACAGGTGGGTTTAGGCAGCTGGGGGGAAGGGGCTCATAGGGAGAAGTCTCATTGGGAGGACTTGTGGGGAAAGGTATGGTGGCAATGTGATTGGGAGGAAGACGTAGTCTCTAGTGGCAATACATGATTGGAAGAAGCAGACGAATGGTCCTGGGGGCACACGCATTACTTTCGTGGATTCAGTTGGCCAGACTCTGCTGCAGTAAAAATCAACAGGGACAAGAGACAGGCCCTGAAAGTGAGGAAGTCCCTGCTTATTGAGGACATGTGGCCTGGCCCGAGGAAGATGACATGCCATCCGAAATGCAGTTAATCAGGAGGTTGTTGCTATTCCTGTTGATTTCAATGGTAACAGAAGCTAGGGTGACCAGACAGCAAATGTGAAAATCGTGACGGGGGTGGGGAGTAATAGGAACCTGTATAAGAAAAAGACCCAAAAATCGGGACTGTCCCTATAAAATCGGGACATCTGGTCACCCTAGCGGAAGCAGTACCCCAGTTATGCAGTGATGATCTTAATGGCCTGAGTCGTGACAGCAGCTCTCAATGCTGTTTGCTAACAGCCTAGTGTGTGGTTAAAATGTTGCTAAGGGTAATTGAGAACTGGGGAAGGCGAATTCTTCTATCTGACTTAGGGAATGGGGGGAACATCAGATTGCAGCTCGCTTCGTTCTGGCATGCAGGGATGTTTTAGTGGAGGTGATTGTTAGCAGAACTGACCCAAACTGGGTCACCAACCAGTGATTTGTGCCGTACCACAAAGTGGCTTCTAACTAGGTCAAACACAGACTTTTTGAAAGTGCCAGAAATACATCTTCACCAGACAGAGAGGAATAGCTGTTTTGATGGGTCAGTAACTCTGCTACATATGAGGGCCAAGGCTTTCAAAACCCAATGATGATTTTTGGATGCCTCTGTTCTTGAATGCCCAACCTGAGACACCTTAGAGGGCCAGATTTTAGGGAAGTGCTGAGCACCTGGCCTCTAAAATCAGGCTCCTTAAAAATGTCTCAAACCCAGGCACCCAAAATCACTAGTTGCTGTCAAAAACCCTGGTCTTGATCCTCCCCAACCTGAATTCTTTGAAACTTTCAGCGTCTCCCCACATATCAGCAAAGAGTTAACAGCAAAGCCAGGTCTGTTACAAGGATTGGTATTACTCTATCTGAAATAGCCTTACAAAATAGATTACAGTACATTATAAAGGACCTTGCGGTCATTAATGTGAATTGAGTTCCTACTGTATGAAGATTGATTTCCTGCGTCAGCCGTCTATTGGGTGAATAATGCGTGTGAAGATGCA
Source organism: Terrapene triunguis (assembly GCF_002925995.2). Lineage (NCBI taxonomy): Eukaryota > Metazoa > Chordata > Testudines > Emydidae > Terrapene > Terrapene triunguis. The sequence goes on from NW_020664725.1 coordinate 5,267,328, forward strand.
TACACGCTAGGCATCAGCCTGTTTATCAGAATAAACTGTAAAAATGCTCAAAAAGAGACTTAAAGATCCTTTAACAGGAGTTTGTAGGAGTAACCTCAATTTTTTTGCAGATGGTGAGATACACACAAGCAGGGATTAATTAAAATGGGGTCTCTGGCCAGGGCCATGTTAAAGTACAGGCACAATAAGCTCAAGTGTAGGGCTCCTGGAGTCATATGACAATCTCAGCTCTCATCTTAAATATGTTACGTGCGCACAAACTGAGTTAAAAGATCATTATTCAAGTTGCAAAGGTCAGTCATTCAAAAGAGAGTAAATGCCAACATTAAAGTTGTGTGCGCAACCTTATTTTGCCCCCTTTGTGGGCAAGCGGTCTAGAATCAGAGAAATGTAGGGCTGGAGGGGATCTTGAGAATACTGAAGCAAAATAGGCATTAAATACTTCAGCCTTCCTGATGTCATGTGCTGTGAGTTCTAGACTTTTGTTAATCTTTCTCTTGCTCTGAATGTATGTAAGGAATCTCTCCTTATTGCCTTTTCTGTCCCTTGCGAGGTGTAACTCATTTTGTGCCTTAGTCTTTTTGATTTTTGTCCCTACGTGTTTCTGCTATTCTTTTGTTCGCATCCTTAGCAATTTGTCCATGTTTCCCCTTTTTATAGGATTCCTTTTTGATCTTCAGGTCATCAGAAAGCTCCTAGTACAGCCACATTGGACTCTTCCTATTCTTCCTGTCTTCCCTTTGCATCGGGATAGTTTGCTGTTGCAACTTTTAATATTGTCTTTCTGAGAATCTGCCAGCTGTCCTGAATTCCTTTTTCCCTTAGATTTTCTTCCTATGGGACCTTTCCTACCAGTTCTCTGAGTTCTGTTAGTCTGCTTTTTTGAAGTCCATTGTCCTTATTCTGCTGTTCTCACTCCTTCCTTTCCTTAGAATCCCAAAATCTATTATTCCATGATCACTTTCACCCAGATTGATGCAAATCTGAAGGTTGAAGGCAAATTCCTCCTTGTTAGAACCAGAACTGAAACAAAACATTGTCCCTGATACATTCCAAGAACTTATTGGACATTTTTGTGGTTTTTGCCATGTTACAGCTATGCTTTGTCTTGAGATGATTTTTAATTACAGGGTCTCGTATTATCTTTACCACAGGCCTCCTGCCTTATTCAGTGTGCAGGATGGACAGTGCTGACTTAATGAGCAGCCATTCAATATTTTGTTTTCTCCTCGTTGTTCAAGGTATGGCCACACGTTTTATTGACTGCGCACTAAATTCAAACCGTGCCCTAAAAACAGTTCTTAATTTCCTCACTAACTTTTCTACAATGCCCAGCACTGTAGTATTTGAGTACTTCTCAAATCTTAATGAATTTATTTTCACAAAATCCCCGTGGAGTGAGCAGAAATTCGATCATGTCACATCATTTGGTCCGTCCCCCCCCACTACAGAAAGGATGTGGACAAATTATAGAGAGTCCAGCAGACAGCAATGAAAATGATTAGGGGGCTGGGGCACATGACTTATGAGGAGAGACTGATGGAACTGGGCTTATTTAGCAGCCTTCAACTACCTGAAGGGGGGTTCCAAAGAGGATGGAGCTCGGCTGTTCTCAGTGGTGGCAGATGACAGAACAAGGAGAATGGTCTCAAGTTGCAGTGGGGGAGGTCTAGGTTGGATATTAGGAAACACTGTTTCACTAGGAGGGTGGTGAAGCACTGGGTTACCTAGGGAAGTGGTGGAATCTCCATCCTTAGAGATTTTTAAGGCCCAACTTGACAAAGCCCTGGCTGGGATGATTTAGTTGGTGTTGCTCCTGCTTTGAGCAGGGGGTTGGACTAGATGACCTCCTCAGGTCTCTTCCAACCCTAATCTTCTATGATTCTATGATTATATTGACACCTACATGGATCATCAGCTGGAGACCTCCCGGCAGGGGGCACGGCGGGAGGGGCCGCGTGGCAGCGTCCCGCTGAAGCCCTGGCCGCCCCCTTCTCTCTCTCCCCCCGCTCCCTGTCCCTCCCCCCGCTAGCCGGGGCACATCTGCAGGGCAGGGAGTCCCCCTGCACCCTGGCTCCGGCCGCGCCGCAGGTTGTTTTTTTGCTTTGCTGTTCTGGCCGCCGCGGGTTTTTTTTATTTTTATTTTTATTTTTTTGCTTGGGGTGGCCAGAAAGCCAGAGCCGGCCCTGACCACGGTCCTCATCTAGCTAGCCCCTGTCTCCATGCCTCCAGCTTCTCATACCAGTTTTAAGGCTTGTCCACAGGGGGAGTTACTCCAGAATAGTTATTCCTGATTAACTCCATCTATGGACATACTTATTCTAGAATAAGTGTGCCTTATTACAAAATTAGTTTAATCCACTTTGGGAGTGGATTAAGATCATTCAAAATAAGGCACTTTTATTTCAGAATAAAAGTGTCTACATGTGGAGTTAATCAGGGATAGTTAAGGCTATGATTTTTGTCATGGAGGTCATGAATCCGTGCATTTCAGAGACCGCCGTGACTTCAGCCCTGGGGCAGCGGGGCTGGAGCTGTCAGCTGGAGACCCGCAGCTCCCGGCCCCTGCAGGTGGCAGGGGGCCCTCTGGCGCAACTGAGCTGCCATGGGGGGCATGGGGCCCCAGAGCCCCAGCAGTGATAGGTGCTGGAGCCTTCTCCCTCCTCATTTTGTCACAGGTATTTTTAGTAAAAGTCACCGATACATCACAGGCGTCTGAATTTTTCTTTATTACCCGTCACCTGTCCATGACTTCTACTAAAAATATCTGTTACAAAATCTTAGCCTTAGGGATAGTTAATTCACTTTAAATTCACATACTACCTTATTCCAGATTGATTTTTGCATGTGTAGACAAGCCCCTAGCCTTCATCTCAGATCTTCCTGTCTCAGTCCAAATCTCCTTGTCCAGTTAGTCACAGCTTCCCCCTTCCAGGCCACTCCTCTGATCTCTCTCTCTCTCTCTCCCTCTCCTTCACATCCAGACTATAGTTGCACCCCCTGCCCCCATTGCTCCATCTCACAGGCTTCTAGTTTCCCTCCCTGAGCTCCTCAGCCAATCTCAATGCCCCACCCTAGCTCCTTGTCCCAGTGTCCTTGTCCAGACAGTCCCAGCACCCTTACTGGCACGCTGGTTTCTCAGCTGATCTCACTGTCTCTTTCTCTCCTATCCATACACACAGCAATGTGTCCCAGGCTCCTTGCCCAGCCAATCCCTCTCCCCCTCAACCCCCACCAGCCTTTAGTTCTGCTTCCCCCAAAACTCCTTGCAGTCTTCTACTCTGCTTTACTTTCCCCCCTCCACTTAAATCAGGCACCTTCCTCCTCTGTGCCACCTCAGCAGAGCGGGGAGGAGACAACCATAATAATATATACACATACCAGCCCTGCCTATAATATATGTCTCTTCCACCATGGGGCGGTGAAGAAATAAAAATGCAACTGGTGCAGCAGTGTCTGCCTGAACCAATATCTCCAGAAGTATGAACAACCCCATTGATTTCTGAAATCTGCTTCTCTGGAATGCCCACACTAACAGCACCCCAACAGAGCCCTGTAGTGGGCATGGGGGGAGTGGTAGCCCACACACACACACACTCAGTCCTATGCTCAGGTGGGTGGAGGTTGAATCTTCTGTCCTCTGAGACAGCGCTGTACACAGGGAGCAGAGCTCCAGGAAGGCCCAGCCTGCCCAGTCAAGGAGTGGTGCCACGTCCCTCACCAACACAGCTGATGGTTCCTGTGTAGCAGGTCTCTGCCAAGCTGAGGAAGGTTGGAGCCCCACGGTGCAGGAGTGGAGCCATAGGGGAGAATGTCGAGCGAGCCTGGGGCCCAGAATGCTTTGCTCCAGCTCTGGCTGGTGGCCTTCCCAAAGGACTGTACTCCTGCTCCCCAAGCCGCAGGGTCCAGCAAGTCTCATCTGGCTTTCTGAGCTGCCTGTAAAAGGGCTAGGCTACTCAGAGCAAAGGCCTTTAAAGCGGCCTGGGTGTACAGCATATTGGTGCTGTCTTCACCATGCTCGGAGAGCAGAAGATGACAGTGGTTTGGAAGCTATTCAAATTTATGCCCTAATCCTGTGTTGGGATCTGCAGCTGCAAAATCCCACTGGCTCTTTGTACAGGTGCAGAGGCCCACACAAGCCAATCCTGATGCAGGATTCAGGCCTAAAGGAGCCGGCTGATAGTGCCACCTCTTCGTTGCCCAGCCCTAGGGGAGAGAGTACATCTTCAGCCAATTGAGGAATCTGGTACCAGAGTTCAGTGTCAGGGTTGAACTGTAGGGGTGGGGCGGGGGGTTCCCGAGGAGGCTTTCAGAGCCTCTCCACTGTTAACCAAACAAGGCTCCCATAAAAGTTCATCAGCTGTAGCGATAAATTAATAATCCCTGCTGCGACTGTTGTGTAACAAGATGGCAATCCTGACTGTATCTGTAAATAATTCATGCTATTAAATTCGTTACATCAAGCACTCGTTTACCCGCTGTGACTACAAATATTCCTCTCTCTCTCCATAGACAGCATATGTTATTCACCAGGCACAGAGACTTAGTGGTCATCATGAAGAGCCTGTACCACTCGATGTGGGTGTGGGTGGGTGGGTTTGGGGAAAACAATGTGGAGCTGACTCGAGTGTTTCTATTAATCAAATGTCCAGAAATGAAATGGCGTCCACATTCCTTCATGTACACATAGGTTTGGCAGAATTCAGCATTTATTTTTTAGGATGTCAATGGATAATACTGATTAAAAATAATCTTCCATTTGTATCCACTTTTAATTTTTTTACAGTTGTGGGAAATTATGGGCGAGTCAGACAATTATTGTTTAATGACAGTAGACATTGATTCCAGAAAGTTAACGGTTTATAACAATTAAAGCACGAACTGTCAACATCACATGGTAAAATATACAAAGTAAATATCCTTAAATCAAACTCTACATTCTCAAGCAGCACATTTTTTGCCTCTCTGTAAGTTTTAATTATGATGATGGTGTGATAAATGAAGGGAGAGGGGTAGCTCCCTTTTATGGACACCCAGCCAGCCAGTAGCTATAAAATCCCTCTTAGTAGCTGTTCTCTAATTGCCCTACCTGTAAAGGGTTAAAAAGTCTCACTGCTATGCATAGGTAAAAGAAAGTGAGTGGGCACCTGGCCAAAAGAGCCAGTGGGAAGGCTAGAACTTTTAAAAATTGAAACAAAGACCCCTTTTGTCTGTCTGTCTGGTTGTTCTCCCGGGGAAAGGCGGACAGGGCAGAGCTATGCTGTAAGAAGCTTGGGGCCAGGTATGAAAAATCCTCGGTATCACAGCTAGAAACTACTCATTTGAAACTCCAGATATGTAAGTAGATCAGGAAATGTCTAGGAAGACACAATTAGGTTTATCTCTTTTTATTTCTTTATGGCTTGTGGACTCCTCTGTGCTAACCCCGGGTGCTTTGTTTTGCTTATAACCTTTAAGCTGAACCTCAAGAAAGCTATTCTTGGTGCTTAATCCTTGTAGGTGCTCTTTTAAAATATAGCAATAGCTTGAGTTCCCAGATGTATTTTTTTTCTTTTTTTATTAATAAAATTTACCTTTTTTAAGAACAGAATTGGATTTTTTGTGTCTCGAGGTTTGTGTACGTTGTTTAATTAGCTGGTGGCAACAGATGATTTCCTCTTTTTTTTTTTCAGCTCTTCCCCGGATGGGGGTTGAAAGGGCTTGAGGGAACCCCACAGGAAGGAATTCCCAAGTGCGCCTTCCTGGGCTCTCAAAGGAGTTCTGCATTTGGGTGGTGGCAGCATCTACTAATCCAAGGTCAGAGAAAAGCTTGGGAGTTTAATACCAGCCTGGAGTGGCCAGTATTAATTTTTAGAATCCTTGCGGGCCCCCACCTTCTGCACTCGAAGTGCCAGAGTGGGGAATTAGCCTTGACAGATGGAAATATTTTTTTCATCAGTTTGAGTACACAGTGAAAATGATATTTACCAATTTAAAATCTCGAATCCTTCCAAGCCTATGTAGACAGAGGCACAATCCAAAAAGTCTGAATCTGACTTCAGATTCAAACTTCCTCAGTGTATCTTACAAGGAGCTCAGCCATGTGAGTTTGTTTTGGACTCACCTCTGACATGAATTGAACTATACTTTTAAAAACGTAGCCCCCACATTGATCTTCTCACCTGCCATCTGCTAGCCAGAGGGCTTTGCAGGAGAATGCTGAACCACAGGTATGAGACCAACCCATTTATCTGATAGCTAGCAGTGCAGGGCTATGCCTCTGGAAACTGCTTCTGCTGACTGTTCACCCACGCAATAGGGTTGTAGTAAACTCCAGGCCCCACTGCAAGGTCTGTGTGGTTCTTCACCCCCCCCTCCCAAAAAAGGAGAGAATAGCAAGGGAGAGTCACTACTTGGAAATAAATTACCAGTAGGGAGGCCTGGACAGTGGGTGAGAGTGGGTTTAAAAGTGGGATGGACTTTCTTTGGAAAGCGAAAGTTCTGGCTTCTTTTCAAGCTTTGCTGCAGACTCACTATAAGATCTTGGGCAAATCACTTCACCTCTCAGTGCCTCGGTTTCCTCGTCTGTAATATGGGGCTAGTACTTCTCTACCTCACTGAGGGATAGAGAGTTTTAATAAACATGTGTAAAGTGCTCAGATATTTGGAGAGCAGGGACTATGATTTTGTGCTTCTAATCACTTCCCAATAACTGAGCTTGAAACAGGGAATCTAGGTATTTAATCCAGCACAAAAGAGAAATGCTACTAATTCAGAGATGGACCAAAATTCTCTCTTGAAATACATGTACACAGGTAGCAGATTTAACTATGTAAATGGTCGAGCAACATCTTGTCTACTGCACCTTTAAATCTCAAAAGATTTTGCTATCTGTGGAATAAGGAGCCATTTTGTGTTCAGTTGAATGCAGAATGCTGGAGGCACACACTCTGTGCTCCCACCTAGACACTTTGCTACTGTTCTATTTTGTTGTTGTTGGACTAAAATAAAGGTAACTGTTACTCAGAGCATTTTATTCTTTGTGCATAGAAAAAAAATAACATTTGGATGCAACTTCTGAAGTGTTTAAGTATATTGTGGAATACAGATGGCTTGATTACTACACTCCCAATGTTTCTAACATTTCTATATTGCTGTATTAATAAGGCATAAGATGATTGCAAGGTTCACAAATGTGCTTGTCACTCTTTGGGACTCGTAATCTTGTAATTAACTGAAGTTTTAAATTAATTTTACAGCGTGATCTCTATCAGCTTTGTCATCTGGACTGCCCAGGCATGATCATCCAGAGCAAGACTCAAACAGAACCATTTGGGGACGCTATTGAGTCATCTTCCATCCCTTTCCTACATGCTAATGACTTCTTTGGTGTCCTGCCAGTAAGTACTGTATACACTTGCACATATTCCCACATAACCTATAAAAAATTAGTCAAAGTTAGTAAGTTATTTATTTGCACATGAAAGTATTAATTGATTGGAAGTTGGCGGCGCATTTTCATTTAGGAAATACATGGGGATTTTTGTCCATGACAAACTTATAACGAAGTGATGCAATTCCTTAAGCTCTTTCATTTAAAGCCATATTAAACAAAACCCAACGCTCTGTCACTTTAATGTATGAATAACTTGTATGATAAGTTTTAGACTAAGTTCTTCAAAGGTTTGCCTAGTAAGCAACTGTCTCTTTTAGTACATTGGGGATCATTGGTGGGGAGGAAAGGCCTGTTGCTGATAGGTTTATAGGGGTGTTTTTAATGTGCTTGCATGCAAAGGAACTGTGTAAGAAGAGGTGGCTTATTGATCATCTGAGCTGGAAGAAGGGATGAGATGTGCATGTTAATTTGATGAGCTAATGAGTATTGGGACCCCCTCGATAAAGGGGGTTGGGGAGAAAAATGGCACTCTGCTTTCCTATAAACCAGAAAGAGCTACTGTGGTATGCAGAGTTCCTTAGTCAGAGATTTGCCTTTTTGGGATGCTGAAAGAGAGAGGCTCCGGCCAGCCTGAGAGAGTGAATGTTTTAATCTATCAGGTGTCTTCATCTTGTTTAATCAAACTGACTCTAAGCCTGGAGCCTATCCAGCTATGTCTGTCTATTCTGGTTAACCTTGATGTTGGGACATGCACCTGACCTATGCCCAACACAGCTGGCTTTTGTTTAAGATAACTGGAAACCGAGAGGCGTGACTGTTGTGGTGCTCACGGGAGGAGGGGTGCCTTGGCAAACAGCTGCCTGAACTCTGACCTCAGAGGAGGGAGGCCAAGCCAGGAGGGGAGTAGCAGTTGGAGAAGGTCAGCCAAAGGCAAAAAATAAGTTGCTATCTCCCCAAAGATGCACATGGCTCATTCCTGGGTTTAGTTACACTGAGCATGGTTCGCTGAGACAGATCACCAACAGGTAATTGGTAATTAAATCTTGTACATGGCCAGTCTCTATGGCTCCCTCCTTGTTTGGAGTGTCAAAGATTTTTGTTTGTTTTTAATGTGGCTTGCTATCTTACTCTAGCTTTTCCACATAATACACAGTATAATGAAACATGAAGTATTATGCTCTCTCCAAACCTATGTAAATGGTTTAATTAACATCAGATTTTTACCGAGCATGTCAAGATTGGAGACCTCTCATAAGAAAGAGAAATGCAATCTAATCCAAGCGTATAGGTCTCTCAGATATGGCCAAGCCAAGAGATGAGGAATGAGCTTAAAATGACCAAATCAGCTGATACAGATGGAAAAAATATTACTACCCTCCCGCCCCCTGCCTCCCAAAAACCCTTCACAATTAAAATTCCTCCCACAACTTGAAATTCTGTGGCAACATTACAATGTCATAACCAGCTGTGTATCTTTTGAAAGATTAAAAGACATAAAGTGAAAAGTAAGGAAAAAAGAACAGTGATGCAGAATCATATGGGGGTGGGAGTACACTTAATTGTGGTTGACGGGGGGAGGAGGGGAAACATTCCCCTAAATCAAAACTCCAAATACATCTGTGTCCTCTTGCTATGGGAGTTTCATAGACTGGTTGCATCAAATTCCAAGCAATGTAATCTTCTTTTTAAAATAATAATAAAGAAACTGTAAATGAGGACTTCTGGCAGAATGACAATACAGTCCCAGCAGTAAACAAGCTAGTTAAGATGACAAATTAGGTCATTAAAGTAAATAGTATAAACTGAGTCTCAGCCATGGCTAGGAATCCTTATTATGATAGAGGATATTAACATGACAAAGGAGGTTGTGGGGAACTCACTGGTGACAAGTTTATCTGGGGCACAGGAGTGGTGCATCTCTGTTTAGCAGTTCCAGTTATTTATTTTCCTTGTAAAGTGCTAAGTCCCATTCTATTTAGCTGAGAATTAACAAAAGGTGTTTTAGAAGCATATTAAAGATTATAAACTGCCACCTCGCTAAGCAGTATGCACAGTGTGAGGTCTTCTGTGGTTTGATTCAACTGGGTTTTGTGACTTTGGATTTATAGGAAATGGTTCTCTCACTCTTCCACATCTACAGACTATTGCTTGAGAGCACCCCTCCACTTTCCAGCCCTGAACTTTTGCTTTCCTCTGAGCAATTACACTGCTTGGCTACAGGAAACATCAATATTAGGGTAAGAACAGAGCATGTGCAACAAAACTAAGCTTAAAAGTTTGAACAAATATTTGTGGAAATATAACTTGACTACCAGAGGTGCTCTAACTACAGCTGGTTAGAAAGCAGGACTTAGTTGTGATTAAAAACTTCATGGAAATTTCATCCTTATATTGTTGCTGTTTTGAAGTTGCAAATTGCTTATCAACTCCAGTTGAGTTTATGGAGGAGAATGCTCCCGTACGACTCCATCCTCCAATGTTCTGAGCACCTCCCCTTCCATTTATCTTAACAGCAGATGAGTAGCTCAGTGCATCAAAGGATATCCAGACTGGGAACAGCACATTGTCAGTAAATGATGGAGAATCTCCATGGGCAGTGAACTTTGAAATCTCATGTTAAACCTGATTTCAAAGTGATTTTGTCCAATTGGGAAACACACATGCCATGTGAGCTGTGTCTCCAATCAAAACTAGCCAGTGCACCTTAGATATTTGTTTACTTGCAACCAACTGCTTGTGAACAGTCTACGGAGCGAGAACGTTTTCAGCAAGTAACTGCATAATGAATACATTCAGGGGATTTGGAAGCTGTTCATGGATGACTCCTGAATGGAAAAAGAGGCAAAATTGTCATCCGAGTTATTCGCTTGACTCTAACAGGGACAGTATTAAAGAGACAAAATGAGGCCGTTCCCTATTTGTAGCATGTTACATTTATTAGGACAGACTTTCCTGTGACAACTTGCTGTCCCTGACGCTCTAATTTCATCTGCCCAGTTTGCTTTTTCCAGTTTGGGTCTATCCCTTTGTGTTTGTTCCCTTCTCTAATTTTGATGTCATCCACAAATCTGATCGTGGTTGAATTTATACACAAGAAACATTACACAGTGAAGGTGTAAAGCTGCTACATGAGGTGCAGTAGGGCATTGGTCTACTAATTACCTTAGGTGGCTAAACAACCTGCAAGAAACCCTATGAGTTGTGGACAAGGATACAAATAGCAGAAAATATCAGTGGTGGAAGATGTGCCGATGCTGCATCATAATGACAAGCAACTCTGCACACTCGCTGCAAGCTGTCACTATGAGACCGTTTTAGAACCTGATACAAAGCCCATTGATATCAATGGGAGGTCCCCCACCACCACCACCACTCATCAACTTCAATGGGCTTTTCATTGTACATTACTACTCAGTGTGATGGAGTCCAGCAATGGGAGTTGTCCAAGGTGCTGAAGGACCATGTTGACTCCTTAAGCCTCATTGGCTTTGCTGTGCTGTCATCAGAATTACTAATTCATACCCTTGTATCACAGTGCACTTGAGGAATCTTGTACTCTTTAGATTCCTGTAGGGGATCCTGGATTTTGTCTGATATAAAACAAGGCTTTGGTAAGAGAGGCAGTGTTCTCTAGTGGATAGGGCTCTGGACTGGGAATCTTCAGCCCTGGGTTCTATCCCCAGCTCTGCCACTGGCCTGTGGGTGACCTTGGGCAAATCACTACCCCACTTCGTGCCTCAGTTTCCCCAGCTGTACAGTGGAGATAACTTTACCCAAGGTAAGCAAGTATCCTTATCTTACAAAATCTTACTAGTGGTATATGCGAATTAAGTTCAGTGTCTGGGTTCACCCCATTATAAAAGAGCCACTTCCAAAATTTAGATCCAGGTTTGGATTTCATCCCACCCCCTAGTTTTAGGGTGTTTTGGAGCCAGGATTTTAGTTTGAGCTCACTTCTAATAAAGCTAAAATAACTATTAAAGTAGCGTCCAAAGACTCCAACCAAGGTCAGGCCCTTTTGTGCTGGGCACTGTACAAACACATAGTAAGAGGCACTCCATTCCCCAAGGAGCTTAAAATCTGTCTAGACAAGACAGACAACAAGTGAGGAGGGAAATGGAGATATGAAGAGGTGAGATGACTCACCCAAGGTCGCATATCAAGTCACCGGTAGTGCACAAGAGAGCATAACAACTTGCTATAGCTGCCAGCTAGTGGACGTACAAAACAGGTCAGTGTTATGGTGTGAAAGATCCTTGGTTCAAATCCTGCTGATGACCCATGATAAGAATCATGACACAAAGGGATCCTCATATGTTAAGTATCACAAAAAGAGACCAGTGTTTGAGGGCCAAATGCTGTGGTGTAAATCTGGATAAATGCCAATGGAAACCACTGACTTAACAGAGAGCACAGTTTGCCTCTGTCTGTTATGCAGTGATACATATTTTTTCCATTTGACTTGCAAAGGAGATGTTCCCTTAAAAGCATATTTATCTCCCTTCTCTCCAACACTGGCTCATTCCGTTCCTCACTGCACGCCCTTTAAAGATGGAGCAGAAAGGGAAACCGTGTAATTATTTCCTCTGCACAGCAAATGCAGACTTCATTCTAACTTATCATGGCAGGGAAATATTGATTTGCATGAATTGTTAAACAGAAGGTGTATTGAAGTCTCTCTTGAGGCTGAGAGTGGTGATACAGCTGTGTGAAGGAGAGCAAGCTGGAAGCGCTAAGAACTATTCAAGGCTTTCCCCCCCCCCCACCCCCTTACAAACGTGACTTTTATTAGACACACAATGTGAAGTGTATTTTTGGAGATTACTTCATGTTTCTTTCAATCATGGACTCAATGGACTAAAATTTTTCAAGGCTTTTGTTACATATGTTTGGAGAAATACTGTGGGTTGGATTGAGGAATCTGTATATTTTTTTTAAAAAGGCACAAAAATCATGAAGGGCAGGAGATCTGTAACCAGGGTGAGGGGTGGTTAATAAGGTCTCTAAGAATGATGTTCACCCAAGTGATTAGGGCTCATGGAAAGCCGCTAATGCAGCGATTCTGCTGCATAGGGAGGAGGGAAGATGCAGGGGCTATTTGCCATCCTATATGCAGCAGGAAGGTGGAATCCATGCCAGCAGCATATGGGCTACACCTTTGCATTGAGAAACGGTGGGGTAGCCACTGAATCTGTGTTGCACAGCTCAGGCCTACTAAAACCCATGCAGTGGGTTGCCCGAGAATTGCAATTACTGTTCTAGCTCAGGAACTAAAGTAGATGCAGCAGAGCTGTCCTGTGCCCTGTGTGTAGAATCTTCCCTTATAGGGGGAGCTGGGATGGGGATGTCATTTACAAGTGAAATTCTCACAATTCTCCCCATAGAAATTCTTTCACTAAACTTCATTCAGGGCAGATGTGCCTGCATTTACCTACCTTAAAACTGAAGATTTGCCATAGATCAGCACAGCAGTGCAACTGGTTCAGCCTACTGTCTGATGCGTCAGAGCAGGATCAAAAAATAATCTCTCTAATGCAGCTGGCTGACTGGCCCATGCACATGGGGGTCTGCTCCTGCTCTAGTGAAGTCACTAGGACCTGCAAGTGCTCAGTTCTTCTGAAAATCAGGCTCCAAGCCCAGATTCTCAAAAGTAGCAAAGTGAAATCAATAGGAGTTAGCCACCAAAATACCTTTTGAGAAGCTGGGCCCAAAAACTTAAGTGGAGCTTCAGTGGCGGGAGAGTCCAGTGAGAGGGGCAGGCTAACAGGGAGCAGAACATGCCAGTTCTTGGGCTTCTAATCCTGTTTGGCAGATCTTTGCCGTTTGGGTGAAGTCTGAAGTGACTGGGGTGAAGCCGTCTTGAGGTTTGTCTCTTATTAAGTAGCGTCACCTGGAGCTCCAGAACAAGTACTCTCACATTAGATTCACAACAAAAAGGCACTAATTCCTGTTTCTGACAAAAGCCCAATGAGAAAATGTTTCAGAGCAGAGTCATTCTCTATATTGAGCTAAAGTTTTTCCCCTTAGAATCCGCACACTGGGGCAGCCATCACTAAAGTGTGTTCTGATCTTACTTCCAACCCAGGTAAATCCAGTGGACCTTGTTGATGCAACGGGGTTTCTCCAGCATTATGCATGTGTCACCAAACTCAGAATCTGGCAGGGCATAATTCAACGCACAGCAGAGAACTCAAACTGAATTAGCTGTGCCAATCTGAGTGCCGACGTTAAACAAGCCAGGACGTGTCTGTTGCAGTGCATGAGCCCACGCATTGCTAAACACTGGCTGAGCTTAGTGAATAGAGAGGGATGTTTTTTATGTCTGTGAATTGGAGTCCTTCAGTGGGTTCAGCACTGAAGGCATGATCCCTCTGAGCCATGGTCTGCTCCCTCTTGTCCTGGTGTAAAGCAAGAGTGACTCCTTTACGGTCCGTGAACTTACTCTGGATTCTCACTGGTGTAGCTGAGCTGGAATCTGGCCCCCCAGTATTCCAGCCTGCAGCTGGACTGGTCATTCTTTTATTCCCCTGCCCCACTGGGGGATGCAGGGAACAGCATCTCCTCTTCACAGGCTATTCTAGCATTGGTGATGAGGCACAATACACTTCCCGTCAGCTCCAATTAGTTTCCTTGGTTACTGATTTCCAGTAACTCACCTGTGCGCTCCTGGCCTCTGTGAGAACATTCTCTCAGTCTCTCCCCCCCTCCCCGTCCCCCCCATGCAACAGCCTTATAGCGTCAGCTTATCCGCAAGCTACTTTAATAAAAAAAAAAAAAAAAAAAAGCTTTTAACAAAGTGTCAGCATCTGATGCTAGACAAAGCCCGTGGAGGTTGGGGAAGCTTGAAGCGTATCAAACTTCAGAGGCTGCATAATTTGCTTAATTATTAAAAAGAAGCAGGGATTGAAGACTAAAGGCTCAATTTTTATTCTCTCCATGCCCTGAGTTGCTAAATGCCCACAACCCAAACTGAAGTCAGGGAGCGTTGAACACCTCTGAAAATCAGGCTAAGTGGACAGTGCTGGTTTTTGAGTCTCTCTATTTTGAGCAGGGCGGAGGGGGTATAGGTCCTAGTAGAATGGTGATGAGTCGCATAGCATACGGCCAGCAAAGCTGGTGAAATTATATGTTTTGAGAGGAGCTGAGTTTGGATTTGGTTTTTCTTTCCTTTTAGTTAAATTTTCCTGGTAATGAGACTTCTGCAAAAGTGGAATCAAGTTTTCACCTAGGGGCTAGATACTTTGCCCTCCCTTCCCCTGGATGTTTCACTTTTTAAAAAAAAAAATAGCTTCACTAGAGAATTCACATCAGAAGAGTCCATTGAGGCCCCCTGGCTGCGATGAATGGGCACAGGGCCAGGTGCCCAAGGTCTTGAATTCTATTCTTAGTTCTGCTCCTGATCGGCCCTAATAATACTTTGCACTAAAGCCTGGCTTTTGAAAGGAGCCCCAAAGGAGTTAGACATAGAATAGCCAATGGGAACTGGGTACCAAACTCCCTTTGATTTCTTTGATCCTTAAACATCATATTATATTGGAATTGGAAAAGGTTCAGAAAAGTGCAACAAAAATGATTAGGGCTATGGAATGGCTTCCGTATGAGGAGAGATTAATAAGACTGGGACTTTTCAGCTTAGAAAAGAGACGACTAAGGGGGGATATGATAGAGGTCTATAAAACCATGACTGGTGTGGAGAAAGTAAATAAGGAAGTCTTATTCACTCCTCCTCATAACACGCAAACTAGGGGTCACCAAATGAAATTAATAGGCAGCAGGTTTAAAACAAACAAAAGGAAGTATTTCTTCACGCAACACACAGTCAACCTGTGGAACTCCTTGCCAGAGGATGTTGTGAAGGCCAAGACTATAACAGGGTTCAAAAAAGAACTAGATAAATTCATGGAGGATAGGTCCATCAATGGCTATTAGCCAAGATGGGCAGGAATGGTATCCCTGGTCTCTGTTTGCCAAAAGCTGGGAATGGGTGACAGGAAATGGATCACTTGATGATTACCTGTTCTGTTCATTCCCTCTGTGGCACCTGGCATTGGCCATTGTTGGTAGACCGGATACTAGGCTAGATGGACCTTTGGTCTGACCCACTATGGCCATTCTCATGTTCTTATCACCTAGTCAGACTTCCCAAACCCCTGGAAAGTGGGCTCATGGTCGCTGGCCTCCTTACACTCAGCCTCTGTTTCAGCCATCTGTAAGCGACTTATCTAAAGCATCACAGCAAATCCGCATCCAAACTGGGCTTACAATCAAAGCCTTGTGATTTCTGGTCTGTGATTATTTTGCTAGAACATAGAGCCCAATGGCAAATTATGTCACCTGGCTGTAAAATGGGAGGGGGGGGTGCAACGATGACTGCCCCAGTGGAACTCCTGCAATCTAAGCCTTTAGGGTACAGACCATAAGTGTCTTCTACCCATTTTACAGATGAAGCAACTGAGAATATGTATCTCAGCAGTGTCTGGCCAGTCCAGTGCACTCATTCTCGCATAGACGAACAAAGGAAAGAGCGCTCATTTTATTAATGAAGACACACGAGTTGATGGCTGCTTCCTAATTGGCTCCCAATCCCAGCCACGGCATAGACCAATGTTCACTATGGACTAATTCCTACCAGCGTTTTCTGGGAGTTGCCACGTGTGGATTGGCAGGCTTCTGAAAGTGGAAGCCTGACATCTGCTGAGAGGACTATTATACCCTTAGAACAATGCAGTACAGAATAGCTGACAGCTCCCCGTTCAGCTCCTAGACCTCCCCCTGCCTTTTACTATGGTCTTGTCCTTGGAGGTACCTATGCTGGGAAATGCTTTGCTTTCTGCAGGAAGAAGCATGTACTCAGTTGCGTTGCTGTCTAATTCCATATTTCTTTGCTGCCCCCTTTCTGCTCTGTCACGCTCTTGTTTTTGTTTTTCATTCCTTTACATCTGCTTAGATTAGCAATTCATAAAACTAGGCCAGAGTTGTATGTAAGTGGGTGGAGAGAACAATCTTTCTGCTGTTGAAGGACAGATCCCCTTTGTTACCAGATCTCTGCCTGACATGGAAATAGGTGGGAGGGTGGGAAGCAGGCAAGATGGGAGTTAACTGACCCCTTGGTGCCAGACTTCTAGATCTGGTGATCTAGATTTAAAATGGGCTGCAGGCAGCAGGTGTTCTCAACCTATTGGCTACTTGTCCGCCTTGCCAAACTGCAACATAGTCCTGTGTCTGCTCATTCAGGAGGAAGTGGCAATGTATTTTGCTACCACAATACTAGACTGAACTGAATGAATACTTAAGACACATTTTCCATGAATGTTAATTCATAAAATTGTTGAATTTACTGCTAGGAATGTTCAATGCATTTTAAGCAAACATTGGAGAAAACTCCCTGGAAAACAAAGTTTGGGGGAAGCTTTGGATCGTCTAACAGGGTGTATTTCCTCCCCCGAAACCTGATTCTAAGTTATGCTCCTTCAGTAATAGCCCAAAAATACAATTCAAGTAATATAAATCCCACATTAACCAGGGCAGCTTGAATAATTGATTTTACTCAGGAGCAATTTGTCATGAGTAAACTTAGAGATCAATAACTAATTATCTGTAGAAAATATTCTGCAAATTTTTCATTATGAATAAACTCAAGAATAGTATAAATTGCTCCAGACCATCAGTGAGCTGGAAAAGGTTAAATTAATTAATCCACTAACTCTGATACGAATAGACACAACTCTCTCTTTACTGCTTGAAGTTCCTGATGCAACTATTCTTAGACCAAGATCATGTCTGCACTAGAAAATGCTGGTTTAATTAAATCAATTCAAAAATCGATCTAGTTCATCCAGTACAAATTCCTGATGTAGATGCATTTACACTGGTTTCATGCTTGCTTATAAACTGGTGGCAGTGTATCTACATTAGGGGTTCGCACAAGTTGAACTAGATCAATTTTAAAAAATAATCAGCTCTAGTTAAACCGATGCATTCTTCTGGTAAAAACATACATTTCTATCTAAAAATGTCTCTATCAGTGAGGTTAAGGTCTAATCAGATTCTTTATTTTTAATCTTAAACTATTGTTAGTATTTGTGGTGCCATTAAAAAGAGGGGAGGGGGGAACACATTTGTCCCAGGTGTAAATCTATTGGCTTCACCAGGGATAAATTTTACTCAAGGGGAGAACAAAATCATGCATCCTGATCAACTTGCAACACTTCAGCCAACTTCCTGCAGATTAGACTAAATTCATCTTGCTTAAACCGGCTCCAAAAAAAGGATCTTTCCAGAACAATAACATGTTTCCTAGTATGTTATACGTTTGCTATAGTCCCCACAAGGGACTCTCATTGACAACAGCCCTGGTGAAATAAGCACATGCATGTGATGTGAATGCAGGCTTGTGGGGAGAGGATGTTTAATGGATGAACCAGGATCCTTTTATTTTGGAGTCACTCTCCCGTCAGTCCGGTTGCAGATGATAATCTCTCCCAGTGCAAGCCGTCTGTCTAGTCATGTATGAAACCTTCCCTTTTTCATTCATTGCCTTGCTAACATGGCCATGTCCTATTCAGCTTTTTCCCTTTCAAATGTCAGCCAGTAACTCAATCCAGGCAGCTCACACCTGTGATGCCGATAAAGCGGTTCTCTTGTTAGGCACTCTCCAGTATTTTGGTCCTTGTCAGCGGCCTCTGTGGAGGAAATTAAAGCCCCCTGATCCCCTCTCCTTCTGCTCCTAACTACTTTGGCCGTGTAGCCTAGCCTAGCCAAAATGGCTCTCGAAGAGAGAGAGCCGAGAGCCCAAATGCTGCGTCACTGCTGGCTCTGAGCAGCAAATCTGGGGCGATTGTTTTGCCAGCTGGATGCTGCTTCAGTTCACCTCCAAGAACTGAAAGCGAATCATCACCACCTGATCACGGGGGGAGCTAAAATCACCCCTGAACTAGCCTGATCCTGCTACTCTCTGGCTGTGTCAAGACAAAGTGGCTTTCTCCGTGCTTCTGTCAGAGGCTGCTCCGAGGGCTAATCCAATAAACAGGCGGTTCTTGCACAATGTCTCCGCCTGGGGAGCACGTTAGTCCAGGAGAATGGGGAAAGGCAATCCAGGGTGATCCAGTGATCACACTCGGAACTCGTGCTGTACTAAACTCGGTGACCTTGGGCAACTCCTTTAATCTTTCCATAGTCAGCTGCAAGATGGGGATACGTAGCCAGCTCCCTGGGAAATGCTCGTTTGCCTGAGATCTGCTGATAATGTGCCTTCCTCCCATAGCATGTCAATGTGATTGTAAATGAGTTGCTTTACCATCTCTAGCCTGATTGTTTCCTCATGAGCATCGGAGGGTTTGTGGCTGTGGGACAGTCCCTGTTGCTTGGACATCCAAATGAACGTGCCAAGCAGTGTGCCACTTTGCCCCTTACTGGTGGTTAGCTTGGAACTGAACAGGTGGCGATACCCATCGGGAAATGTGATGCTGCGGGGGCCCCCTATCTCCTCTCCCTCGCCACGTCACTATCCTAGATGTGACATCAGAGGTGATAACTGGGAGACGGGGTGGGAAGTGCACCCTCTCTCTGGGAGGTCACTGGTTCTGTTCCCAGGCTATGTCAGAGAGCAGAAGTTGCTGTTCAGTAGGCCTATGACAAACACATTCTGGAGATCTCTGTTCTGTTCCCATGTCATAAAAATTGCCACCATCACCAGCACTAGCTCTGCTCTTGTTACCAGTCTTGACAGAGGCCCAAGGACTGAAAAGCTATTGAGAGTGAGCCATGGTCTAACCCCATCAGTTGGCCACGCCAGATCAGGGCTGCACTATGTTTGCAGAGCACAATGTGGGGGAAGCTCACACTGATGGGGCCCAGGCTGATCTGTGGGTCTGGAGCCTCTTATCAGCAGGGAATCAACACACCCCTTCAATAGCGAGAGACCGGAAGCAGCAAACTGAGTCCAATGGCTCCTTTTTGAATGGACTTTAATTATATGGCAGGGTAGTGATAGGGCCTCATCTTGTGGGTTTCCCTCAATATCACACTGGCAACGAAGGCTGAAGATGCCTGTGAGTCTAAATAAGAAAGGGGAATGTGCCTGTTCAGTGTGACCTCTTGCAACATATCTTGCTCTTCTCTAAGATGAAGTGCTTTGGTGTTGTGCCCAATTGTAAGCTCCTGTAGGGCAGGGATCATCCCTAGCATGTGTTTGCTGTTCAGAGATTCCAAAGCCAGAAAGAACTATTGTGATCATCCAGGCTGATCTGGGGGTTGTAGTGGGTCACCAATTGAATAGGAGTCATCAATGTGATGCAGCTCTGAAACAGACAACCACCATTCTGGGATACATTAACAGCAGTGTTGCATGTAAGTCACAGAAGATAGTTGTTCTGCACTGGTGAGGCCTTCGCTGGAGCACTGTGTCCAGTTCTGGGGCCACACTTTAGGGCGGGCTTAATCTGCAGCAAGGAAGGTTTAGATTAGATACTGGGGGGGGGGAACTTTCTAACTCTAAAGGTAGTTAAACTCTGGAACAGGCTTCCAAGAGAGGTTGTGAAAGCCCCGTCACTGGAGGTTTTTAAGAACAGGTTGCACAAACACCTGTCAGGGATGGTTTACGTTTACTTGATCCTGCCTCAGTGCAGGGGGCTGGACTTGATGACTTTTTGAGGTCCCTTCCAGCCCTACATTTCTATGACCTTCTGTACAACCGAGGCCATGGGACCTCCCCATCATAATTTCTAGAGCAGATCTTTTAGAAAAACTTCCAATATTGATTTCAAAATTGTCAGTGATGGAGAACTCACTACGACCCTTGAGCAGCATGTAGCCAGCTTCTGAAGGAAATCTGTGCTGACTGGATTAGATCACTTTAAAGTTACACAGAGAACCTGCACAGCATTGTATGCTAAACTTATTAAGTGTCATGAGAGTTTAAAATGGTTCACACCTGCCATTTTAAACATGGACGAGTTCATGCTCTTGTGGCCCCCTGGAGCTTTCTAGCCTATTTGACCCAAGTCTGCTCTGGACGGCGTCCCAGAGTGCACAGGAATTGGATTGCCTCCAACACCCCACCTAAAATGGCATAACAGGTCCATGATCCTGATTAATGCCCAGAGGGTCCCCTATTACTACTATCAATAGTTATAATAAACTCGTGTGTGTGTGTGTGTGTGTGTGTGTGTGCGCGCGCGCGCCCAGAATTGGGATTTGTTTTCGATGTTTCGGAAAACTCTTACAATGCCCTCTACGTTACTCCTTCCTATGTCACAGCGGCTGCTGTTCTGGGCTCCTTTTTGTAGAACATCCCCACTCCACCTGAAATGACCAGTGGCTTAATGCTAGAGCTGGCCAAAAGTGTGTTTTGTTGGTTTGTTTTGTTTTGTTTGTTTTCAAACTTTTTTTGAACATTTTCTTTGTTTCCATTTTGCAGGGTTTGAAATGGTCTCAAAACCAGTTTTGGTAACTTTCATTTTCAGTAAAGGAAAAATTTCAATAGCTGAAAATTTTGATTTTTTTCATGGAACAGTCAAATTTTTTCAGAATTTTCTTGTTTCTGGTTTTCAACCAAAAAAACCTTTTTTTTTGGTTTGTTTTTTTTGTTTTGTTGAAAAATTTTCAACCTGCTGACATGCAGAACTCCCAAAGTACCCCAGCCCTGACTTTTGTGTTCACTGGGAATGAGGAAGGCTCCGATTTCTATCTATTTATGTTAGGTACTTATATGGCCCCCTGCACCTTGCAATCTTTTTAACGTTTTTACGCTCAGAACACTCCTGTGAGGTAGGGGGAAGTGTGTTATCCCCATTGTAAAGCTGGGGAACAGAGACCTAGGGAGGTAAAGGGCCAGATTTTTAAAGGTGTTTTGGTGCCTAACTCCCATTGATTTCAAAATCTGGCCAAAAGTGACTTGTTCTGGAAGTCTGTGGCAGAGCGGGCAGTTGAATCTGGGTCTCCTGAATTCTACGCTTGTGCCCTAACCACTAGACCATCTTTCTTCTAATCTGCCCCCTCCTACTGGAGCTGGCCCTCTTGTTTTTAGTTACAGCGTTGTAGGCTTGATATCCGTGGCAGGCTGTATGATCAACAGCAGTGGTAGTAACCGTTCTATCTAGACAGCATAATCTGTAGTGTCCAAATCAACAAACAAGCCATGCTGGTAATCTGTATCCTGGCTGCTAGTAGCCCACATCCCTGTCCTCCTACAATCCCATGCCTTAGTCTGCCTGGAAAATGCAACAGCTGCATGAAGACATTGCCAGAGCAGGCCTGTCACATTCTGTCTCACCAGAGCCCGCGCAATGACTAAACAGAACTGAATTCCTTTCCTAAAGGAGGATGAGAGGAAAAGGAAATGAGCAACACCTACATAAGCAGGAGGGAGAAGCAGAGGGAGGGATGCTGTTGGTATTAATGTCATTTCCACTTTAATAAGACTCAAACTCTAGTTCTCCAGTCTAAAAATACCCCCCAATCTCAGCAGCACGTCACAGCCATGATAATGAAAGGGTAGCAGCATTCCTCCACTACTGGCTTTTGCTCTGGGACTAGCAGCAACGGTCACGGTTGCAAACGCAGATTTAATGAAAACTCGAGGAGAACTATAATCACAGCTACCTGCCTCTTGCTTCTCTGATACAGCCAGGCTGGTCCCAGACACCTACCTCTGGAAGGGCCGCAGCTTGGAAAATTGTTTCAGCTTCCACAGAACTGAGCTTAAGTTATGATGCTGAAAAGTCACTTCTCTGAGTGAGCCAGCAAGCAATACAGAATGTGAAAGCAAAGGGCACTTCATGGCATCAAAAAGGAGCAAATTCAAAAGTAGTCAAAGCAAATACTTTTTCTACACAAGTGACAATTAGCCAATGGCACTTGTTGCCACAAGATACCATTAGGGCCAAGAGCTTGGCAGAATTAGGAAAAGGGGTTTGGACATTTATCCAACTAACCAGAACATCCAGAGTTGTTAGTGATTTGTATTCTAGTCACACCTTAGATGTTCCAAGTGAGATCAGGGTCCCTGTGTGCTCTACAAACACACAGAGTGAGTCCCTGTCCTGGAAAACTTGCAATCCAAATAGACAAGGTAAACTAAGTGTGGGAAGTGAAACAAGCACCAAGAGGTTAAGTGACTTGCCCAAGGTCACTGTGTGCCTTTCTCTGAAGCTAAACTAGATGGATCACTTATTTGACCTGAGATGGCAATTCCTATGTTCTCAGGTAGCATCTTGGGTAGTAGCGTGGTGGGCCCAGAACCCCCATCTGTCTGGAGACCAGTTGTCTTGGGAAGCAGCATAGCTAGCTCATTAAGGTTGAGAAATTAAGCTAATGAAAGTTGGATGTAGGGCTAAATCCCACTTTATGCTGGTGTAAACTATAAATGAGACTAAATTCAGCCCAATTTTTTTCTTTGGCATTAACTCTGTCACCTTGTGCATCCTGTGTGCTTGTTGTCAGAAATTTAACTTCTAAATTGAGTTCTATCCCCAGTTCCAAGGAAAACAGGAATGGAAGTACTGCATGGTCTTGGATAGAGCATTGGATTGGGACCCAGGAGACCTGGGCTCTAGTCCTGTCTCTGACACAGGCCTGCTAGGTGATCTTGGGCAAGTCACTTCTCTCTCTACCTCAGTTTCCCCATCTGCAAAATGGAGATAATGATATTGACCTCCTTTGTAAAGCTCTTTGAGAGCTACAGAAGAAAAGTGCTATATCAGAATTGGGTATTTATTACTGATGCTACTGGAGAAACCTTGAGTGTGGATTTGTTTGGTGGGTTTTATTTTTTTAACCTTAACTGCAGGAAATTAATGCACCTGTTATGAAAGGAGAGAGGAAAGTGGAGAGTTGGGCTGGAAGTATGCTTTAATGCTCCTTCCCTGGACTACTTTGGCCATGACTCCAGAATCTGCTGATTTAGAGTCAAATACTCCCTTTTAAGCACCATAAGTGGCCAGAAATGTGCAGAGTCATTTTTAAAAACATCTGGTGAGAAGCATCACAATGGCAGTTTCTGGGAACTGGACAATCTTGGAAATCTGCACCTTATTCTGGTGTCTAAATGGGAACAAAGCTGTTGAGAATTTGGTCCCAGTTGTGGGTGCCGAGCACTCCCTCTCCACCGCCCCAAAACATCTGGTTCTGAGCTCTTGTGAAAATTTGGCTCCTCAGCATGCAGGGACCAATGCATTCAGCAAGGTCACCCATTGGATTGGCAAGAACATACTGGAAAGGACCCACCTATTCAGTAACCACTCCTCAACTGGAAAGCACTGGGGGGCCCACAATATTGGGTATCTCTACACTAGACTCTTCTGATTTCCAATTACCTGAGTCCTAGGATAAGCCACAAAACTTTGTAGCCTGCAACAGACATTAGGGTGTGTCCAGACTAGCCTTTACTAAAGCATTAATTACTTTGAATTAATTGGCAGTCCTTTAACTATAGCCAGCTCCCAACACACACACATTTTTTTGCCAGTCTAGCAATGTTGGTTAGGGGTTTGGGGGTGTGTGTGTGTGTGTGTGTGTGTGTGTGTGTGTGTGTGTGACATTTTTATATGGACAAAAATCGCTAGTGTAGACAAAGTTATACTGGCATGAAAGTGCTTTTGCCAGGATAGCTTATTTTGTTTGGAGAATCAGTATAAACTATATTGGCTTTTTGCAAGTATGAGCTATGTCTGTATCAGAAGGGTTTGCTGGTATAGCTATGGGTATATAGGGGTAAAAAGACCTGGGGTAGGGGTAAAAAGACTCGTGTGTAGACATACCCTTTGGGGGAAGGGCAAGTAACTGCTCCCATCCTCCCCCATTAAACACCTGACGTCCACCCTTGGGGAAAGGGAACTGTGGAACGTTGTAACGCATAGGCGTGCGGGGTTTTTGGTTTTTACAGGTCCCGCTCTGTGCCAATCCACAGAGGATATGAGTCATTACAGACCTCATCCACAGAGCTGTGGTGGCTTAGTTCACGTTTTTAGCTCTGGACATCCCTGATTCAGTCCCTGGTGTATTGGCCAAGCTGTTTCCCATCACATTACATCCCCTGAGAATACTTGGTGTTCTAACCACAGAGCCCAGTTGCCTAGGGCTGGCTAGGGCCTGGCTGATCTGGCAGGGTCCCTTGTCAATGGGGAGGAACTCTGCTGAAGTCGAAGGAGCAATGCTGGCATGATATCCGAACTGGGATCCAGCTCTAAAGCATGCGCCTACGCTGCAGCTGGGAGCCAGCCTCCCAGCCCGGGTAGACCGACTAGCACTAGCAGGCTAAAAACAACAGTGTGGATGTTGTGGCTCAGGCTGGAGCTTGGGCTCTCACGCCTGTAGGAGTCAGGTGGGATTGGGAGCCTGAGTTCCAGCCCAAGCCGAGCCATCCACACTGCTGTTTTTAGCACACTAGCTCGAGCCCCGCTAGCATGAGGCTTGCTCCCCGCTGTGGTGCAGATGTGCCCGAAGGGACCCGCAGAGCCTGTGTTCTGCCTTTCCTTTCTCCTCTGCTGCGCCTCTGGCAGGTCTTCTCTTCACTCCCCTTACCCCTGCTCGGAGACAGGCTCCCGCTGTTCAGCTCACTGTTTCAAAGGGAGGAAGGATCCCGTATTGTTGCTCTTTCCCTGGGGACTGAATGTCTGTTTCCATCAACACTGGGTAGTCTGGCTTGACTTTCCTAACACCTCTCCAGGAGCCTGATTGGCATGCGCTAGACAGCGAGGGCGGCAGAGACAAGCTTTGTAACGAGTTTCATTTCTATTCCTAATTCCGCTGCACTACCCCCCCCTCCCCCAAGAGGCAGAAACAAGGGCTGCCTCTGAATGTTCCCAGGTAGGCGAGTTTCATGCACAGCCTTTGCTTCCACTGGTACTCGCTGCCAGTGGCTTTGATTTCTCGGCGCTCCTTGTCCGATGAAAGGAAGATGCAGTGATTGATCTGCTGCTATCAGCTTTGGAGCCAGCAGGAAAGAACACCCAGAGGTTCTGAGTGTTAGTTGGAGTCCCTGGGGGCAAAGAAAAAAATCATTTTTCTCTCTGCTCCTTTGAAGCCCCCCCATCTCTTTTGTTTCACTTATGTAATCCAAGCTGGGGTAAGGTGATACCCAGTCCCAGGGTGCTTTCTCCCCATCCCTGCCGGGGGTAACAATGAAACCTGTTTCTCCAGCTAATCTGCTCACTTCAACTGTTTAACCCTCCCAGAAGAAAACCACAGCTCAACCAGGGGGGCAGCCTGTTGCCTTTCTTAGGCCTTGGGATTGGTATAGAGGTAACTCCAGACTGCAGCAAACACACTGCCACACACAGACCTGGCTGAAGGGGGTCACTTAGCTATGCCAGTTTGTTACATTGACAGGGAGACCGCCAGTGAAGGGCTACGGAGATTGAGACAGGGACGTGTCCCAGCCACACAGTCTACTTGTGTTCAGTCCCTGTGATGCTAGACCAGGCTTGCTGTGGGGGATCAGAGGAAGGACGTGGGAGCCTTTTGTCTCTGTGGTGCTAGGAGGAGAGGTAATGCAGTCCTACCCTGCTGTCTCTTAAGTGGCTTCATAATTCGGAGTTTGCAAGGACTGGTGTTGACTCACAATGAGCTGGTCAAGAGCATGCCAGGCAGGAAGCTCACAGAAGGCCCAAGAAAAAACAGCTGCAAAGCGGCCTGCCCTAGCAACCTGCGTCATTAACATTCCGTGGTAGGTGGGGGAGGGATTGGAGTGGATTTGGCCACAGCGGCCAGGCAAAGAGAGGCCTGAAAGGCTGCAGAAAGACTAGGCAGGCTAGTGCCTTGTTTCTCCTCCTCCTACCTCTCCATGAGGAACCAGAGCGACTTTGCACTGGTACTCTGGGAAGGATCCATAATTGATTTCATTGTGCAGAAAACATTTGCTGCAGATTTCATCCTTGAAAGACCAGAGTAGATAATGTAATTGAATCCAGCCAAAATCATGGATAGTACAGTGTAGTGGTGAGAGCAGGAGGTCTGGGAGTCAGGACACCTGGGTTCTGTTCCTAGTGTGGTCCCTGACTCACTGTGTGGCTGTGGGCCAGATTTCTTCATGTTCGTTTGCTTGCTCACCTGGGCCGAGCAGCTCAACACTTGGGCTTTAAATCGCCCATTTAAGTCTCACACGTTTAATGGTCTGCTGTCAATATACGTGGCATAATTTCTCGGCACCTCGTATAAGTCTGTTTGTAAAGGGAAGTGGGGCTGCCTCATTCTTCGGTTATCGCTAGAAGAGAACATTTTAATGAGGCTTATTCTATGTGGGTGTATATGGGAGAAGACAAAAGCAGCATGTGACAAACTTTAGTTACATCACTTCATAATAACAACTGTCTTCTATCAAGTGCTTTTCATCAGTAGATATCAAAGTGCTTTACAAAGGAGGGCAGCATCATTATCCCTATTTTACAAGTGGGGAAACTGAGGCACAGGGAGGGAGCGTGACTTGCTCAAGGTTCCCCCAGCAGGCCTGTTGCAAGGCCTGGAACAGAACCCACATCTTTGGAGTCACAGTCCAGGGCTCTGTCCACTGTATCAATGCACAACCCTCTCACAGATGAGGGGGAAACTCCGAGAGCCCCTTGCTGAAATAACGGCAGAACATCCTTGCAAGGAATGGAGTGCCTCGTGACTGTGCTACTTGTGAGGGTTGCTCAGAAATAGCATTTTTCCTTTGGAATATTTCACAAACTATTTTTTTTTCTTTGAAAGCTTTTGCTGATACTTTTTAATGAACATTTTCCATTTCAAATGAAGAATTGGGAAGTTTTGGGAGCTGTGTGGGGAGAGGGAGACAATAAAGGGTTGGGAAACAATCACAGCACTTTCTGTATTGAATCAAAATGCAATCGTTTTTGTTTTGATGCAAAATTTCCAATAGGAAAACGTTCTGCTAAAATGTTCATATTGTTCCATTAAAAAAAAATAAATCTTGCAGACCAAAAGTCTTAAACTGACAATTTCTCAGGTGCAACGCAGTTCAGCTAGATCTGTTTAACTGTCTCAATGCGTTTTAGCATAAATATTGTATGTCTGGAGCAAAATGAAACTCCAGGGCATGCATGGTATGGGTGAGTACGTGTTCTTGGTAACTGTATGCAAATGTAGCTCTCTGTTCCCCTCTAGTGGTTGCTAAACATAAGAGGTTTAAGTCTTCTAAGGTTTCCAGTTAAAGGAGTTAGTCCTTTCTGCCATTTGAGGTATGCTAATGTAGCTCTGAAGGTCCCAGGTTCAAATCCCAGAGTCCGTTACATAGTCAGGTTTTGTCTGTTAAATACTGTGGAACTACAGAGTAACTGGAGGTTCTTGTAGACTTGAGCATTTCACATCCATGTCCAAGAGTAAATTACCATAGCAGCTGGGGGTCTGTAATGCAGAATTACCCAACTCTGGCATATGGCTTACTCTAGGCACTGTACTGTCAAGACTTGGCTCTGAAATCCAGGTCCTAAGCACATTTTGTCTCTGTGGCTTGCAGTGTGAACTTGGGAAAAACGAGGCACAAACATGAACTGATTTGTCCATCTGTAAAATGGGTACAATACCTACTCTTGGGGCTGTTACGAGGTTTCATCAATAAGATGTTGGTATAGTGCTTTGAAATGTGATGCTGTAGGTGTGCTCTTATAAAGTATAAAGGCAAGCATTATTGTTAGAGATGCACGTCAGGCATCAGCAACTCATAAGAGGAGCTGCTTCTAGAGACTGGCATGGAAACCAGGCCCACTGATTGAAATTTGGGGCCCTGGTACATCATGTTTGCTGGGTCCCCACCTCCTCCAAATTTATTTACACAGACATTGTGAGTCCCCATCCTCCCACGAGCTCTGGGCCCCAGTACAATTGTCCACTCCCCTTTTCCTCCTCTCGGTCCTGGACACAATACAGAGAGAGCTTAACACTGTGTAAAAGCAAGGTTGCATCAACTGAGCAGGCTTTCATGCACATCTCCTCTCTCTAGTTGGCAGTTGTGAGATTTTTTTCAAGGGCTTTGGGCTCCAAATGAATGCAGGGAGCTCTAATTATGTGCCCTCATTATTCTCACTGTAGCTGTAAGTAAATAGGGACCATTTACGCTTGGTCAGGGGACTCTCACATTTGAGCCAAAGGTTACCCAGAGAAGTCTCTGGACTTTTGAACATATATAAATCAAATAGTTGTTTCCAAAACTGCCTTGCCGCTTCGGTACAAACTATGCCTTAAAGGAGCTTTCTTATGCAGCGTCTGCTTAATCTTGACAGGAACTCTTCTATCTGTGATAGACTTTGGGGTACACAGCAGCTAACAGGGAAGGTCTTGGAGAGGGGCAAAGTGGAAGAGGTGTCAGTGGAAATGCAAGGAGTAGATTGGAAGGATGATTCAGTGGTGAAGACAGTTGTCTAGGACTTGGGGGACATGAGTTTGAGTCCCTGCTCCACCACAGACTCCCTGTGTGACCGTGGCCAAGTTGCTTGGTGTCTCTGTGCCTCAGTTTCCCATCTGTACAATGGGATAATAGCACTGCCGTACCTTACAGGGGGGTTGCGAGGGTAAATCTGCTAAAGATCAATATGCTCAGGTACTCTGCTAATGGGGGGGCCATAAAAGTGTCTAAGCTAGATAGATCTCAGTGCTACTCTAATAAAAATAACAGCTCCTAGAACAACCAGTCTCTTCGACTGAGATACAACAGAGCTGGAGAAACATCACTCTTGTTCTGACCTTCTGCTCTTATGCAGGAGCTGTAAATCCTTCCCCCACCCCAGGGCCAAACTCTCTTCGGCCTGGTGAGACTCTTCAAACCTGCCAGTTGAGTTTTAGCTGCATGGTTCCAATTACTTTCCACACAGCCTCGCTACCAGGACATGCTCATCTCTCCTGCGGTGCCCTGACGAGTCAGTCCAGGGGACATGTAAGCAGACTGGCTGCGTTGTCCGCTCCAGCTCTATGAAGCTGGATATCACCGGGGCGATGGTGCGACTCCACGCTTGCGGCTGACAATGGCAGGAAGTTGATCACCCCAGCGATGGAGCACGTTACGGAAGCGCTGGCATGGAGACGATTTTTGGAACTTTCATTACACTTACCAGTTTGGGAGTGCGGCTCTTGTAACTGCATACGATTAAAAAGAGAAGGGCCGGGGGGAAAGTAAAGCAGGGAATGGAGAGCTGAGCGAGAGCGAGAATGTAGAGAACTCAGCTGCCCTGGAGACATAGGAAATTTAATTGCTAGTCCTCGTGACTCCCAGCCAGATTCGTCACTTCTCGTGCACCAGTAACATTTCCCGGACTTTGTGTTCAGGGTGGCTCAGAGCTGACCGCTTCCCTGACCTTGATTTTAATTGCAAATAGATGCTATGTTCTGGAGAATCATTTCACCAAGGTGCAGTATGAACCTGAGGAATTTCCACCATTCTTCCAAGTCATTAACATGCAGGCAGGAGGCACTCGCAGACCTGTGCATGCTGATTTGCTCTGTTACAGAGGCATTGCAAATGGCTTCTTGCCAGCTATTTTACATCCGCTCTTACCAGCAGTGGATTGGCTGGGTGGCCACCACACTGGAGGCTTTTGGAGCTTTTGTTTTCCTGAAGCCTTAGATGACCGAAACGCTCCCTTCTAGTTCTGAGCTCCCATATATCACAGCCCATAGAATCTCACCCCGTGACCCCTGCATCACACCTGTAACTTGTAGTTGAGTTAGAGTGTATCTTTTAGGAAGACCTCGATCGTGATTTAAAGATTTTAAGTGACGAAGAATTCCCCGCATCTCTAGGTAAATTGTTCCACTGGTTAATTACCCTCACTGTCTTGGGGGGGGGGGGGGAATTGTGCCTTTATTTCTAGTCTGAATTTGTCTAACTTCAACTTCCAGCCATTGGATCCTGTTCTGCCTTTGTCTGTGACATTAAAGAAACCTCCGCCTGTGTGGATAACTGTAGAACGTGATCAGATCACCTCCTGACCTTCTCTAGAACAAACTCAAACAATTGAACTTCTTTAGTCTCATGCTGTAAGGCAGGTGTTCCAGACTGATTCTTGTCGCTGTCTTCTGATCCCTTTCCATATTTTCAGCATCCTTTTTATTAAAGGCTGCCCACTGGAAGGGGACAGGGTATTCCAGAAATGGTCTCGCTAATGAAGTATACGGAGATGATACCTACTTTCCCAGTGTCTTGCAAGCCAATCCTTGTGCTTCAATGTTGTTTCTGTGCAGGGAAGATGCTGTGTGTCACTGCTAGAAAAGGATAAATACATTGTAAACAGGTACTGCACACTCTCTGTGACACCCTACCCCATGGAAAGCGGTTGTTTATTACTAAATATATCTGATGGGGGGACACCCACTTTAGTTTCTTCATGGCACCAGTTTGGACATGCCCCCTTCCATCCCCACCCCCAAACCTTCATTCGTCCTACTGGAATCAGAACACCTATAAGGACTCATGGTCGAATTTGTGCAGTGACTGCACTGAGGCTGGAGTAATGCCGAAACAGCCTCCGAATCTGTCACCTATGCATTGAACTGGGTTTTACCATATGAGTAAGTGCTATTCAGCATGAGGACCGGTGCCAAAATCAGGCCCCTAAATAACTCCCTGTGGTATAGCCTCAGCAAGCAGACCAGTGACTGGTTGACACTTATTCTGGGTCCACTAGGCTGTTGTTCCTGCTTGGCAGGTGAGCATTTATGCCATGATGCCAATCCAGACTAGCACATCTGTGATGGCTGCCATCTTGCCCCCCATCCTGGAGATTGAATCAGGGACCTCCAGAGCTAAAAGCACAATCCCCAACAGCTTAAGCTAAAGAGCCAAGCCGCTGGAGTTGTATGTCTCATCTCTTCTGTGGCTTGGCGCAGAGGGGGACCTGTAACAGACACTGCCCAATGGGTGGCACATTGCATGGGGAACCATTAGCCTGCATGGAGTTGGGCCCAAGTCCTTGGGGAAGCACATGTTGTGGGGAAGGCTGGCTAAGCATGGGGATGTGTATGTACCAGGGAGAGAGAAGTATCTAATAGGTGAGAGCAGGAAAGAACTGAAGAGCAAAAGAAGCTGGTGTGCAAGTGATTCCCTGTTGCGTTCTATAGTTAGGAAAGGCCTTTCTTTATTTACAGCATCCATTTCCATACAGGGAACTGCTGGAATCGTTCTAGGGATGCTGCCCACTTGTGCATGGGAGACATCTGAAGATGCAGCATCAGTCTGAATCGTGGGCCACATCTTCAGCTGGCAGGAGATGGTGCAGCTGCATTGTGTTCAGTGGAGCTATGTAGATTTACAGCCAGCAGAGAATCTGGCCCTGGGTGTTGGCGGATGGCTGTGTTTTAAAGCCAAACTGCCAGATCGTTGACACACATTCCTGCCTGGCTGATTTCCACTTATACCTCAGGAAGGCTAATAGCAGCTCCTTCTAGCAGCACTCCCCCATGGCGTCTATCAGTCAGGCATACAGCTGCTGCTGGCATCTGGGCGCCCGGAGCTCTCCTCCCAGAAGCATTTACTGGCCCAGAACACACACACTAGTCTCAACTGTGCCAGGGGCCAAGCACCCTCTCCCCTGCCTGGAGCCAACCGGAATGCCAAGGGCTAGAGTCCCAATGAACCTTAGCAGTGATGCCGAGGGTCGCCAGGCCTAACTTTTAGGTGCCTAGAAATTCACAGAGCCTGAGTTCAGTGCTTGGGCTCCCTGTACAGCGATGGGGAGAGGCAGGTGCCTGAGACTGCAATTCATAAAAGCCAGCATGCGAGGCAGCTCCTCGCCTCAAGTAGCTAATGGCAGATTCCCAGCTCAGGGCTGTCCTCCTCTCTGGGAGATAGGAACCTAAATCCAGGCTGCAGGGAGGTGCCTTCCTCTGCTTGGGATTCTTTGCTGCAAACCCTCTCTGGGCATTAGGTGTCTCTGCCATTTGTGACAGGGGAGGGGCTGTCACCCACCTTGTAACTTTTAGCCCAGTGGTCATAACACTCACCTGGGATATGGGGAAACACCCCCCAGTTCAAGCCCCTCCTCCGCGTGATGGGGAGAAGGAATCTGAACTGGGCTCTGCCATCTCTCAAATGAGTGCCCTAAACACCAGGCTATGAGACAGTCTGATGTGGGGATCCCTCCATCTTTCCTGTTGAAGCTACTCCACTGTGGATTGTTGTTTTTTTTAAAAGCCATTGGCACAGGGTAACTGGAGCCTAGATCTCCCACCTGCCAGGCACGTGCTCTAACCACTGGGCAGCACCCCCTCCTCTGGCCATTTTGGGTAATCTGGTCTATAGGGGCTGATCTGGTAGGCGAGGTCTGAACATGCTTACCGGATTGGGCCCTGCAAGTGAGTTAGGCAGAAAAGCATCTCTCTTACTCCAGTTCATGCATCGCTCTGGGACTTAAGAATCCAGATGCCTGGTGTGGGGGTGCAGCGCAGGTGCAAAGAGGCAGGACCATAGGCACCTGAGCAAAAACGTAGGCACTGAGTTATTTTAACTACCCATGGGTTCAGCAGAAGCTGATGGGGGTTTTATGAATCTACATGCCAACTGATTCTGGGGTTTAGATGCTGAAGTCTCTTTGTCGATCCTGCCCAGAGAGCCTCCTAGAAGATGCCGAGTGCCCTCCAGCTAAAAGCGTCAATCGTGCAGCAAACTTAAGCTTTTCATGGCTTCCTGTAAACAAAACCCCAACCAGATTTTGACAGACCGATGCCGCACGGTGGTTGAGTAAGGAAGGATGTTCTCGTGACTACGGCATAGGCCTGGGAGTTGGGAGATCTGAATAGGACACAGTTTTAACAGTGGGGGCGGTTTATCTTTTGGTAATTGGTTCCAATAGGTAAGATAAATTCTCAGTCCCCTGACTTCAGTGGGACTAGTTGCAAGCTTAAAGTTAGGCCCATGTGAATCAGGGCCTGAATCAGGATTGCACATCTTTCCAAAAAAGATACGCTAGTTCAGACACAAGTTGTTGGGCTCAGCCCGGGGGACATGGGGAAAGTCAGCCTAGACTACAGTTAGAAGTTTCCAAAAGTGTTGAAGTCCCCTTGAAAATGGGATTTAGGCTCTTAAATTGCTTAGAACCAAATTTACAAAGGGATTTAGGTGCCTAAAGATGCAGATCAGTGACTAGTGGAACTTTCAAAAGAGCCTAAGCATGTTAGGCATGTTGGAAAAACAAATAGGTGCCTCTCTGCATCTTTGGGCACCTAAGTCCCTTTGCACACCTGCCCCTGAGGCACTTCTGAAAATTCTTCCCCTCCGTGATCACAACGGTCCCTTCTGATCTTAAAATCTACGAAATGGGGGTCCAATTCCCAGCCTTCTCACAGATTTCCTGCGGGACCTTTGGCAAGTCACTTAATTTCCCTTTTGTTTCTTCATCTGTGAAATGGGGACAAGTATGCTTCCTTACCTCTCAGGAGTGTTGACAGAATAAATTCTTTAGTGTTTGCGAGGGACCTGGATACTACAGTGATGAGGGCTTTGTAAGTAGCTAGATCTAGCAAGGCAGCATGATACTAGGGGGAGGAATAGCTCAGTGGTTTGAGCATTGGCCTGCTAAACCCAGGGTTGTGAGTTCAATCCTTGAGGGGGGCACTTAGTGATCTGGGGCAAAATCAGTACTTGGTCCTGTTAGTGAAGGCAGGGGGCTGGACTCTATGACCTTTCAGGGTCCCTTCCAGTTCTAGGAGATAGGTATATCTCCATATATTATACCAACACAGATTGCACAGTTGCCACTGTTTTATAGATAATATAAAATCTGTATTTATCTTTAATTACCAGTATATCTCTGAAAATTGGTTGTAACAGAGCAAATGACTTTATAATGGTGGCCACTGTGTGTTTAAATGGTAGTTTTGTTATTTTAAATCTCTTCTAATGGTGTAACAGCAAGGAGAGCTCTGTCTCACACTTTATTAATCCTTAATCATGCTCTTTAATATTCAGCTGATGCATTACTGCCTCTTATTTAAGAGCTAGATTTAACAGAAATGCTAGTGGGTGTGTTAGCATGGAAATGAAAAGCTGATCCTAGTCTCCTGATGAAGACCAGGGTTTAATTTAAACAGATGCATGGCTGACGCAGGAGGGCACTAAAAGATATAGCAGACCCATGCTTTGCAGATTGGTTCCTTTCTTCTCTAGCTGGGTTCTTGTACTGCATTTCATTGCTGTAGGTTAGATCACCTTCCAGTCAAGCAGTAAGTGACACAATTAGCACTTTCACTTTCTCATTCGTTTTGGTTCACACAAACACACCCCGCCAAATGGACAATTCTATGAGGCAGTGGGTTTTGTTAATTTTAGGTTTGCTGTGCTGTGTATTCGTTATTGAAATTGAAGACACGAACCTTACACTTGCAATGCAAAGTGGTGATGCTGGAGGTGGTTCTTAGTTCCTGGGGAAATTGGTTCCACAGCCTTGGACCAGCCCTGAGAGAAAGGCCTGTCTCTTGAACAGGCCAGTTTTATCCTTGTGGCGGGCAATTCCGCTGTGCCTAAGGAGCGGAGTTCTCGATCGGAGGGCTCGTCCTGGAACGTAAGGCGGCCTTTGAGGTATCCAGATCCCAGAATATTGAGGGGCTTAAATAAGGATGGAGATCTTGACGTGTGTAAAGCCAGCAGAGGACAGGGTTGACATGCTCATGGTAGTCTCTGTTCCTGAATAAAGACACTGTTTCAGAGATCAGCTGAAATGCTGGTACCTTGCTGCTACAGAGAAATGGTGTGGGGGGCGGGGGAGAGGAGGGAGGGTTGTGTGTGAAATAATTTTCATTGTACAGGTTTCAGAAAGTGGAGGGGCTTTTGTT
The DNA here is from genome assembly GCF_002925995.2 of Terrapene triunguis. NCBI lineage: Eukaryota > Metazoa > Chordata > Testudines > Emydidae > Terrapene > Terrapene triunguis. The sequence continues at coordinate 5,302,456 of NW_020664725.1, forward strand.
TATAGACTTCAAGGTCAGAAGGATCATGTCCGACCTCCTGCACATCACAGACCCTCACCCGTGTGCTTGAAAACCTTAGTGAAATCGCCAATTATTTTTTCATTTTCAGTTTCCCTTTTTGCATTTTGCCACTGAAACGGGAGAGAGGGAAAAGGAGATGAAAGTAAAAATCAAACCATGGAACATAAGAATGGCCATAAATGGGTCAGACCAATGGTCCATCTAGCCCAGTATCCAGTCTTCTGAGTGGCTGGTGCCAGGTGCTTCAGAGGGAAGGAACCAAACAGGGCAATCACAGAGTGATCCATCCCGTCGTCCATTCCCAGCTTCTGGAAGTTTGTTTCAGGGGTTTGTTGATAGTAGGGAAATTAGTATAGAAAAGAAGAACTGGATAAGTTCCTGGAGGATAGGTCCATCAATGGCTATTAGCCAAGATGGTCAGGGATGCAAACCCATGCTCTGGGTGGCCTTAAACCTCCAGCAAAGCCCAGGGTGGGATGATTTAGTTGGGGTTGGTCCTGCTTTGAGCAGGGGATTGAACTAGATGACCTCCTGAGGTCTCTTCCAACCCTAATATTCTATTATTCTAACTGCCAGAAGCTGAGAGTGGACAATAGGGGATGGATCACTCTGTGATTGCCCTGTTCGGTTCATTCCCCCTGAAGCACCTGTTACCAGCCAGTCAGAAGACCAGGTACTGGGCTAGATGGACCATTGGTCTGGCCCAGTTATCACCATTCTTATGTTCCTAATTTTCCTCAAAATGAATTTTCCTCAAGATTTTTTCATTTTCCAAAAAAGACCATTTTGTGCTGGGGGAAAAACTTCTCATTTGAGAAAAGCTCAAATCAGCCCCTTCCTTCTCTGTAACTGCCCCATAGGCTAGTAATCAGGGCTGGGTTGCGCTGTAGCGCTACTACTGTGTGCTAAGTAACTGATCCCTCTGCTGGGCACTACCAGTGAAGCCACTGTATTTCCCTACTTGGAAATTGTTGTGCTGTGAGAAACTTTACTGCCAAGATCTATTAACTCACTGGTGTTTGGATGGGGTCATCCTTGAGTATTTTCTGTCAGCCTCTCGCTCTCCAAAATAACGTTGTCACCCTCATGTATAGAAGGATCTGTGTTCTGCACCCCGTGTGAATAAGATTAGGGACGGGAAGGGAGAATGGTTGGCAGCAGAGGGTCAGTGAATGGGAGAGAATCACTTGAGAAAAAAAACAAATGAAAGGAAAGGAAAACCCCCGTGGGGGAGACTACAAAATCGAACGGACTCTGAAGGAAACACTGATGCTAAAAAAGACTGAAAGATGTTGTACTACCTAGAGAGGCAAGCATGTCTGTGTGTCGGGAGGGAGACCAGGCAGACCTCTTGAGATCCCCAAGAGCGAGCCCTGATCTGTGTGTATGTGTTCCTGTCTGAAAATCTGGCCCCGTCTGGCTTTTCATCTTGTGTTTGAATTCGCGATCAAAGTGCAGGGAAAGAAAAATCCTAGAACGTTTCCTCCTCATTAGGGAGACAGCCTGGCCTAGTGGATAGCGCACGGGACTGAGAGTTAGGAAACCTGGGTTCTGGTGCTGGCACAATGACCTTGGGGGAGTTAGTTCTCTGTGCCCTGCTTTCCCTCCCGCCCTTTGTCTGTTTAACTCTTTGACGTCTGCCTACGGGGGAGTGCTTTGCCCAGCACTATAGGATGCCATCGTGATCGTCTGTGCAGTCCTGTAGTACATGGATCCCGCTGCTACCAAGAAGATGGGGCTTCTAGATAGCACTGCCTACAATGAGGGAAGCAGTGACAGCCACTCCAGCCCTTTTCTCTCTGGATACTGCACAGCACCTCTGTGGTTTCTCTTTGGATGATTGCCAAGTGTCCGCTTCTCCCTGGAGACCCAGAGCCCTGGAAAGCATCAAACGTTCATGCTTTTTGAATCATGCATAAAGCTCCAGCACTTGCCAGAGTCTAATATTCTTCTCCAGTTTCTCAGAACTTTGCAAGTGGATGCACAGATTTCTGCTCAAACCCCCCCCCCCCCACACACACACACACACACCCTCCAAGGTGTCACTTTTCTGCAAACCCAGCACCAAGCGTTGTAATCATTGTCGGGGTCAGCAGCTGCATTGCAGCAGGATGTCACATGTCTCTGTCCACCCTTTTGCCTTTGATACTTGAAAGGGGCCTTGCTGGCCAGGGCATGACGCCAAATTTTTTTCTCCTCTCCAGTAAGGAGGTCCCCATCTAATGTCTTACTGCTTCATGAATAGATGCAATTAGGCCCTGAAAGGATGCTGGGCTGCTGTGGGGAGGGGATCTTTTTTTCCTTTCTTTAATGCTCCCATTGTCTCAGGTCCGGGAGAGGTTCTACCTGACCACTGTTCTAAAACCAGGGCCGGCTCCAGGTTTTCTGCCGCCCCAAACGGCAAAAAAAAAAAAAAAAAGCCGCGGCAGCACGATCGCTCCATTCCACTCTTTGGTGGCAATTCGGTGGCAGGTCCTTCGCTCCGAGAGGGACTGAGGGACCTGCCGCCGAATTACCGCGCCACAGACCCAGACGTGCCGCCCCGATAGCGGCCGGAGTGCCGCCCCTTGGTATTGGCCGCCTCAAGCACCTGCTTCTTTAGCTGGTGCCTGGAGCCGGCCCTGTTTCCCACTTATTCTGTAGCTACACATCTGTCATGCTTCCCCACTCCTTCACAACTCTGCAGTGCAATTTCCTTTGTTCCCCTTGCTTTTATCCATAATGGCTGTTCAGTAAAACCACTTTTCCCTGGCTGTTGGAATTGATCTGCAAAGGGATTTATTAAATGCAGCATTTGTCAGAGCTGTTTTTTAAAAGAAGATATTTAGCCCACTTGCTTTACTCAAAGGGAATATTTGTGTTTAGACTTGTGCATCCAGTGTGCCTTCTCTGGGGGCTAGTGAGAGGTAATAAGATCACAATTATTCCTTTGAGGTTATGGATTAGTCCAGGAAAGGAGAGACGAATTAGGTGGCCTATGCTAGGAGATTCCCTAGGCATCTACCAGAGTGGGGGAAGAAAAAAGATGGGGGGCAGGGAAGAAGTCGGTTCAGCCTGCTTATGGAGCTACAGCAATAACTGCAGTTGTGTATCCCCACTCTATCACTGAATTGTTTTCTTCCTAACCAGGAGTCAGATTCTATTCTATTCTATTCACGTTCTTAAAACAATGCCCATCCCTGATTTATGTGAGCCCTGGGGCCTTGACAATTTGTCCCTTATGGACTAAACTCATTCCTTGGATTTAAGCAAGTTATGTTAAATGGTCACATTAATTTACACATTTTGATAAAACAGCCAAAGTTTTATGGGTGGGGTAAAACATAGGAGTACTGTTAACTTTCTATAGCACTTTATGCGCTAAAAGAGGTTGGTGCCTAACTCCCTTAGGCTACCACTTTTTCACAGAGGCTTACACATGCTTTATTTGGTTATGTTGACTGAACTGTAAAACCCAGCTCAGCCCTTTGGCCCCCACACCAGTCAGCTGACTCCTGGGACAAGGGACCAGGCTGGATCAGAGGGGCTGGAACAATTTTTATAGTGGGGTGCTGAGAGTCAGTGAACCAATCTGTAAACATAGGATGGAAACCACTTCAAGCCAGGGGGAGCGCTTCAGCACCATGGGCTGGAATGGTGGTGGTGGAGGGTCTGGCTGGAGTCAGGGGACAAAGAGACTTGGCTGGGGCGGCGCATGACTACCATGATGGGGTGAGAGGCTGAAGATCCTCACTGGAGTGAGAGAAGTTAGGAGCCCAAATGACTGGACAACAGAGTATACGATTCACATAAAGTAGAATAAAAAATAGAAAAAATAATACATTTATAAAAAGTGCAAAATAATTTTAAAATAGTAATGAATAAAATACAAAAATATTAACAGACTTAAAAAAAAAAAGTAAAATAATAAAAACTGAAAAATAAAAATTGTAAAATACATAAAAACCATAAAAGGGGAAATGAAACTTATATATATTAACAACAATAAAATCAAAAAGGAAATACAAGTAAAATATATT
>NW_020664725.1:5311495-5312704 GCF_002925995.2 Terrapene triunguis
TTGCTTGACCATGCTTTGGTTTGTTATGAAATATACTCAAGAGACCACATAACCAAAGTCAGACAGGTTTGTTGCTATGAGTATAGGAAAAAGGTTCGATATGATACCAGTCTCCGCAAAGCGTGGATACGTTCATCTTATGCAGAAGGTGTGCCCCCAAAGTTACACCTCTAAAGCGATCTCTTTATACCTTACTTGTTTACAAGTACAACGTACTGTATATCTCATATGAAACTACATTTAACCAATCAGCTTTCTATCTTGTTTTTCTGGTGTCTCTTTGTTCTGAACACATGCAATCCAAATACCAAGGAGCATGAAGGCATCTTCTGGGTTTGTACTAGGGTAGAACAATCATATTGCTTGTCCTTTTCCTTTGGGACACTCCAGTACTGGCCTGTGAGAATAACTCTCTGCCTGTTGCCATGGTAAAATACTCATATGTCCTGATCCTGACAGCTTTCCTGTCTACCTAAGCCGAAACTTACTTCAGCTGATGCAAGGTATTCTGGGATACTTAGCATAAGGGCATGAGACTATAGTAAAGGAATAGGCCAAGTTAGGCAATATAACTGCTATAATATTTGTGCTTAATGCATACCAATATTTATGGTGAGGATAATACATATTATTAATATGATCTATAATAATATCCACGCTAGCCAGCATATATTGGTCAACTCCGTTTTGTGATCGGAAAATTTTTTGAAATATCTCTCTCTCTCTCTCTCTGATTTTATATATAATCCGATAGCTCTGTCCTCCTCCGGAGGCTGGGAGAGGGCCTGGCTCAGGATTAAGGTGAAGGAGGGAAGCAGATCCAGGTACAGAGTTTTCTAGGCTTGTTGCTCAGACACACCTGGGATGATCTGCTTTGAGAGCCTGTTGCACTCGCGTACGTTTGACCCATCTGGGACCTCTCTGCTGCAAACCTAAGGTGCTCAGCTTGGTAATGAGTAATAACGGGACATTCAATCCAATCCCAGTAATGAGAGGGGGGAAAACATTAGCGAGGCTCCGTGTCTCCCTGTCTCTTCCAGTGCAGGACCATTCTCTGCAGTATATTATCTAGTGCTAACATCCAGTGCAGATTCCTTCTGCATTCCCAAATGCTCTTGCATTATTTTTTTTGTCTTCCTCTCACCACCACAGCTTTCTCCAGTGCCCCTGCTGACATGCACGTGTATTAGTGACCCAGTGGCAACTGGG
>NW_020664725.1:5312804-5544715 GCF_002925995.2 Terrapene triunguis
GAAAATCAGGCCCCAGGTGCCTCGCGCTGAACCCTTAGATAACAGAGCAATCGGAATCAAAGGCTACTTCTGAGGATCTTTTGGCCTAGACGCTCAATCTCTTGCTGCAGGAGAAATCCTGTTTCAACTGAACAAATATGATTCAACAGCGCTACCTGGTGGATAGGAGTTCCCGGTCTCCAAGTATCACCCTTGTTTAAATGGCTTGCCAGATTCTCAGTCATTTCTAAAATCCTCATGTGTCCCCTTTTCTGCCTGGGTTTCCATTGTCCTGAAAGGTGGGCACCAGCTGAGGAGGGGCTGTCACAAAGAAGGTTTTGTTTTGTAATAGGGCAAGTAAAACATACTTATTTCTCCAAAACGAGGTACAAAGCTCAGACCTGCCCAAGGCATGGCCTGTTCTAATGTGCAATAAATCAGCACAATTGCCAAGCTACATGTTATTGCTGGGCGGGAATGGACTATTTTGTTAAAGAAACATCGCTGTCTAAAGGGAAAGTGGGGCACTGTGGAAGCAGCTTTAAATGCACCTGGTGCCAGAGGTATAGAGCTGGGGTGTGTGTGCGGGGGGGGGGGGGGGGCACTTGGAAAAGAGAGCATCTCTGGGAGGATGCACTGTGGAGCAACGCTGACAGATCTCCATGCCTTCCCTTGCCACTGAAACAGAGCCTATTGGGATGTATTTAAATTATGGGGCCAGACTCCCTGGCGATAAATCTGCCATGCAGAAAGCTGGTGCCAGGCTCCCCTTACTACCTAGTAAAATGATGGGGGGTAGGGGGTGGCTAGCAAAGCTCCAAAGGTGGGTGGCTGCGGACTGGAAAGGAAGCACAAGGAGGTGCTAATCTAGGTCCTATGCAGTGATTATATCCCCGCCCCCCACCAGTGGGAACTCCATCGCGTTGGGGGCATCAAGGCCCTTGCCCACGGAGGGATGGAAAATGTACACCTCTGGTGCTTGCTGTAGAGAATCCAGTCCATTATGGCCCCAAGCCAGACACCTCCAAATTTTTCTGCTTGTGGATTTAAGTGTCCAGTGCAACTAAGTGGGAGAAACCCAATCCAGGTCTCCTCTGAGGTATCTTGCTGGTCCGTCTTAGCAGCTGCTCCGTGTTTCCTTTCACTCGGAGAGCTCCATTCTGCAGAGAGTGCCGCTCAGTCATTTCTAAACTGTTGGCATCAGGAAAGGCTGAACTAACGTTGCAAGTGTCTGTAGCAGGGAATCCTGTTAAACCTTCCTCCTCTCTCTCCTCCCTTACGGCACCCTTAGGGCTTGATGGGTTGAGGGCCATGCTCATATGGGGTGTCCCGTGTCATGTACAACAAAAGCCCAGTGATGTGTACAGGGATCACGTGTCTCAAGTGACTTGGAGGCCTTTTCTATTTTTCTGCCATGAGAGTCTTTGCTATCCTCAGTCCATATAGAAACTGAGTGAACGGTTGTCATCACCCACACGTGGCTCCAGTCATCCAAAGCTAGAGCTCCCTCCACAGTGCTGACCACTGCCAAAGGAAAACACAAGGGCCTTGTCCTACGTGGGCATAAAGGCCCGGCTGAGTTAGCCCTCCCCTTTGTAGTCGTGTCGACCCAGTTGAACAGCTTTCAGATCATTTGTGCTGGTTGGGATCACTTGTACTCTCCCACCCTGGTTACAAAATGACCAGACCAAATGTTAGTTGTGTCCGTGGGTACTGAAGGGGGCTGGGGGGGTGTCAGTCAAGTTAAGAAGACTTGATTGAGACACATTTTTCATCTCTATAGATAGACCTGCAGAGTTTGCAGCGTTTGATGGCGAGGCCTGGAGTTAAGGGGCCAAAACCCTGCCGGGTGGTATCAGTTTTTAATAATGCCTAGAAGATCCTTACTCATATTTTATTGAAGCTTTGGTTTCCTTGCCTTGTGGCCTGAAATGCCCTTGGTGCCATCTTGTACAATGACAGGTTTCAGAGTAGCAGCCGTGTTAGTCTGTATCCGCAAAAAGAACAGGAGTACTTGTGGCACCTTAGAGACTAACAAATTTATTAGAGCATAAGCTTTCGTGGGCTACAACCCACAATGGCACCTTACTGGGCTGGGATGATGAAGGGCTTGTTAATATTTGGATGCAGCCCACGTGTTTGTGTGACTGACTGCGACTGAACGTTTTTCAGGATGAAATTTTAACCACCTTTTGCAGAAGTAGCTTTGGGGCGTTTGGAATCCGAGATTAAAATTTCATTGATGAGTAGCCCCTCCTGCCAGCTGTGCTGCTGCCCTCACAATGCTATTTTTAACATGCTAGCTTGATCAAAGCTGGCATGTAGCCAGCCACCCTGGCTGCTAGGTGGTTTTCCTCTTCCCCAGTCTTCCACTCCATCTTTGCCAGTGTTTTTTTCTAACCCATCTAGTATGATGTCCATTATGTGCACAAGACAGCAGTGTTTCTAACCACTAGACACCTGTTTTCATGCAGCTCCCCTAACCTAAATAATTAGTTTGACCCCCCTTTTTGCTGCATTCAGGAAATGGGGCTGTAGAAGATGTGAGCCACGGAAGCCCAGAATCTCTTAGTGCAGCAAAAGCAGCTAAGGCTCGATTCACACAGGGGACGTCAGTGGGTTGGAATGCTGAGCCCTGCTACCCAGTGGAATTCCCAGCCCTGACGGCCACGCCGGCTCCCCAAGCCGTGGAGAGTTAGACACCTTGGGAAGGGATTCCCAGAAGCCAGCAAGCTGACTGGGGAGCTGCCTAAGCTTGCCAATAAGACGTGCCTAACTCCGGAGGCGCCTGCCTCTGCTTGGGATTCTCAACCGTGATGCCTCTTCTGGTGTTAGGCACCTAAGCCAGGTCAGCTGCTCAGACAGCCTATTCCAGCCAGGAGCCCAGGGGTTGGGGCACTCAACTGGGATGCGGGAGACCTGGTTTCAAGTCCCTGCTCCAAATCTGGCAGAGCAGGGATTCAAACCTGGGTCTCCCCCATCCCCAGGGAGCGCCCTGACACTAGGCAGGGGGGACAGGGACACAGGCCAGATTGGTTGTGAGTGCGGGTTAGGTGTGGTCAGAGCATGTCTACTGTGTTGGGCTCTGCAGGCGAGAGACATAGGGGAGTGCTGAGTTTGAGAATCCGGCTGGAGCTTAGGCGGCCAGCAGTTAGGCCATGTCAGGACTTGGGTGACTTTGCACATGCCCACTGGCAGAATCCTCGTTCTCCAGAGCAAGGTGGGAGCGGAGCAGTTTTGTGAACGTCCGTGGCAACTAGATATGGGACTTGGGCACCTCCGTCCCTTTGTGGCTCTAAACCCTTCCAGACGACTCTACCCCCTTCAGTGTCTGATTTGTCTTGTACCCCAAGTTTCACCTCACTTAAAAACTTGCTTACAAAATCAGACACAAAAATACAAGTGTCCCAGCGCACTATTACTGACTTTCTCATTTTGAGTGTCGCATTATTGAACATGTAGCTACGTGCATTCTGGCAGGGAGTTACCTGTCATCCGGCCCCTTACCAATTCTCGCTCGTCCATTCAGTACATGCTCCACGCCCAGCAAGACACGGTATGTAGGTGTAATTCATAGATTTAATGCCATTCAGGACCATTGTCTGTAGCCTGACCTGCACAATGCAGGCATTACGGAAGTTATTTGCTGAGTGAGTGCTTCCTTTTGTCTGATTCCAGTTGTGGCAATGTCAGGGGGTGAGCAGAGGTAAACGCAATGTGCTCCCTCACACAAAATACATAGCTGTGTAAGGGGACATGGTGGTGATCTCCATTTTCTAGACTGAAATGAATTATGGTATTTTAAATGGCAATTTTCCTGCTGATCCTCCACCCCCTTCCAACGTCATGGATGGATTGTAGTCCTCAGAATGCGTATGCCAAGCATCATGTTCTCGCTATGGTCTCAATGAGAGAGGAAGGTGCTGAGCATCTGAGAGATTGCAAGGCCCCTTGCAGAATTGGGCCCAGAAGACAAAAATCTTCCTATGCAAGTGACTCCAATAGTGAGGTATAGAGAAACAGCATGTGGTTGAAGGATGAGTTGACAAACAGACTTGGCTAATGTAAACTCTTCCAGGGGTAGGGTTTCTGTGTGTTTGCCCAGTGCCTAGGTGCTGGGCCTTGATCCAGATTTGAGGCCTCTGGGCTCTACCAAAATTCAAATAATAAACAGGGTTAGTTTTCCAATGAGCCTCTTTAAAAAGTTGTACAAAATTGTAATGTGTACATTCATGTGGGGGGAATCTCTCACCAATCACCATGGCTGAGTAGATGGGGCCTAGGCTAGTAGTAAGTTTGCAAAGCTGCTTAGACTCCAGGCTGGAACATCCAGTGTCAGCTGAATGGCAGAGGGATAGAAGGATACATGATACTGGGAGAGTCTGCTCTTTCCACAGCTAAAACCCCAGAGTAACTCCACTCACACACGCCAGGGCTTCCTCTGAAGTCACTGGGGTTATGATGGATTTACACCACAATACTAACCCGTTGGTGTTTACTAGCCTGTGAGATTATTAGGCGATATAATTATTATTAGTGTTAGTGCACAATGACTCATGGGATTGTGGGAGACTGAAGCCAGAGGCAGGTATGGGCAGGCTCACAAAGGTTGTCTCCGGCTTAACAGTTTGTCTGTTAGATCTTTGTGCTGTTTAATCACCGTTCTTGGGCTGCATGCAATGAGATCTTTGTGTGTCTACACTGCATGCTAAGCCCAGGCTCTGACTCAGGGGTGTATGTATAGATAGGCTGGTGGTACCAGTTGAAATAGTTAGACCATGTTAATGGCAGAAAAAGATGACTGAAGGGGAAAAATCTGATGCTGTTTAATGAATTTTGTTAATACCTGTAAATACAGTAGTACTCAGGATCCCTAGTCATAGGGTACAGCTAGTTCCTGTACAAACACAGAACAAAAAGACTGTTCCTGCCCACAAGAGTTCACTTGCGTCCATTTCCCCCCCCCACACACACCTGTTTTAATGGCCAAACCCAACTTTGGAATCCCACTGTTAGCAAACTGCCACCTGCCTTTTGTGCTATTCCTCCAGCATTGCTCCTTGCCTAGTAATTCTGGATGAGAAGAAAAGGAGACTAGGAAAGCCAAGGTTGGTTTATTTTTTCTTTTCAGAACAGTTATGCCACAGGTGTAACTGAACAGATAAGCGCTGGGACAGACTGACAGGCAGCAATTTGCAATAGGCTTGGCACATAAATACAGCACTCATCACCTCTCTCGTCTTTCGAGGTACCTGGCCCCACAACCTCATGGCTCTAAACTAGTTTTTCCACGCCCTAGCTCTTTTCAGTATATTATTAATTAACCTGGCCGAGGCACAAACACACACGAATGCAAAGGAGGCGGCTTTAACCAGGCTTGATTAATGCTGTTGAGTCGTACATCTGAATGTGAGCTCAGTGGGACTGGTGACTTTGTTTTTTAAATACCACAAGACACCTCAGTCTGGATCATTGCATTACAGTACAAATAAAAACAGAAAACAAAACCACATCCGCATCATACAAAGTGGGAAGAAAATGAGAATCTAAGTATTTACAGAGCGGGGCTGGGAAAACCACAAAAATATTTACATAAAAATACATGAGCTTGTCAGCATATACATTTTACACCAGTTCACAAAAAAAAAAAAAAACCCAAACATGAAAATAAGACACTCTATAAATTAAAGTGAAGGGAACGCTGAAGGTAATCCTAAGGCTTTCTGGGATTTTTCTCTCATGTGGCTTAGGGCAAAAAGGGTCACATTTTTACAGCAGGAAAATGAACTGCAAACATCACTGTTCATGTTGGTTTTTGCAAGAATGGTTGCACGCACTGGGGTTACTGTGTACACCTCTTTAAACTACACCATGTCTGTGGCATCAGACTTCTGTAGCACATGGTTCTGGAAGAGTGTCACAGGCCCTTTAAAAAATAAATGTTCAATGCAATTTTTCATTCAGATTTTCTAGCACATTACACACTGTTTCAGTCGATGCTTTGTCTACATACCAATGAGATGAATGGCAAAGACTACACACAAGGGTCTGTCCCTTTTATAGCTAAAGGGAACAATACATTTTTCAAGTTTATTTTGGTTTTGTGTAGCAATTTGCTACACCTGTGCAATCCTCACTGATATCCCCTCCCCCCCAAGTGATAAGCACAAGCCTATTACCTCTGTAAAGACCTGTAGGCACAAAGTTTTTACTGTCATATGCATATAAGTTTAAACCTGATCAGACGTTTTAAAATCAGAACTGAAGTAGATGTGACAGGGCCCACGCCTTGGTTGCGATCTCAACATCTGTAGTCACGGAGAGCTTTCTTTACGGGCCACATTCTGCTCTGAGTTGCAGGTGCAAATCCAGAGCAGATCTCTACACCACTCCCAGAGCAGAATTGGGCCCACATGGTAACGAGAAATTAATCTGAAAACTCAGCAAGTGGCAATAAAGAGGCAGGCAGGCAGTGATACAGGTATAGGAAACTTGCCAAGTCTGCTACTGCTCATGTATTCTTACTGAGGTTATACTTAGACAATAGGTTACTACAGATGAGCAGAACCTGGCACATAGTTGGTACATTATCATCCTAATTTTTTCCCCCCAGCAGGGGTCTCCCCTCCCTACCCCATTCACTGATGGGACTACATGCCATGTTGTGCATCATACCCAACTACTACTTGGCCAAGGGCCACCTGAGACTCTAGAACACATCTCTATTGTTCTTGAATGACCTGGGGCAATTCCCACCCTCTCTGCAGTGGTCCCCATTCCTGAAGAATGGACACTGTTGGGTGTATAATCAAATGAATGGGGTGGGATTATTTCTCTAAGGGCCATCAAGTTCCAAAATTTAACCACAGTACAAGAGCAGAACTGCATAGTTCACTATATGGCTTTGTTAAGGGAAAAAGAAGGTTCAAAATATTAGCAGTGGAGTGCCTGTGAAGGGTTCAAGTTCCTTGCTTGCTGCTCTAGTCTCACCCCTTCATTAGCGCACTTGCCCTAACCCTGGAGTTGAGTTACCAGTTGGGCTCTTACAGGGCTGCTGGCCCTCCAATTGCATGTTGTAAGGCTGGGCATGGGAGGAAACTAGGGATAAACTTGTTCCCAAGTACATTAAAGGGAAGAGGCTGAATGAATGTCTCATGCTGGAACAAAAAAGAAAGATCCCTGATCTTTAAGAGGGCTGTTATCAGAGAGATGTAAAGCCATTAATCCATTTGTCTACATAGGGAGTTAGTCTGAATTGACTATTTCCTGACTAACTCCATGCGGGGATTCTCTTATTCCAGAATAAGAACACCTGAGTTAGTTTAATCCAGGGATTAATCTGATTTGGAATAAAGTACTCTTATTCTGGTATATGAGCATCCATCCACAGAGGTGAATCAGGAATAGCTGGTCTGCTCTAAAGTCACACCCTACCTTATTCCAGATTAATTTTCATGTCTAGACAAGGCCTTAATGATGGGGTCGGTTGTTCACTTACGGGGCCATTCCTGTATGGTGCTGAGGGACCTTGACTTCCACGGAAACCAATGATGGTAGGGTGCTGTGCAGACTGTCATGCTGCGAACAGTGGAGCAGGCTGAGATCCCAGGCTCTGTCTCTTGCTGCTACTGCTCGTAAGGAGTGGCAATAGTTGGGAGATGGTGCTTACGCCCTATAGGAGCAGGCTAGCTTCAAGGTAGGCAACAAGTGCAGGAAAAGGAGCAGAGATGTTCACTGTTCGAGGGAGCTCAGTTCAGCTGTCTCATAGGGAGGATTCTTTGGGTAACTTAAGGCCAATACAGAGAGGTTGGAAGGAGAATTAAGGCGATGATGGAGGGGGAGAGAGGTTTGACAGGCTGTCCTTGTCACCTCAATCCTGAATAGCCTGAACCAATGAGTTTGTTCCTGCCCCAAATCCAGAACAAGGGAGGCTGACACTCTGGAGCAGCAGAGGGGAGATGAAGTGCTAAGTTATGTTTAGAGACTAGTATTGGGACTTGACTGAGTACTGCAGCTAGATTCCCCTGGACAGATTGTATCAGGAAAGCCAGATTTACTAGCAGAATTGGCTAGTAGCCCAGAGAGAATGGCTGGTCCACTAAGTGGCTCTGTGTTTTCAGCTAACAGCCCTTTCATGCTTTATCCTTTCACACACCCCCACCTCCCCCCAAAAAAGAAAGGAAAAGAAAAACACCCTCTAGTTAGTCACAAGGTGAATGATATTGAGGTAACCTAGATCACAGTGCTTTTTTCCTGACAGCTAAATTTATTTCCATAACATTTAGGAAAAACTCTCTATATTAAACAAATTCTTCTTAAAACAATACATTGCACCATAAAATCAGACCATAGGCTATCCTAGTTAAAACAGACCCAGAAAAGGCTATGAGATTAAAAGAACCAAACTGCTAATGACTAGGTACCTATTAGAAGTGTGTTGTTCCCCTGTGAGTGCTGACAGGTTTTTATTATTACTTTAAAAGCCAAAAATAGCAATGAATAAAACACTTGTTCTAGGAGGCTCTGACATGAGTTCCTTTAATAATCTTAGCTATGCTAGCTCCAGGACTTTCAGCTAAGAGAACTTCTCAGATGCTTTCTTTAAATAAACCCTCTGAATTTCAAAACAGGTAGAGAAGTTGTGTGATCCAACAGTACAGGAAAGGTCCCCGTAGCATGGGTGAATTCTGAATATTTTAAATGCTAAATGACAAGTATTTTCTAGGAAGCCCTGTCTCATAAAATGTATGTGCTTTAAGGTGGGGTTAAAATGGCTGTGAATCCAGAGAGGCTGCAGATGAAACGCTGTCTTGTTTCTATGAAGTAAGGAGAGCATTTTAAATAGGCAGGGCAACACCAGGAGTGTGTTATAAAGAGGTGCATTGTCCCATCCCTTCACCCCAGCCCAATGCCTGAATCCTGGTGTGAACGACACTTGCAATAAGGGAGGCAATGCTATTTCATAGCGCCCACAGCACGTAACTGCTCTGTACTTACAGCAACTCACTGTGGGTGAGGCAGTACTAAAAAGAGAGCCTCATCCTGTAGGCTGAATATGAAAGTCAACAGGAGTTTTCCTGAAGTAAGGACTGAGTTATTTGGCCCAGAGCAACTCCATGGTCATGCAGCTAAGTTGGTGATTATGCAAGTTGCTCCCAGCAGGGAACCTGTGCTCTAGTTTATAAGCTGGACACAATCATCTAGTGACGTAAATAGATGGTAGTTTCAGGCCAGCTAGGACGTGCAATTAAATAGCTGGTTCTGTGGGTAGCCTGTAAGTAAAGAGGAATTAGCATGAAATATGTATGCTGCTCAATCACCTGTGCCCAAGAGTGTGCGTGGCAGGAGAGAGGGTGGGTTTTTTACTTTCAAAGGTAGAAGTGCTGCCCTGGCTCGCTTTGCTTTCAAAACTCGTCTCCATTTATAGTATCAGAATGAGGGTGAATGCTGGAGTTTCAGTAAATATCCGTTCTCTAGCTAGAAGCTGCTTGTTCAATGAGCCTTTAAAAACCAGACTGTGTTCTGTAACAGCTCTGTGACCTGGCTTGGGGCCAATCTCACTCCCACTTCAGTGGGAACTGGATTAGGCCCAGTTTCCCCTCCACAATTTTCAAGGGGATGCAGAGCACCAATAATCTAGGAGGAAACAAACACTTTGAAGCTGTCCTTTCCCCACAGCTTGCGGTGTGTTACTGATTCAATCTGAAAGGGTCAGGACAGATTCCCCCACGGCATCTCATTCAAAGGGTAAAACCTATTCATGCAACTCCTCTGATGTTGGCAGTTGGGAGAGTGACTGGATATGCTTGGGAGACACCAAGAGAAGAGCTGCATGCAACCACCAGCCCATGTCAAACCAGGGGAAGGAAACCCCCTTTGCCCCTCCCCACCATTCCTCTTTCAGATCTGCTCTGCCTCTCTGGGTCCTGGCTCATCTTTCCACATGCCAACACAGCCTGCGTGATCATTCCAACCTCTCAAACGACATGAAAGAAAACTCTACACCTAGGACAAACATTGAGTGGTGAGCTGGTGGCAGGGTTGAGAGTGGGTTTGCTTTGCTCATGGGGGTGGGTTTTTTTGTTTGTTTTTTGTTTTAAATTTTGTCATTGAAAAAATAAAACAGTCCACTGTCCAGCAGAGGCTGCTTAGGCTCTATCCCTCCTTCCCCCAGCTCACTCGGCATGGATCTCTGTTTCCGGCCTTTGCAAACACAGCTCTGAAGGGAGGAAGGCCCCTTGGCCCAATGCTGTGGCATATGTCCTACTGTGTGAATGGGGAAAGCCAGGGGGCATGAACGCCCCTCCTCCAAGGTAGCCCCCTCTTTGGTGCTGAGGCATGGTATGGTAATCCTCCAAATTATCGTACTGGGACACCACTGTCAGACTGCTTTGGCGTTTGCCAAGGGTTTGGTATGGGTACAGGAGGCCAGGGTCCCTGTCCATGCTCTCCGGATGCCGGATTCTGAGGCTGTGGCTCCGTTCTGGCTTGGGAGGCGGCGCCATGGGTTGGACGTGGTGCTCCTCCTCTTTATTATAGCAGTCTCTGGTGTGTTTCTCAGCAGGGGCTGTTTGCCTGGTTCGAGGCCTTTCCAAGTCTGGCCGGTCCTCTGCCAGCTTCACCTCCTTGTGGTTAGGTCGCAGGGCCTCCTGTCCGGCTGTGACGTACTTCCCCCCCGAGTGCTGGAAACCAACGGGCTCCATGGGTTCCTGGCCACCCTTTGGCCTGTAGTCTGGGTAAGGGGGCCCATTTTTGGATTCCGAAGGCTGCCGATGGCTTGCTTCCTGCTGCAGGTGTCCCCTGTGCTCTGTAGCGTTGCAGCCTGGCTCGTGCAGCTTTCGACTCCTGATGCTGCTCTGCTTCTGGGGAAGGGAAGGCTTCTCTGACTGCCCATTCCCATAGGCCCCATGGTAATGGGTTCTGTCCGGCTCCGGCTCCGAGTGCTGCAGATAGTAACGTTCGTCCCCTTCGGGGGTGGCTGCCTTGGTTGGATACCTCCCTTCTTTCCCTTCGGCTACAGTCAGGAGACCAGTTTTCCCAGGATCCGATTTGCTGCGGAGGTGGATGATGTCCAGCCCCCCCAGCTCCTCCTGCAGCAGAGGAGTCACATTGTCGTACTGGGACATCACTGGCCCTTTCACTTTCTGGCGTGAGCGGCTCTCCCGGCGGATGGACTGCAGGCGGTATTTCTCCATGTCCTCCAGATCCCATGACATGTATGTGTGCTTGATGTCCGGGGCTGGGGGCACATCTCTGCTGATAAAGCTGTGCTCTTTTCCCGCCAGGTGGCTCATCAGGCCTCCCCGAGGATAGGCAGGCAGGCCGGGATAGCGGTACAGATTCTTACTTTGCAGCCTGGAGGTGTAAGATGCAAAGTCTCGGCTAGGAAGGGGGTGGAAATGCCTAAGCCGCATCGTGCTGTAGGGGTCCAGGTCATAAAACCCCCCGTCTGCTGCTGCGGGGTAATAAGAGGAGCCAGACGAGCTGGAATAAGGGCTATACCTGTAATGCACGCGCCCATTCTCGAAGTAAGGCTGCAGCTGAGTGACGTGATAATCTGAGTGGGGCTGGCATGGCTTATACTGATAAAGGGGCCGCGGGCAGTACACGGGCTCGTCATCGGGAGGCACCTCTGTCCGCGAAATGGGGACGGAGCGGATGGTGGAAGGGGTGGAAACGTGCAGTGACTGCACCCTGCGGATGGTGGGGTAGGGCGGAGGCTCCTCTGCATACCCGGTGCTCCGCAGGGTGGTAGGGCTCATGGAGGACGCGTACTCCACGCGGCTGCGAGGCTTGGAGTGATGGACTGACGTGTTCTTCCCTTGGCTGGCATAGGTGGTGTAGCGGGGGCCCATGGAAGTGGGCGTTTCCGACCTGGAGGCGTAAGCTTGGTGCTGGTCGGATTTGCCGTGGTAGGAGAGATGCGGCGGGACGCTCTCTGGCCTGTACTGATGGACGGACGCTGGCTTGTGGTGCAGATAGTTCTCTGACATGGGCGGCTCAGGGGTGCTCTCTGGCTTGGGATGGGGCAGATATGCAGACTGCAGAGAGGCGTGCTTGGGCGGTGGCGGTGGGGGCAAAGCCTCCTCCACAGACGATGGCAGAATGGAGGAAGCCAGGAAGGAATGGTAACTGGAGGTATTCACTGCATCCATACTGTTGGAGTGCATGGCTGCAGCTATCTTACTCTCCAGTGTTCTCACGGGCGGGATGGGGGGCGCAAAGCCATAGGAGGAGTGCGTGGGGACCGATTCCGAACGCAGGTGCAAAGAGGGAGCCCTGACATTCTCTCGGGACTTTTCCAAATGGCCCTGGTGGGACGCAGCGGTAGACGAGGTACATCGGATAGCGGAGCTACTTTCGGTGACAAAAACTGGAGCAGGCTCCGCTAGTCGAGGCTCAGGCGGCTTCTCTGGAGGCGGTGCTCCTCGTACCTAGTATGGAGAAACCACATGGAGGTTAGTGTGTGAGCATCCCTCACCCTCCACTGCAGAGTCGCTATACTGGCTACCCATATAATCAGCTCTACAGAAAGTATCGCGCTCCCCTACAATATAGCCTGGGCTGCTGTTCAGTCTGTGCAGAGCTGTTTGTTTGTTTGAACACGGGGGCAACGTTGTCTTTTGAGAGAGATTTTAGTGATCTTTGGGACATGCTACAATTTGCACCTGTTTTCCCCAGGCTTAATGGGGACTAGTGGATGGGCTGGGAAGTGCTGAGATTGTCCATTTATTTCTGTGACCATAAACTGTGGGGAGAAGACCGTTGTCAGTCTGTGGTCTCTAAAGACCAAGTGACCAAAACGTTTTGTACAGAGCCTAGAACACTTTGACAGATGGCCTTTATAAAGGTATGTATTTTAGCACAGGCAAACCTTGTTTTGAATCTATATACCTAGCTCTGAGTTAACGCATGATCTATAGTAGCATAACAGTACCGTACAAATAAATATTTAACTTCCTCTGAATTAACAACACTATTCCTTAGTGTGTCTCTGACAATTATTAGATTCCAGGTGTGTGTGAATGCAGTTGCTCTGTTGGCAAGGCTCAAGTTGGTAGCATGTAACGTTGTGATGTCTAAAGCCATTTGAGCCTACATCCAAATCCCAGGATTCAGGGCTGTTACTGAACTGTGCCAGTAACTGACTACGGGGAGAGCCCAGCACTGTTAAAAATACCATCCTTAAGAAGAGACATGAAATTAAAGGTTTTTTTCGGGTGGCTTCTGCTGGAGTTTCAGAGCACATCTGAAATAGAGTAAGGGATGGCTTTGAGATTGGTGTCTTAACTGGCATTCCCTAAGGCGTGGTCTTGTATTCAAAGCTATGTCTAAATTACTCATTGCACACAGTCCAGTATCTAGCCCACTTTGCTAAATCACTATGCTACCAGGACCCAAGTCATTGTTTGCAAAACAATGTGGGATGATAAGAATAATGGTATGTTGGCATCACTGATTCCCTTAAAACTAGTGTAGGAGGGAGTGTACTGGGGTAGGTATTCCCTGGAAAGTATCAATGAATATACTGGAAAGCACTATCATAGCTCTGAGTGGGTGTATATATTATACATACACTAATAATTCCTGGGAATCTGTCCCACTCCTTTGTATTTAGGTCATCTGGAGCTGAAAGTATGTCTCACTTGCTCCTCCGTGGATACAGCCCATACTTTGTCTCTCAAAATTCCATCCCTACTATTATTACACATAGATGCTGCATGTACAAATATAGATACAAGGGGCAGGGGTATACGCGCGCATCACTTACCTGGTTGGAACTACTTGATCCTTTGGTGGCTACGGCTGGAACTTGTCCCATGGCTGGCTGATGGTCTGCTTGTCTCTGAGATGGTGCTAGGGAATTGGTCATAAGAATGCGCTGAGCAGCCGTGACAATACCATCTGCCTGAGCGGTGGGTTCAGCGGCCGGGTGCTGACCTGTTGTTCCATGACTCATCTCAGTTGCTGGTGTCTGGGTAGTTGTCACGTATGTCATTGTAGCCATGGCGGTTTTCTCCCTGGCAGCTACAGGAGGCGGCTGGAGTTTGTCATCAGCTGTGCTGGCAGGGAGATGAAGCTTCTCCACAGGGATGTGATACTTATCCATAGATATGCAAGTATGGAGGTGTGGCTTGTCTATAGGCACATCTGTTGTGGATGGTTCCCGGCCAAGCAAAGCACCTGTATGGAGAGGAGTGTGCTCCCAATCCCCAGGGCCACCTGGATGGGAGGGGAAGTGGTCCTCGTCCCCCACTGTTCCACTATGGAAGTTGGAGTGATTCCAGTCCACCTTTGTGCCACTATGCAGGTCCCCAGGCATGCCAGTATGCAGATGGGGGTGGTCCCTGTTTCCAGGTGTACTACGGTGTAGATGACTGCGGTCCCCAGGTGTCCTAGTGAGGTCCTGGTCTACAGGTGCCCCACTCTGGAGTTGGTCCCCAGGTGCCCCACTCTGGAAGTGGATTTGGTTCTCAGGAACATCCGTATACAGATGGAGCTTGTCTGGAGCAGCCCCAGCAGAGAGGTGGACCTTTTCTATAGCTATACCAGTGTCAGTGTCTCTGTAATTTGTACAGTCAGAATGAGCATCTCCTGGCTTCTTCTGGGACTGAGTAGATGCTTGCTGTGCGGACTCAGCTAACGCTAAGGCCAGCATGCGTGCTGCGTTTTTCGGAGGAGGAGGAGGGATAAGAGACACAGAACTGACAGGAACAGGATCCTGGGGGGAGTCGAGGGCAACTGCTCCTAATGGGGGGAAAATTGAGAGAGAGAGATTTGTTACTCTGTAAGGATAGTGACCTAACCCTATAGACCATTATAAAAATAGATGCTTTTCACAGTAGCATTTCCTTGATGTGAAATACTTTATCTTCTGTCCCACATGCAAATGTTGCTGAATAGTACAGCTGTTCAGCAGGAAAACCACACCAAGAGATTGTCTAAAGGTTCCTCTTGCATTTCTAGAGAGGTAGGAAGTAGGTAAGGCAGAGAACGAGACCCCCTTATAACCAATTTAGACCACATGCTTTGGGGCTGAAAAAAAGACCCTTCTTCAAGTGTTGGCAGGTGGGTTTTTTTTCCATTGAGTGTCTTAGGTGGTCAATTCACTTGTTAACTGATACGCAAGGGTACGCTATAGAGTTTCATTTTATGATAGGATAAAAAAAAAAAAAAAGACAAAGGGGGGGCACATAAGGTATTGAGGAAAGTATCCAAGAATTCTGTGATGGAGGGAAAAGACAGAGAGGTTTCTACTGAGACCTTAGCAACCTGCATCGCCCTGCAAGATACTCCCTCTGATTTAGGATCGGAATCGAGGCGTATTCCCCTCTCCTAAAAGGCACGAAGAGAAGTTTCTGGGAGCATGTCCCTTTAGAACTTAAAGAAAGAATGGAGGAAAACGCACTGTACCTGGCTGAGTGTGTCCAGAAGGTACAGTCTTATTCTGGCTGCTTGGCATGGGTCGCTCCCCTTCTTCTTGCAACTCTGGCTTGGCAGCAATCACCTGGGTCTGGGCCTCTTGGTGGCACCCCTCACCTGCTGCCATCTCGCTGGCTTTCAGGGGCAAAGACATCCTCTGGGTTGGGGACCTGTTTGTGGCTTCGTTGACGCTTTTGCTCCAGTTTGGAGAAGCCGCATTCCCTGCAGCACTAGGCATCCCTTCGCACGCTTGTCTGGGCAGCGTCAAAGAGACTGGCTCTGATATAGTCACCAGCGGAGACTTGATTGGCTTTCGGCCCGTCTTAGGTGAGAAGGCATGGGCGACCTTCTCCGAGAAGGAGTGAGTTTTGGATTCTTTCTCCTCAGTTGGGCTCAGGTCCAGAGTAAAGAAGGGACTCATTTTCTCTTGGAAGGGGGACACTGGTTCAGAGCTTGTGGCACTGCCAGGGGTCTGACTCTGGCTACCAGACTCCAAATCCTTCTTCGCTACACTTGGCTTGTCCCTGTTAAAACCCATGGACTCCAACAGAGAGATGCTGCTAGCCAGGCACTCGGACTCTGCCTTGGGTGGACTGCACTGAAAAGACATAGGATCAAAATCCAGGCTAGCTACTCCAATATCCGGTGGGCTCAGGTCAACATCTTCTGCTGACCTAGGAGAGATGAGGGCAGGAACATGAATCAGCCCCTCGTCCCCATCGCTCTCATTGTCATGGGGCAGGTTATCATAAGAATTGCAGCGGTTCATGGTCCCCAGGAGCTCCCCATTGAAGGAAGCAGACAGTGCATCACTACTGGACCTGGGTCTTCTAGGCCGGAACAGTTTAGATTCACCTAGCAACAAGGACATGGATAAGCATTAATAGGGCACTAGATAAATGTTCATTAAAAACTGCATGAGGCCATGACTTACTAGCTGTTTTTGTTGATTTAGTTTAAAACTCTGCACAATAGGACACTGATCTCAGCTGTGGTCTCTTGGCACTAAAGTAATACAAATAATAATAAACCAGTGCAGGCTAACTTGGGTTAAAGGGAGTGTGGGAAACTAATGTAGATGTACTTGAAACCATTTGCTAGACTAAAACAGTTGATAAAACTATTTAAGTTTAGTTTGCCTGGATGATGTAGGCTCGATCAAATGGTTTTTAGACCAAAACAGGGTTTTAGAAAACGGTTCCAAAACTAGTTAATAAATGCAGTCGAAGTCCCAATATGGTCTAGTCACAAAAGTGAATGTTAAACATAAGCAGATCTGATACAAACACTGTCTTAATAAAAGCAGGTTTTACTTTTTGATCCTAGAAGGAAAATAACATGCAGTAAAGATCTCTGAAGTGCACTGCATCGGCCCTTGGTACCACATGAATGCACAAGCAAATCTAGTCCATTAAGCATTTCTGCATACCTTTATTTAGTCATCTAATCAAGAAAGCTATATGGTCTATAGCTATGAAGGAGCTGAGGCACCTCCATAATTAAGCTTACAGTGAGCACTGCTTACAGGGATCCAGACAGTCAGTAACTTTAGCAAAAATCTCTGAAGCATATGAATACATTTGGCAATAGAAAAGGTTTTAGGGTCAGTCTCTTTTTGCTTTATCAGATACTCAGATATTATGGTGGGGAGTGGCAGTAAAACACTCAGATTTCAAATGCATTTTAAAATTGAATTATTGCTATATAAAGGCCAGACAGGGTCACATTTACTAGATAGTTTGTTTTGGTTTTCCACCTCTGTGGTTGGGGTTAATTTAGCAATGCTATTTCTTGGTCAGTACTGTATTATAGTAAATAAAATGTATACCAATCTCACTATCCTTTCTTTTTAAAAATTAGTGTAAGGCAAGGGCTACTAGCTTTGTCACTCTTGACCACCAGAGCTGTGTAGGCAAAAACCTGTATTGTAGGTGCAGGTATACTGGCAAAACTGCTTTTGCTGGGGGAGTGGAGGAAGACAGGAAGCTGGAATCAGCTGTGTGAGCAGAAGCTGAGTTTCGCTAGTATATTATACAGGGATACCCATACTGGCAAAGTGCTTCTAGTGTAGACCTGGCCTAAATTTTAGGGCTTGTGAAATGAAGTCCATTGAATTTTCCCAGCTTATATAATACTACTTCACCTTTAGAAATGGCCCAAGGAGCAAACATCCATTGTTGTAAGTTTTTACACAACTTCCAGTAAAAACTAGGTGAGTCCAAGCTAATTTCACTTTTGACCTACATAGGAGTTGCCTTACTCCTGTGGAGATGTACGTTCAAGGGGAAACTTGCTCTGACGTTAATGAACTCTTTCTTAGAGGATGAAACCAGCCTGACTTTGACACCATGTGTCAACTAGGTTCCATGAAACATCACAGAGCCATGTAAAAATCTGCTTTAACATTTAGTTCTAAAGCAAGAACAACTCCTATTGACCTCAGTCACTCTGGATTGACACCATTAAGTTGTTGGTACGTGACTGCTTATGAGTTACATGCACTAACAAAGGTAGACACACTGAAACATGAGCACAGTGTGACCCTGTTTGGCAATAGATGCACGGATTCCAAGGCCACAAGGGACCATTGTGATCATCTCATCTGACCTCCTGTCTAGCACAGGCCACAGAGATTCTCCAAAATAATAGGATGTCTCCTGGAAGACTGGGCAGTTGCTCACTAAAACTGATTTTACAAGAGAAGTCATAGGACTTAGTCATGGACACCACCATCTACTTTATGAAGTGCTGTAACATTCACAGGTCTATAGAAATGTCACACTCCCTTTTACACTTTGTGAGCCAGTTGTTTTTCTATCTTACCATCAACAGCATGCAGGGAAGTGAGAGACTCTTCACTTTTAGCCGAGCGCAGGGTCCCGCTATCTCCTCTCCCACCTACAGAACCAAACGTAAAAGAAGCTTTTTTATAATCTGCCACGTGCTCATGGCGTGAAGATAGTTGGGTTTCTGCCAGCCGTACCACTCGCTCGAATCTAAGCAGCTTTTCTACATGCTCGCACAAAAGCTCCAGTCACAACTGTATGCTCTTTGTATCCCATACCACAATTTATACTATTGGGCATTTCTACAGTGTCTTCCATCAAAAAGGAGCTTTACACACACAAGTGAATTAACAGAGGTGCCAAAGGTTAGGTGGTGGTAATATTCTCCCCTACAAAGGGAGAAACTGACAACGAGCTGTTAATCTCTGCAGAGGGATGGGTTGGGAAGCAAACTGGCCATAGGTCCCCAGCCCTGATTCCTTTTGGGGGAGGGGGTGCAGGCTCACTTGAATCTGAAGTGGGAGGAATGGGTAAGGAGCCCCATAAGATGATGCCCCTTGGTCGGGCAATGGCAATGTATCCCACTGATCCATCGGTGTAATTCAGAGTAGTCTGAAGGCTGCTCTAACTTTCACCATCTACCAGTGGCTCCAAGGGCCATTACAGTAGCTGAGGATCACTGGAAGCTCTCAGCCCCTGTACTCTAGCAGCTGGAGAGAGGCATGGTAACCTCTATGTAAGCAAAGGATGCCCCTCTACCTGCTGTATCAGTTTGTGGTGGTAGCACAATGCAAAGCAGCCAAAGGCAGGGAAAAACTCGGGCTGCATATTTTGTGGGCACAGACTAAGCATTATCTTTGAAGTACTGGGGAAGTCTGTGGATACTTCTGAAACCACTACCATGAAATATACAAGGGTTCCCTAATATGGCCAAGTTGGGACTTTCATCCCCTCTCTCTAATTTCATTTTATACTAAGGAAAATTTGCAAATCATTCAAAGTTACTGAAAACTATAAGGTGGTATTTTAAGAGAAGCTGGAGAGAGATACTAGATGGATATACATAAAAGGGGGTTGTGGGTAAGGGAGAGGCACATCTCTATCTACATCATATTACACACAGTCTCAGAGTCTAAATGCTTGTCTATATGTGGAAGTTTATGGGCATTACTATAGTAGTATAAACTCCCTTTTTTACTATGGAATGAGGGCCCTTTTCCAGGTTAGTTTATACTGCTCCCAAAGAGAGACAAGCTAAACCAGAAAAACACGCTCTTATTGTGGAATAAGAGTTATACCTGTTTAGTAATGTCAGTAAACTTTCCCAAGAACACTGAGTTGTCAGTCCTGAATCCGTTGGGTTGCTTTTGTAACAATGACAATGACACCCCTGGATAAGGTCTGGATCTAAAAGCATGAACCTCTACTGCCTCAGCTAAAGAACTCAGGTTCCATTAATGAAAGGCTGTAGCGGGCCATAATCCATGAATAGAGGTTTGAATCTAAGCACTGGAGGGGAACAGAGAAGCATACTAAATGTGGGTTACTTTCCCAGCAGCACCCTGTTTGGTAGGAACAAAGGGCACCCTACTCACCTGCCAGCGCTATGGCTTTCATTTCGGAGGGCTCACTTGGATTGCGCTGCAGTTTCCGCTTGGAGACAGAAGAGGATTTTCCCAGGTTGAAGAAGGAGCGCCAACTGCCAACAGGGGATTTCTTCATCTTGTTGGGCGGTCTTTTTCTGGAGCAAGAAAGCAGAAGGGGGTTTGCATTCAGGACGCGTTGCCAGTCACTAAGTCTTACCAACCAGACCTGATTCTTTCTGCACCTGGCCTGCTGGCTTTGGCAGAGAACCTGGTGCTGAAACAAGGCTGAGAAAACTAGACGTATATTTCAGCAGCAGAGAATATTTATGCTTCTCTACCTGGAAAGGTCCAGTCCCAGAACTTGTGGAGTCAATTCCATTGAACAAAACTGAGCTCCTGTATAAAGGACATTTGTTTCCTTTTCGCAGCAGGGCAGTTTGAATGCTGTTCAGGCCTGGCGCCTTAAAAATTCAGAGTCTGAACCAAGAATGCCTCTTATTTTATACGCAAATGTACCTGTTCCCTTAATTATAACTAAACTAAACATAGCAGGAAAGGGATTTGAGAGAATTTCATTTGCATTATAAAAACTTCTTGACCCCACACCGCATCTCCTAAGTCTCCATGCACACGTACATGAATCTCTGGTGGGACGGAGGGAGTCACATGGCCAGCTCACTCAAGGCATACAACAAACATATGGCTCAATTTACACCTCAGATGTCTCTGCATGTGTCCTGCTGCACCCTCATGGATACAGAACAACCCCATCCCCACTGGGGGTGGGAGGCTGACTATGCATTGTAAGCAAGGCTTGCTGAGGTCAAATGGCTGTAATCGTTAAAAGCCTGCTGAAACACACAGTGATGGAAAGTAAAAGCCTCTACCTTTCAGATGGAAAGTCTATGACGGTGTGGAATTTCCCCTGTAATGCAGCAGGGCCTTCTCCCACTTCAATGTATTTACTGTCTGCCACTATAGGGGAGTTGATCTGGGCTTGCGTCCTTGCTTGTGCCTCCTCCAGGGTGAGCAGCTTAGTTGAGGGCGAGGAGACGAGCAGTGATTTGGGGCGTGATAAGGAAGTGTGACCTGCAAATGAAAACCAGAGTCAAGGAAGAGAATCAGAGAGGAGCAGTAGGAAAAATAAGGCCCATGGATAGATTATAGCATTTCCTGAGCCCTTGGAAACCCAAGAAAAGGCCAACATAGCTTCTATTAGTTCTGCCATAATGGGGTTTGTGTAACAGTGGAATTAATAATTGGCAAAGTCTTATAGGATGTAATTGGGAGGGAGAAAACCATTAGGATTCTGTATCAATTACTCTAGAAGCCTACAGGACTTGATCTCCATTCTATAGGGGTTTGCTTTTAACCATCTCTGAATTCTAGGGCTAGAATATTTTCAGTTCTCCTATAGGATGGTACAAAACCCTGTACAGAAAGGTGCCTGTTTTCTTTCTAATTGCTGGTTTTACTTGCACTCACCAACCTTGGTTCTAGCTCAGAGTATGGGGGGGAATGGTTACATCTAAACATTTTAAATAGGAGTGATTTAAATCATACATACTAGTTGCAAGCATGTTTGTAACATTTTAAATAGCTCCCAACAAATACTAGGACAGAGTGTAATAAATTAGGAGCTGGACTGTTTTATGGCTGTAGTTGTTTTTCCCCTTTTTCTTTATTGCTACTTAAATAAAGTTTTGGGTTTTGTTTCTTTAAAGTGAGTTAACCACTTTTTTTTTTTAATAAGATCAAAACTAGTTAAAATTACTTCCCAGGACTACAACCCTGTATGTCAACTTTCCTTGCAGAGGAACCTGTTACAACAGAGCTAGTTTATAGAGTGGTTTAGTAAATCATATGCAACCCTGTTACGATAGCCCTCCTGCGCTTATGAGTATGAATTTTGCCAATGTTAACATGATTATCCCTTGCCAGCTTACTGAACAACACAACCCTGCATAAAATGGGCACGTAGTCCCTTGTCTGCACTGGTCTTTGAGACATGTTTAAAAGTTATTCTATGCTGAACAGTGGCCCAATCCCCACACTGGCTTGGAAAAATGGTATAGAAAACATGTCCTGGCTCAGGCTGATCAGCAGTGGCCACTCAAATCACGTTAGAAACAGTCTTCAGTATCACCTAAAGAGATCCTTGCCTGCATATTTATACCTGCCTCTGGAAATTTCTACCACAAGCTTATGCTCCAATAATTCTATGGCACCTTATAGAGCAGGGGTAGGCAACCTATGGCACGTGTGCCGAAGGCGGCACGCGCGCTGATTTTCAGTGGCACTCACACTGCCCGGGTCCTGGCCACCGGTCCGGGGGGCTCTGCATTTTAATTTAATTTTAAATGAGGCTTCTTAAACATTTTAAAAACCTTATTTACAACAATAGTTTAGTTATATATTATAGACTTCTAGAAAGAGACCTTTTAAAAACGTTAAACGTTTGTCGCTTTTTACAGATCCAGACTAACATGGCTACCCCTCTGATATCTGACACCTAAAGAGATGCACACTCGAAGCATTAGTAATGTGTACACTTCCATCAGGAGGTGTGACTGCAGCTTGTGTATACACACTCAAGCTAGATCCTGGGTACATACTGGAGCTGGCTTGAGTAACAGTACTAGTGACGCCTCAGCAGCATGGCCGGCAACACAGACTGTACAACCCCACCCAGGACACAGTGTATGTCCTCAAGCTGCCATCTTGTATGGCTGCACTGCTACCATTGTTCAAGCTAGCTAGATCAAATCTAGCTCAGATATGTCTACATGTGCTGTAATCATACCTGCCGAGTGCAGTGCAGACAGCCCCTTACAGGATGCTACATGCTGTCTCGCTCCTGTAAAATGTTCCCTGAGCTTTGCTACTACCATATGACAAGCCCCAGCATCTTGCTCGCCATTGAGACACATTGCTGAGAGCAACCAACAAATCAAAACAGAGACTGGTTTGCTAATTGGTAAATTAAACACAGACCATTTTGAACTCAGATAACCATGCTGAGAACTTGAGCCAAATAATTGTCTCCCCCTGGAAGAAAACAGCCTGGACCAGGTATAATTAACACTGAAAGATCAGCTAGAATCATGGTGGAAATATGCATGTATCGCTCAACTAGGGCTCTTATCATAACAGCTGAGCAAACCCCTCACTCCTACTGCTTTATACTTGCCTCTTGGGTGGAAAGCTGGACTGACAGCAAATCTACTATGCTGAAGACAATGAGGCCCTAACACGGAAATGGAAAGCATCAAATACACTGGCAAACAGCTTAACTCTGCCCATAGTTAGTGACAACTGCATTTTGTACTAAGGAAGAGCTACATTAAATCAGCTACTTGATATTTTAATATCTATTAGATACATGTATGTTCAACCCCCACGATATATTACTAACAAATGGAGTCAAATTCCTCCCTGGTGTAACTTTACTGACTTCATTGGGGAGATAGCAGGCATTTGCAAGAAATGGGAATTTTAGTTTTGAACTGTGACCATTTTCTGCACCAAGAAAAGCCTTCACAGACTGGGCTCGTTGTGTTTTGGTGTATCACACAGAGGAGTGAATGCAGAACTCATCTGTCCAAGTGGAGCTATACCTTTAAGGAATCAATACTGGATTATCATCTCTGCTGAATTGTAACTTTCTGTCTAAAATCTGTGTGGAGCTGTTAGCAGTTATGATACATTTTACAGGCTAAACAACTTAGTAATGCTTTAATCATTCCAATGCCCTGTACAATATGGTTCAGTTCATTGTTAGGCCCTCCAACCTCATTGGGTGCCTCGTAGCCTCACCCCATAGGTCGGTGGTTCTCAACCTTTCCAGGCGACTTACTGTGCCCCTTTCAGGAGTCTGATTTGAGCCCCAGGTGGGTGGGGCTTGGGCTTCCGCATGTGTCTTAAGCTTCAGGAGGGGCCCTGCCTGCCACCCTCTAAGGCCAGCCCTGCACTTGAGACCCTCCTAAACCCATCCCACATCCCCCCATGTTGAGAAACATTGATAGTATATAGAGCAGTATAAACAAGTCATTGTATGAAATAATAGTTTGTACTGACTTCACTAGTGCTTTTTAGGTAGCCTGTTGTAAAACCAGGCAAATATCTGGATGAGTTGATGTACCCCTGTTTGAGAACCACTGCCAAAGGTGGAAACTGGCCACTAGTTACAAGAATATGGGTAGAGTTGTGTGGCTAACAAGTCAGAGCCACGCTAATGAATGCCTGCAGGCTCCATGGAAAATGGACCCTTTAGTGTCTAAGATTTAAAATGTTTCTTATCAAAAGTGGGGCCCAAAATTTCAAATGTGGGTGACTAGGGTGAGCGGGAGCTGTGGCTGCTCAGTATGTCAGCGTGCCACACTTTCAGCACGTAAGTTTGAAAATGCTGGCCTTGATGGCAGGAGTATGTACCATACTGCACAAACCTGTGTTGCAAAGACAACTTGAAGGGGGGAGCGAAAACTTGGTAATAAAGCCCCTTAAAGATTATCACAGACCTTCCACAAGGGAAAAGCTACAACTGTGCCAAGACAGAGAAACATGCGTGAATCACAGGAATAAAGAGCAGTAATTGCTGATGTCAAATTATTAGACCCAATTCTACAGAGCACCCTTGATTCCTATTGATGTCCACGGGAGAGGAAGGTTGTCAGTACCCCCAAAACTCAGGCCACATCTATCAACTTTAGGCACCCATCCCTGAAAATGTTGGCCTTTTGTTTTTACTGTAAACACTATTCCAAATTTCCCTAAAATCTTCCCCCAATTTTGCTACAATTAAACCCCTCAAGGAATGTACGTACCTGCCCCGTCTCGTATTACTGAGCTGAGTTTGGAGCTGAAGAGGACATCAACGTGATTCAGGATAAATTCCACCACCACGGACTGGATTCGGACCTCCATGAAGGCAGCTGTTCCACTGAAACAGGCAGACTCTATCTGTTTCGATCTAAGGAAATGCATGGTGGATTAAACTACAATGTAAATTCACCATGGGTACGGGCTCATTGAGCATACGGACTTGCACTGCTGCGACCAGGTATATAACACCACTTAGGGCAGGTTCCATAATGGATCCAGATAGCGCTTTAAGGGCCAGATTCTCTGCTGGTGTAACTCCCTTTGTTTTCAAAGAGCTGGGCAAATCTGAATTTGGTGCTGTGATGACTTCAGTCTGGATCTGACTCGATGTCAATGGCAACAGTGTCCCCTAGCAGAGGGAGGAGCAGCTGTTGCAGGCCCAGACTGAAGTGAGTGATAGAGCTGCATGTCGAAGGCTTGCCTGTTTTGTCCCCTTCCCTCCATGTGCACTTGAAGTTGACAATGCAATTACATGAACAAGCTCACTGTAGCCTTTTAAATAAACTTTTCCCCATGAGCTAGGAAAATCTCCAACTAGCCCACCAACATTCAAAAGTAGCCTTAACCAAGAGAAAATCGCCAGGCGGAAGAAACTGGCTCACACACGTTAACTGCCCATGAGGGACTCTCTGACTCAGATATCTCAGGATGGTAATGGGACAGTCCAGAAACTAGCACAAAAAAAAAGGGGGGGGGGGGGGGGGGTTGGTTGTTTTGTGTTTTAAGTAAGGTTTTGAAATTAGTGATGGCATTGTAAGATTGTCCCTCTGGAATCTCCCATGTCAAAGTTTATCCAAGGGTCTGGCAAGATCATTTACATATGTATGAAACCTACTAGAGGTGCTGGGGGTGCTGCTTCACCTCCTGGCTTGAAGTGGTTTCCATCATATATAGGGTTTACAGTTTGGCTCAATGGCTCTCAGCACCCCTGAAACCTACTAGTATATATATATCACATCCCAGTGCAGCAGTCTGTGTAGTTTGACATCAGTGGCGCCACAGAATGGAACCAGTTTTCCTGCATGACCAAAGGAGACAGTATCCATGTCTAACCGAGGGAGAGGAAAAAAATGACATTGGAGGGAAAAAGTAGACCTGATTCTCCATTCATTTACACTACTGCAAATAAGGAGTAATTCTGTCAAAATCAGTGGAGTTACAATGGTGAAACAGGCCCAGTGGGCCCACAAGGCCAGCTGCTGTAGTTCCACTGACGTCAGTGGGAATGATGCTAGTAGAAGACCTGGCCCAACATGTCCAGTCTCAAAGCACTTTCTCCGGAAAATCTCCCACTGAAAAACCAACAGCAGTTGTGCCTGAATAAGAATTGAAGAATCAAAACCATAGGGGTTTTCCTGGGTGTTGACATTTAGCATCCTCTTGGGAACATAGCATGAAATAACCTCAGCATGCAGTGTTTACTTGGTGGAACAGGTTTGATGTGTGTTTCAAATGTAAAGGGGAGAGAAAATCCAATAGAAGTACCTTAGTAGGTTTGGCGCCCAGACAATTGCTAAGTTCTTGCTATGCATGTTTGTGATGGAGCAGTAATCAGCTAGATGAGCCAAGTGCCTCATTAGGAACTCCAGTGTCCTGAAAAATGAGAACGAGATGCAAAAATCTGTTAACTGATAGGCAAACGTTCAACACCCATTAGCAAGCCTTGCTGCAATTGGCAGCACAGAAAAACACAATGAATTAATTGGTATTTGCTTGGAAGCAAAAGAAGGAATGATGTGCCCTAAGCAAGACAAAAATGTTGCCTCAGGCAGATAATTACAGCAGGGTCTCCTGACTGTCAAATTGAAGAAACACATGCACTTGTTAGATTTAACAGAACACAAGGGCGGGCAAACAAAACTTGATGTAGGCAAAAATACCTGCAACTCCACTAGCTTAACAGGCTATAGAACCAGCTAGTCACTCTGGAGTTCGTTACTTGGCTGCTCTACCACAATGTTGTGCAACAGAAATAAAACATTTGCTCAGGCAGAGCCTGGGTCTGATAACTTCTTGGGCATGCTGCAAAACCTATCTCAGGCTTTTGGGAAGGGGTTTATTTTATTCTCTCTGTGTAAGGTAGACGATGCTTTTATTTAGGAACCCGAGTGGCGTTTAGTGGGAGGCTGCTTTGAAAATCCCAGCTTTAAGCACCAAGATAGGACGATCTCTGTTAAGTTTTGTACGGTGTATTTCAGTTTATGGGATGGACACCTGCAGATATATATTTATACATCTAAATAAGATACAGGGTGAAACTTTCCAAGCTTGTATTCACACACTCAGAGACCATTACTTTTGAGCAACACAGATGGCAAGCACCCCTGGGAATTTTCAGGAACTAACTGTTTTTATTACAGCCAGCAGTGGGGGTCAGTGCTCCATGGTGCTGGTGTGGAGCACTGAGGGTACAAGAGAACCTGCTCTCACACTAACACAAGTGCTGATGTGCAGCCCCCAAGTTAAGTCAGCTCAATCACTTAGTAATACCAATAAACTTGAAGAGGTGAGTTGAGTGCAGGATCTCAAATCTCCCCAGACCTGTTCTGTCTTCATTTCTTCCCTGCCTGGCACCCCTGCCTGGTTTCTCTTTGCACACGTGCCCTGTGCAAAGACATGTAGGGATAAAGCCTTACGCTAAAAAGTCTGCATTTACTGGCGATGAAATGGACAAAACCCCATGAGACTTGCACTGCCCTTCCACAGCCTGTGCTGCCAAGCGCCACCATCAGCAGCCTGGAAACTCTTGCTTGGCCGACGATTATTAGAAGAATAAAAATGCTCTTTTCTTCCAAAAAGGCTGCACAGCCAAGCCTCAGGAATGTTTAGGAGGAAACCTCAAGTGAACCACCATCTCTGCCAGTCACCACTAGGGGGAACACTTGCAGCAGAGTTATCTCCTGTGAAATGTGACTGCTCTCACTCCCTCCTTGTCTCTCACCTGGGATTTTATCCTTTCCTAGCCCCCTCTCTGTTCTGAGAACAAGGCTGATACATGAGAATCAGACATTAGGGCAGAGAGTGATTACAGAAGCATCACCGGCCACAGCTTAAATAAGTGAGGCAGGGCTGGGAAAGACAACAACATGCTTTAGATTGATGGGGATTTCCTAAATGGGGCTTTTCATGGGAGATTTTAACTACAGAGCTACTCTGTCCCTATGTCCTCCCAGTGCAGATGGGATCGGGTGGCAATACAAAAGCCCAGGCACTGAGATGGACCAAAGGAAGAACCTCACATCCAACCCACTCTGAATTTCAGCGTGAGGGCAGGAGAGGAAAGCTCAGAGTTGAATCTAGCCAAATTTGCCCTTAAGGCTCCGATCCAGAGTCAGACCCAGAACAAGAGGGGCTGCTTCCTGGCTCAGCTGCCCACGATATTTTGGTGCCATCAAATCTGAACCTTCCACTTTGGCCATTCCTAGACCTAACTGGCCAGGGTAAATGGGCACAGAACAGGAGCAAGACTGCAAGCTGAGGTATCCCCAGCCCCCTGCCATGAATGACAGGGGAGGCGGCTGGGGCACATGAAGGTAAACCGGAAAGAGGCACAGAATAGAAAAAAACCCTGTGAATTAAGGCCTAAAGGGGTACAAGGTTGTCCCACAATGGTGTAAGTAGTTAGGGTCACCCTTGAGACTGCTTTATGGCACACTGACATCACAGCAACCATCAGAAAGGCCATGCTGCCCACCCTGCCAACAGGACAGAACAACTTGCCCCTGTAAAACAGGCATGGTCCAGCCAGTTACTGCACACTCCAGTGTGGGGATAGTCTACGGTATAACTGAGGGCATTTGAGGCCATGCTGGGGAGAGTCCCAGGGGAAAGGAGAGGGGTTGGGTGGCTGCAGCATGGCATGGCAGTTCACTAGGACAAAAAAAAGAGGCTCAGATTCCTATGCTGCTTTTCCGACTGCCAAATTCCCAAATGCTCCCTCCCTTTCTGTAATGCATGTGGGAGAGCAGTTCCTCTCTGCTGTCAGCAGAACGACTTCCCTGTCAACCCTGCTAGTTAAACACACGTACTGCCACAGCTGCACTCCGTGCAACTTAGATTAGTGTCTCTGCAGTGCTTCCTTTTTCACATTATTTCAGATGCTGCATCTTCATCTGTGTCACCAGATTAACTGGCCTTACTGGGCAAACCCCTGACAAAGTTCTGATTCTCCTGCTACTTGCTTCATTCCTCTCCCTCTTACTTCAACCTACGGTTTTTGTCCTCATTAAAAATATCCTGTGCAAAGTCTCACCACCCACCTCCCCTCTCCATAATGAAATCGGACTACTTGGCTATGATGGGCTCTGTATTCATCCCCTCCTGGCATGCTGTATAGAGTAAGGCAGATAAGATGTATGTACAGTATGTGTCGTTACTGATCTAATTAAAATATAAGTCAATGTTATGCAGTCAACAATCCTTCCAAGTGTGCTCAACTATGCAGGAAGAATGCGGCCATCTTAGGTGGGGAAAATCAGAAAGCACACAATAATATACAATCATCACTTATGAAGGGAAGGCTGATAACGGCCAAACAAGTGACACCATCGTGCTGCAGCGTAAGTCCCAATATTTAGCATAATGTTATTTCAGTTTAGTCTGCATTGGTGACCTTCGTCCTGGACAGGCTGAGGATGGAAAGCTAGGGCCCTGGTGCACTGTCAGAGCAGAAAAAAGAATGAAAGCGTGTGGTGGGGTAAAGCTATGCACACTAACCTGTAGTGCGGTGGGGGTAGTTGCTGGATGACATCATGAATTTTAACCAATCGCTCTTCATCTGTAGCAGCAGACACAGCATCCTGGAACAAAACAACAAATTAAGGTGCTAACACTGGGCGTTTGCTAATGCAAATGAAACAGTTTGGATGGCGTGCAGTTTGCTGGCATTTAGATTTGTAGGATTTACCTTCCCACAGAAGCCTTTAGGCTGCCCCCTTCACCATGGTATCTGTGTACTGAGGAGGTGGGCCTGCGTACAACTAACATTAAAGGCAAAATTCAATGAAGCTGGCCCAGGAGCTGTAAGTTGCACCTTGATGGCACAGAGTGACTCCTTGTGCTGCAGCGAGGGTGACATTCATCCCAAAGGAGGCCAGCAACAGATGTTCCCACCAATGCCCTCCCTTGTTGGCTGCGCCATCTGTAGTTTCTGCTGGGGACTCCTCAAATGCTATGGGGATTCACACAATCATTCAAACCTCCAACATGCCTCCCTCCTGGTGCTGCAAGTCTAGAGCAAGGTATTGTGCCCTGCCACAACTGCACGCGGATCCCAGTAAGGGAACAGCAAAGGGCACTGTGAGCCTGGAGTGCTGGACACGAGCACAGCAGTGTGTGGCTGCTAGTTTGGGTTCAGCAGCAGAGTTGTTGGAGTAGCATGCCCAAACGGTATCTGCCCTAAGCCAATGCTTTTGAGAGCCTGGTTTTCACAGGTAACCCTTTTTAAACATAAAGGGAAAGAAAGATCTTCAGCAGGATCCATTTCAGAAACTTATATGGCCCCCGTTACCAGGCTTTACAAAACAGGTGGCTCTGTCATTCCTGTTGATCAAACCCACAATGACGTTGCCCAATCCGTGGAAACCAAGATATCAGCTTGTACTTACTGAGAACTTCTCGTACAGCTGATATGTGAGCAGGGGGTTGGGGAGCTCGCGGAAGTAGAGCTTACAGAGGGAGCCCACACAGTGGATATCTTGAATGTAAACATCTTTAGTCAAGTCGGGGATCTGCTCCGAGTCAAACTCGTGGCTAGAGATGAGAAAGGCAGACGGGGGGGGGGGGTGTGTGTAGGAGGAGGGGTGGCAGTGGAGAAAAACCAAAAACAAATCAGAGTCAAAGGAACACAAGAGCATGCTTCACAGAAGAAATAAATGACTTAGAGCCAAAGCCACAAGAGTCACGCTTGTGCTGTTGCAAACTCACGTTTTTCCAAAATGGGATGGTTTCTTACGAGGCATCATCGGTTGCGTTTACATCTGACTGGCTAGCCCAGAAATCAGATTTCCCGTAACAAGGCAGACGCCCTTGTATTTTAAAGTGTCTATTCTCAACACTGTTGCAGGCAATTTACATCTCTAACCCCAGTGATTGTGACTGAGAGCTGCCTAGGTAAAATTCACCGTGGGCCAAAATGAAAACTTTACCCCCTTTAAATTTCAAAGGCCTGGAAACTGAAATTATAAGCAACATTGAACATCAGGGACTATCAACAGCTGCTGTACATCAAAACTACTGTGTGCAGAAATTCCTTGGAGGCAAGCTAGAGAGCCCAGCAAGAATGAACAGAGCCAGGAACCACATGAAGAAAACCCGTGTGCATTCCCTTGGTTTTCACAGAGAGAGGAAAAGAGAGAGAGAAACCCAAAGCACAAATTTTTATGAAATAAAAGCTGCACTTAGAGGGCCAGGGCTGGCAAGCCTTGCTTCCCACTAGAATATGTGCATGGAAATTCCTGTTTCCAATTAGCCAGGGACTAGCGTAGTCAATCAGGCCACTGGGAGGGGT
This sequence comes from Terrapene triunguis, assembly GCF_002925995.2. Taxonomy (NCBI): domain Eukaryota; kingdom Metazoa; phylum Chordata; order Testudines; family Emydidae; genus Terrapene; species Terrapene triunguis. The sequence continues at coordinate 5,343,968 of NW_020664725.1, forward strand.
GAGTGGAGTATTGCTGTTGCTAAAGCTCACTTCTCCACGAGATGTAAATCGAACTGCTGATCCCCTATGCAGAACAAGACACTCCGAACACGGAGGTATTCAGGAATAGTTATTTCAGAATAGCTGTTGCTGAATAACTCCAGGTGTAGATAAGCTCTTTGGGGAAGGAGCAGGGAGAATTTTAAGAGATTATTTAAAAGTGAAGTGGGATGGAGTGAGGTAAAGGCAAAGGAGAATGAGTTCCTCCAGCTAGCAACCTCCACTGCAAGGGTGCGGGATTCCTTGCCCATCTGAGATGTGCTGATGATATTCTAGAAAGACAGGCAATGTCTAAGCATTGCCAAGGCCTTGTCTACTGGGAAACCTGCCCTGGTATAAACTAAGGTGGGAGTTTAAACTGATATAGTTACAATTAATGCAAACCCATGAGGACCCACTTATTTCAGACTGAGAGTGGCCTTTTTTTAAAGTTTAATTTAAGTCAACTGGAAACAGGTTTAAGCTAAATCAAAATATTCTGCCCTTAAACCGAAGTAAGGACCTACACACAGGGTGTTTGCACCAGTTTAATAAACTGGTTTAAAAAGGTGATTTAAGTTAAACCAGTCACACTTCGTCATGTAGACGAAGTTTGTCATTTCACTTCAGAACCTCTGTGAAAAAGAGAGAGGTGGGATTTTAAATGTTCCAGAGCTACAGCATGCAGTTCATGAAGCAGGCGCGAGCACTGGGGAGCTGCTGTGATGGTACCTCCCCATCTGTTCTCCAAGACACCCACCGGCCTGTCATCACTGAACTCTAGGATTCTGAAACCAGAGCATTTAAATGAGCATGTGCTGGGATTCATCGAATACAATGCAATCATACCGTAGCTTCTGGATATTTGACGCAATTCCTGACAGGCGGTATATTCCATCCACAATGCCGTGTTTCTCAATGAATTCGGTGCAGCTCTTGAGGACCTGGGGGACTAAAAAGAAAAAAGGGCTAGTGTTTAGTTGACCATGTTACTGAGGGCCTGTGATCATGTCAGATCTCATAAGCTAAGCACAGATGGGCTGCTTCCCTAGTTGCTACTTGGATGGGAAACCAAGGAGGTGTAGGAAATAAGTGCTGGTAACTGGTAGCAGGCATGCTTTCCTTTAAGTGAGTATTGAAGCATGGTGTTAGGGGGAACTGTGTTGCAGGAGATGCCATTTCTCAGCTGAGATACAAAACAGGTTCTCACCAACTGTGGTTATGGAAGATCTACACTTACAAACAAGCCGTGGTGTTAACGCCACTATCCTGGCCAATCTGAAATTGAGCAATTTCATTCTGTCCAGCCAAAATTCTTTCTGCAGCTTCAATTCAGCATGAAATTCTCCTCCCCTACTTGGTTTAAACTGTTACGCTGTTAAAGAAATACCACGTTCTACCCCAGGGTTACCTGCATTTTTATGATTAGTAATTTGATCTCTGTATGTGCAGGACACTGATGCATTTGAGCATCCCAGGATTTAGAAAGCTACATGACACAATGAACCCACTGAAACCGCAGTGCAAAACTGGGTACAAAGGAAGACCCAGATAAGGCTGGACTGAAAGTAAGACCCAGTGGATGTAATCAGGTTTACAATAACATTCAGGCCACTTCACCAACCAGTTCTCTCCAGATGGCTTCCCAATACAACTGAACTTCCACCGTGTGATCTAGCTATCCATCCCGCTGGATTTAAGGGAGGAGCAAAGCTGATCCCCTTTAAAAGGGAAATGAGACTTGATATGATCCCAGACAGGAAATTAGGATCAGACCCATCTAAGCATCATCAAGTCCTCATGGAAAAACTCAGATTTTTGTGGATTCCTCAGCAGGAGACTTTCTTGCCACAGCTCCTACAATGATCTAGTTATATTCTTACACAAGATGCCAACTCTTATCAATTTGCCATGTGACACAGATTGTGAATAGGTCATATGGCAAATTCCCTTATATTAAGTAATATATACCAACTGCCAGGAACACTTGAACTTAGATGCCCTATTCCTCCTCCCCACCCCCCATCCACTCTACTGCTGTTCTGCTTCACATCAGGCACAGAAGCAGATGAACAACCTGGGCAAGGAAAGGAGCAGACATTTTCAGTGGTTCCCTAGAAATAAACAGATGCATCTCAGACTAATGTACCATGAAACATAGGACAGTCTGCAATTTGGTGTTTTACCTTCTATATTCACAGTATCTCAAGCTGCTTTCCAGAGACTGTTGGGCAAATGGAGCCCCTTCTACCCCATAGAGCCTTGGAAATAAAATCCTTTACAGAGCAAGGCATTGACCAGAACTGGTTACCTCCCGCTCAAACCTGTAAGTGCCTTGGGATCTTCACCTTCCGCTGAAGGGCAACCTAGAGGAGTGGTTCTCAACCTTTCCAGTCTCCCTTTCAGGAAGCTCATTTGTCTTGTGTACCCTCAAGTTTCACCTCATTTAAAAACTACTTGCTTACAAAAATCAGACAAAAATACGAAAGAGTCCCAGCACGCTGTTACTGAACAATTGCTTCCTTTCTCATTTTTACCATATAACTATAAAATAAATCAATTGGAATATAAATATTGTTCTTACATATCAGTATATAGTGCAGTATAAACAAGTCATTGTCTGTATGAAATTTTAGTTTGTACTGACTTTGCTAGTGCTTTTCATGTAGCCTGTTGTAAAGCTAGGCAAATATCTAGATGAGTTGATATAACCCCTGGAAGATCTCCACGTACCCCTAGGGATACACGTACCCCTGGCTGAGAACCCTGACCTAGAATACTGGCCCGAGCTGCCTAACCAAAATCCTGTGTCATAGAGAACAAACTTGGCATGCTTCCATGGCTTTGTGCTCCTGGGGTTCCTCTAGCTGTATAAACAGACAGCATGGGGAATACTGTATGTAAGTCATAATTAGACTGCAAGAGCAGCCTGTTCTGACACTTTGGGTTGCTGTTTTTTTCCTTCCTTGACTTGATGCAAAGAGTGGGATATAGTCATAGCAATACATTTACTGCACTGGCTTATTCACCATACCAAGAGATTGGATAGTGCTGTCAGAGTCAGCATGGGGCAAAAACACAAAATCAAAGTACTATGGGCCCAGCCACACCAGAAATTCCACTGGATCAGGCTATGTGTTCGTCTCCTGACCTGGCTACCACATTGATCCATCCTGTAGCAGAGATGGGACACTGAACATCTACTGAACTGTGCTAAAGCTCTGGATGCAGCATGGCTTGGAGATGTGGTTAAAAACACGTGGTTAATTAGGTCCCTGACATAACTGTAGTTAAAAAGGGTCTTTTGCTGGCAGGATGACCTTAGTTTGCTATTTAAAAAAAAAAAAAAGGGCGGGGGGGGGCCCCACAGGAAGATTACATGAGCGTTTTAAATTTTTCCCCTCCAACCCCCATCTTTCCACAGTCCCTGGTAGCTGCATGTTTCTGGTACCAACAAGAAATATGAAATTGCAGTAAAAGCAGCCAAAGCTAATGCTAAAGCTGCCTACCAAAAATCTGACAATAGAGAGGCAGTTGGTGTCCTGAGACTACTCCCTACCACGATGACTAGTACTGTCTCATTGAGTGCTTGGGCTCCTGCTGTCTGCATCTGTCTCTTGCTTTATACTTATTGTGAGCACTTTGGGGCGGGAACCATCTGTTTGTACAGCACCTAGCACCATGAGGCCCTGATCCATGACAGGAGCTCCCGGGCGTCACCATAATTCAAATAAATAATAACAAAAGTTTAACAATGTGCACTGTTGTTTATATTCCCTTTCTGGGCAATATCATGTCCAACCTCCGGACACCAGATAACCCCCCTTCAGGGAAACAACTCAAAGAAACAACCACCTCACCTGCACTTCAGGGTGCTAGAGTTAATTGATAATTGCTGCATTTAAACATCCACATCCTGTGAGGCCCCGAGCAACTTGTGTATCGCCTGCTCCCGGATCAGGCATCCCATTCCCGGATCAGGCATCCCATTCCCACCTCTCCCTCCCTTTGCCGGCCCCAAGTGACTGACATTCCAGGCCCTGAACCGGAGAAGCCTGGGAATGTGGAAGCATTACCAAAGGAGACCCCAGCATGTTTTATCACTGGGGTGACTCAAGGAATTTTTCACCTCATTCCTCAGCATCTCCCAGTGGGTTTGAGAGTTTTACAGCATCTCTCCTTGGGCTTTTATTTTATTTACTCATTGACTAAAAGGGTTAATTCTTCCCCTCAGGATGAAGTGAAAGTTTTATAGCTCTCATTTTCAAGGGTGTTTTAATTCATCTTGAAATCAGCCCCTTTACAGTCCTCTAACCTCGCTTTGTTTTCCCTTTTTAATCTTTCATAACCTTAGCCGCCGTCTTTGTGGTTGTTGTTGGATGTTGTTTTTTTGTGTGCGTTACTGGAATCTGAATTATTTGTTCAACCTGGGGAATGAGACCTCCCACCGAGTTCCCCTGCAGCAATGTCATTTTTACAGTATTTCAGCAATCAGGTCAACTACTGCACAAGCCAGGGCCTTTTGGCTGGTTAACGGACCATATCGCCTAGAACTGCAGCTGCTCAGCTGAATTCCCCTCAGAGCGAATGACTGCAAAAAGTTAAATGATCATTCGAACAGGAACAATGAATATGAATTGAACTGTTGTACATACTGTAGCTAACCTTCTAAACAAACGCTGTCAAACTATGGCTGTCGTTAAGTTCCAATATTGTCTAAGAAGCTTAGCAAAAAGCAATTAAATGAAGGAGCAAGACGGTAAGGCAGTGAGATGGGAAGATAATAACTAATAATTGTTCTCCGTTAGGAACCCACATACCATTGGTAGACACATCCCCAACAGCTGATGAAATACTACAGCTATTTTTACTCCCACTTCCCTCTCCATCTTATTTTGGATGTCATAGGGTAAGTCTACACTGCAATTAAGACACCCAAAGGTAGCCCGTGCCAGCTGACTCACCTCTAACTACCGCTTACCGCAGGTACTGTGTGTGCTTTCCATTGAAGCTGGCTGAAATTTTTGGAAGATACGGAATTTTTAAAAATCGTCAAAAAAAACCAAACTCACTCTCACAAAACTGTTACCATTTTGCAACCAGCTCTGCTTTTCAGCTGTTTAGCCATTTTAGTTTCAGCAGCCTATTTTTCCTTCTTTAAACCTGCCCTCCCAGCTGTCCTTCCCACGTTAAGGCACAACTGCATGGGGATGCGCTTCTATATCAAGGTGAGATTTGAAAGTGTGAATTACTCCCTTTTTATTACCCCATCCACGCCAAGCCAGAAAGTGGCCTGCAGGTGACGTTTTATAAGCATGCAGTCCCATTCCACCCTCTACTCTTGCATACTCAGATAACTTTACTCATCTCCTCCCGCAGTTCACTCCTAAATCCTGAGCCTAACATCCTCCCTTGAGCTACCAAACTTTAAAAATAAAAGATCAAGCCACAAACATGGACTTCCTTCAAGATGCTGTAGGGTTTGCAAGAAATGACCCACGCTAAAAATACACATATTACTAAAGAACGAAGATAAAGTCTAAGTCAACTACACTACTTCCTGGCAATATATCTCTCTTATCTGACAGAGTGACTTTTGTACTGTAGGTCTTAAGGTAATGGCAAAGAGGGTTATAAAATATAAATGAGACAGCTACAAGAGCAGACAGAGACCTTGTGGTGCCTAGGAATGGAATCCGCTTTCTACAATGAAATCTGCTTAAGGCTGGATTGTCTTGTTGCTCCACTAAGGACAGCACTTAACCACACATGCTTAAGCCCCACTGACATTTATGGGACTTAAGCATGTGCTGTATGTGCTTACCTGAAGCCTCAGGCTCTGTCTACACTATACAGTCGTACCACTTTTAACTGTACAGTAATCAGTGCACCCCTCCCCAGCCCTGAGTATGGATGCAGTTATAAAGTGGTTTTGTACAGGAAGGGGAATAACTGTACTAGTATAAGGCACCTTTATACTGGTGTAAATGTGTCCACACTAGGGCTTTTATCGGTACAACTATTTTGATTTTTTTTTTTTTAAAAAAAAACACCTTTAACAGCAATAGTTATACCAGTAAAACTTTCAAGTGCAGACCAGGTCTTACTGTTCCATGGACAAGTCCCTAAAACTTACTGCCCGAAAAAAATTAATGAAAGAGAACTAAAATACCATTCTTGACATCTAAACAGAGGAGAAGACATACGAGCTGTTGCTGTACAGCATGAGATATTTCTTCCCATGTTTTATTCTCCTCATGGCACTGGTATTTCAAAATGCAAATTAATTACCAAGCCCCTTGTGTCCTCTGCGTAGGTGAGGCATAAGGAATTTCTCTTATCAAGGTTGTTACTTTCAGCCGCTCCAAAGGAGGCAGGCTGGAAAGGAGTGGAGAGAGTTTTCCTTTTACTAATTTTAATAGCTTGTGTGTCCTTCTCAATTCCCCTTTCATACAGCTCAGAAGATCCCCTCTCAAAGAGCAGTAAAGCCACAGCGGGGCCTCGTCACAATGCTAAGCTGAGCCAAAAGGAGCGTGGGATCCATTGGTTTGAAAGAGGGCAAGGACACAAGTGCCCATCGACTATGGAAACTGGACCGAAATAACTCAAAACCGTTGACCTTCAAAGATACCAACGCTCACCTTTTTAGTGGTGCCCTTGGAGAGAGAAGTGCGCCTGTGCAAGGTGGGGTCCCCACCAATCTTCTGCTATATGGGTTGGCTGGTTATTGCTATCATAGGGTGGAGTTTGCTGCTGGATTCAGCTTCTAGGTTATGATTTCTCTGTCAAGGGCACATAGGGACAGATTTCCAAAGTGATACAGGTGCCCAGAGATGCAGCTAGGCACCTAGTGGGATTTACAAAGGTGCTTAAGTGAATCAGGTGCCTAACTCACATTGACTTTCCATGGGAGTTAGGCTCCTAACTTGCTTAAATGCGCTTTCACAGTCCTATCAATCTAAGGGTATGTCTACACCCAGCCGCTAGTTCGGCGGCTGGGAATCGAAGTTCTGGGTTCGACTTATCGCGTCTTGTCTGGACGCGATAAGTCGAACCAGGAAGTGCTCGCCGTCGACTGCGGTACTCCAGCTAGACGAGAGGAGTACCGCGGAGTCGACGGGGGAGCCTGCCTGCCGCGTGTGGACCGAGGTAAGTTCGAACCAATGTACTTCGAACTTCAGCTACGTTATTCACGTAGCTGAAGTTGCGTACCTTAGTTCGATTTGGGGGTTTAGTGTAGACCAAGCCTAAGGAAGCAAATATATATATAAATACATAAAAATAGGCCACACAAAATATGTATTATTATTCTCATTTTGAAGATTGGGAAAGTGAAGCAGAGATGTTAAGTAACCTGCCCAAAGGTCACAGAGGAAGTATAAGAGATGGGATTAGAGCTCAGGTGTGCATTGTTCCCAGTCCTTTGTTCAGACCACAAGATCACACCTATGTTTCACTAAACTCTGTCTCTCTCTCTGATCACGTCTACCCTTTATAATCATTACAGATCATCCCCAAATGACTGCAAGCTTCAACAAATGTGATTTTAGATTTGCATGTATCTGATGTCAACCAGCAAGTTCCAGGATATAAAATACCAGGCCACACATTGAAATCAGCAGTAAAATCTAGCCAAACAGAACAGCAATATAAACAAAGGGGCTGGAAGGCATTAGAACCCACAAGAGAAAAAAGCTGAAGTGGGCTGTAAAACCATTCCAAACAGCCTCACCAAATGACTGCCCCATAATGCACCTTTACAAGTCACTTCCTCCAGTTTACAAAAAGTGTATGTGGAATTGTGATAAATACCATTTCAAACAGATTTACACAAAACTGTATAAGAAGACAACATTTCTGTAGTGTGCCAGATAATACTGACAGGAAATGAGTAATAAGGGGTCATAAGAGACAGATGGAATAAGTCTGGTCTGATAAATGCATGGTGCAAGTCAGAGAATAAATGTGTCAGTCGCCCTGTATCCTAGTTAATGACTTCTCAATCTCAGAAAACCCACTTGAAAGCATCCAGGGCAAAACTTTTCTTTGTGTAAAAAAATAAAATAAAAAAAAGAGTTGCTGCTTAAACAAATCTATTGATGTTGGTTGCTAAGATTCAAACCTGAAGTGTTTTGGAACTAAACTCCAGGATTTTTACACTTTCACATGATTAGTGTTATTTACTATTTGTATTACAGTAGCACCCATAGCCCCCAATGTGCTGGATGCTCTGCAAGCATAACGAAGACAGTTTCTATAGCGAAGACCTTGCAATCTAAATGCATTCATCTTTAAAATGGCAGTTTCATAGAAAAATCTCTAGACTGAAAACAATTAGCCATAAAGGTCAGTTTGTGAGTAAAGATTACACTTGGGCCTCTGTAACATTTCAAAGATACACTGGGCACATGAATTTCACAGACTGTTCACATTTTTAACATATTTATGCAATTTTTAAAAAGAGAAAGAAAACAGAAGACAGACACATTTGTGGTTTTACATAGCTTTCTATTTTTTTAATTAATGTTTGCCTTATTGCTTATTTGCAGTTTTCCGCATTGTTTTCTTATTCTCCAATAAAAGCAAGAAGAGGCAGCGTAAACAGGGCCAATGCAGGTCGTAAGTGTTAGAACCTCAAGGAAGGATTAAACCAGACTTAAAGTAGGATTAGATTATTCTAACCCCTAAAAGCAAGGCCCCGAATTGTGGTTTTCCTCAAGTTGGCCAAGATTCAAGGGCAGCCAGCCAGACATCTATTGTAATTAAAAATTAACAACAAAATCAAGGGACTAATGAAATGAACGTGAAGAACCGAAGAGATGACATATAGGTTGCAAGGTCTGAGCGAAAGGAAAAATGAGAATGGAGCTGGTTTTACTCTGCCCACACAGAGCATCCCAGCTGAAATGTTCCCTCAGATGTTCCTTTCTTGTTCTAACCTGTTTTAAAATAATTATAATAATTAATGGAGATGTCCTATCTCCTAGAACTGGAAGGGACCTTGAAAGGTCATCGAGTCCAGCCCCCTGCCTTCACCTGCAGGACCAAGTACTGATTTTGCCCTAGATCCCTAAGTGGCCCCCTCAAGGATTGAACTCACAACCCTGGGTTTAGCAGGCCAATGCTCAAACCACTGAGCTATCCCTCCCCTTTTACTAACCATATTCTTCCCGTTTGGAAGCCTGCAATGATTTATCACTGAAAATATTATATAAACAATGGGAATCTGGCGAATCACAAGGAAGCTGGGATCCCTGGTGATGATAAACCACCAACGGCACTAGAACAGGCGGTGATGTCATCAGAAACTCCAAGGAGGCAGGAGTGTCTTGGTTTAAAAGCCTTACCTTTGAACTGAGTGGAGTTGAGAAGGCTTAGAACATGGCAGGCTAAGGACCCTGTCTCCTGCAGAGGTTCAGGCTGAGACTTTCAAGACCAAATAGGGGATTTGGATATCCAGTTCCTGCTAAAATTAAATCCCCTATGTGATTTTGAAAACTGCAGTCTCAATTTTTAAACCCTATACATTTCCCTCTCAAAAACGGTTTCAAATAGAAGGAAGACAAAAAAATAAATAAAAAATCAACTGCATCAATATTTATTCTCCCTGTTTCAGGGATGGTACATTTTGCAGCAGTAAGGTCGAGGAGAGGTTACTCACCTTGTGCAGTGACTGGAGTTCTTTGATGTGTGTGCTCCACTTCAGGTGCGCATGCGCCTTGCACCATTGATTGCAGATTTTTGGTAGCTGCGTCCGTTCAGCCCATGCCCTACACATCCTCCTGCCCCGCACTGAAGCTATATAGGGCTGTGTGAGCAAACCACCCTCAGTTCCTTCTCTGCCGCAAAGTCCCACAGAGAAACTCTGAAGCAGCGGGGAAGGAAGGTGGTTAGTGCGGCACCATCTTGAAGAACTCCAGTTACTGCACAAGGTGAGAAACCGCTCTTCCTTCTTCTTCGAGTCGTGTCCCTGTTGGTGCTCCACTTCCAGTGACTCCCTAGCAGTATCCCCTTAACAAGGTGGGCGGTTCAGAACAGAGTCCAGCACTGAAGAGAGGACTGTGTTGCCTATTGCAGCATCTGATTTAGCAGCGTGAACCAAAGTGTAATGGCTGGAAAACGTTATGTACCAAGGATCATGTTGCAGCTCTGCAGATTTCTGCAACTGGAATGTCCTTGAGTGGGCTACAGACGTAGACTGTGATCTAGTAAAACGTGCAGACACTCATAGGGGAGGTTAAGAACTTACCTGGGAGGTAAGAACCCAAAATGATTATCTAGTTGGATATGCACCAATTCCAAAGCTTTATTTTTGCAGTGCAGTGCAAGGGGGAACACACTCCTCCCTGATGACTGATCTAATACGTACAAGCTATGTTGTCCCTCATGAACTTGATTTACTTGTTTTTGATTAGGGGAAGAAAGTGGAGGCCAGCATTTATGACTGCCCTCAGTTCTAGCAGATTGATGTGCAAGCGTTGTTCTTGTTGTGACCATTTGTCTTGGGCTGCGTGAGGGCCCAAATGTGCTCTCCATCCCAAGAGAGAAGTGTCCATTGTTATCATGACTTATAGGGGTATTCTGGATGAACAGGATTCCTGCACAAACCCAGGAAGTCCTTTCACTAAATGAGTGACTGACAGTAGGACCCAGCTGTTTGTTGGGCACATAAACTATACTTGGCCATGCCTGGAGACATCGATAACCTGACCTTCTGTGTTACAAAAATGCAAGTTGTCATCTTCAGTGCAGACATGGCCTTTCTGGGATTTGAGGACTGAGCAGCATTCTTTGGGAAAGGTTCTTTAGAGCGAGAAACCCGTCAGAAGGGAGATAAGCCTTGACCGTCATCGAATTCAGAAACTCACCCTGACTACTGGGTGGCTGAGACTCTTGACCATACCATCAAAACTGGTGTTTGGAAGACGCTGGCGGCTGGGATAAAGCAGTCGAGGTAGTCGTCTTCTTTTTCTAAAAATCTCAACCACTTAGCTGGCAGTTCAGATGGTCTACAGAAGGTAGAAAATTGAGTAGGACGGAATCTTTGTGAAGATGAAGAACTGAATTTCCTTTTATTTGCAGGCATATATATATCCCCAAGGATCTAAGTGTAGCCCAAAAGTCCTTTAAGGCATGAAGTGAGTCGTCTGCACAGAGCTTGGGGCCATTAAATGGTAAGGCCTCAATGGTTGATTGAACCTCCAGGGGGAAACTAGACAGCTGAAGCCAGGAAGCTCATCTCATTGCTATTGTGGCAGAAATAGACCTGGCTGCAGTGTCAGCCACATCAAGTGAAGCCTGCAAAGATGTCTTTGTCAAGAGCTGACCTCCTGTATTATGACACTAAACTGATCTCGATGTTCCTGCGGTAAATGGCCAATAAAAGCATTATTAAACTTCTCATAATTCAGGTAGCCACATTTTGACATCAGTGCCCGATGATTCGTAATCCTGAACTGTAAATGTTGCTGAAGAGTAATCGAAAAGGTCCAGTTACTTCTGGTCCTTGTTATATGGGGTAGCTTTACGAATATGCCAATCTCCCCCTTTTATTAACTGCGTCCACAACCAGAGAATTTGATGCCGAGTGTGAAAACGAAAACTCAATCTCTGTCTGGTACACAGTATTTTTTTTATTGGAACACTGGCATGTAGGGGGTCCCGCTGCTGGAGTTTGCCACATGGTATTGGCTGGCTCAGCAAGAGCATCATTAATTGGCAGTGCCAACTGTGCTGAAGCAGAAGTATGCAATATGTCCAGGATGGGAAGCCTGGACTTCCTTCAGAGGAATCTGAAGCATGTCCACGACCTACTTCTCCAGAGTCTGGAACTGCCAAAGGTCAACACCTAATGATGGCAATACTGCCTTATCAGGCTATGAAGAAGCAATATTTGTAAGGGGAGGGGCGGGGGTTTGACCTTCTTGTCGGTCCTCACCTCTTGCTCCTCAAAGGTCTCCTCTACTGATTTGGCAGGGAAGAGATCGAAGGTACCGAAGAAGAGGTCTTCTAAGTTCCTTATGAAACTGAATCGGGTCCCTCAAAATTGCTGGCAGTACATTGCCCATGGGGCCACTGAAGACCAATGAGGAAGACTATAAGGCATTGGGGGGGGGGGGGAGAGACGGGGAGACATTGTTGGTTCTCCCAGGTATTAACAAGAAGGGGTCTTGTATCCTGCCTTCCTTGCATCTGCAAAGGGGAATAACGTCTCTTCAAGTAAACTGGAGAGCCTTGAACTGACAGTTCTGAGTCTCAGTCCGAATGCTCCTTCACATATTGTACAGGAGGTGACCATCCTTCTTCCCTGAAGAGGCTCGGGAAGTAGTGAATCTTACTACAATACGTGCATTCAGTAATCCTGCAGATCTCGGTTCCGAGAGGTGTCTGGAGGTTGCAAAGGGGGGAGACTCAGGCTCATTTGGGACCATGAGGTCTTTAGGGTACCAGAACTCCTGTAGTACCGGGAACACAACAGACCTTGGTACAGGCACTGTGGTTGTTCCCGATGATGCTGTCCGGGGTGCTGATGACGGTATCAAGGGTACCACAGATTCCAGTGAGGCTGCTCTCTTGCTACGGTGTGTGCTGATGGTAGTCATAATAGTAGTCTTCAGTACTGTGCCCTTTACTGCTGAGGCATGGGACTTAGGTGAAGTCTTAGAGTGCTTCACAGTACCTGAAGCACTTGAAGCCTCAATAACACCCTTCTTGGGCTTGAGGTCTCCAGTGACTGAATCTTCTTTGAGGAGGAACTCTCTATTCTGATCTTCTCCTTGGTCTTTGAGTGGGAAGCCCTTGGTACCGAAGGAGCGGTTATAGGTACCTCATTCATGGAGAGTGTCAGAGACCAGGGTCTCGACACTGCCTTCATCTGAAGCTCTCGGTGACCATGATCTTGATGTAGACAGGGAACTAACAAAAGTAGTGTGTCCTTGTTCGAGGGGGTTCTCTGCATCTGGATCCAAAGTCAGTTTTAAGGCTTGCTCCTTCAATAATAATCTATATTTAATTTCCCTCTTTTTCAGGATCTTCTCTTAAAAGAAGTGCAAATCTTGCACTTGCTTGGCATATGCAAGTCTCCCAAGCAATGAACACACTGAGAATTCCTATTCCTGTTGCTCAACAGGAGAAGCACCTGTTAAAACCCAGGGAGCTCAGCATCCCAGAGACAAGAAAAAAATGGTTTTTGACCCCCACGATAGGAGAAAAAACAATTTATTTATTTTTTAAGAAAGAAGAAAACAGGATCAACAGTTCCAACAACTATAAAGTAATAGGAATCTTATAAACTAACCAAAGAACTAACTCTATATACTATATTCTAACTCTAAAGAGAAAAACTGGCATACACTAAACTCCGTCTCTGGCTGAAGGCGGTTGAGAAGGAACTACGGACGGTCGCTCATGTAGCCCTATCTAGCCTCAGTCTGGGACACGAGAATGTGTAGGGTGCCTGCATGGACTGAATGGGCACTGCTACCAAAAATCTCTGATCAAAGGTGCAGGGGCATGCGCCCCTGAAATGGAGCACCCACAGGGACACTGCTCCAAGAAGAGTATTTATTATTGTTAATAACACATCACTGTCGCATTCCAAAAGTGTTCTGCCTATTTAGACACACACAACCTGTTCATAACAACCTTGCATCCATATTTAATAATAAAATAAACAATAAAAATATCTAGCTCTTCTAGAGCACTTTTCATCTTGAGTTTTCAAAGCCCTTTATGAACGAGGTCAGGACAATTATCCCCATTCTACAGATGGGAAAACTGACGCACAGAGTGTGCACTCTCCACATTTACAATTAATTTTAGGATTCACAGAGGAAGTTTCATTTCTAAGGCCTTGTCTACACTGCCACTTACAGCGCTGAAACTTTCTTCGCTCAGGGGTGTGAAAAAACACCCCCTTGAGCGATGCAAGTTTCAGAGCTGTAAAGTGGCAGTGTAGACAGTGCTGTAAAGTGGCATGGCTCCCAGTGCTGGTAGCTATTCCCCTCGCAAAGGTGGTTTTATTACAGCACTTTAACGTCGGCTGTGTAGACAGACCCTAATTCTCCTTAAGAGCAAATAAGTATGCTGCATAGGCACTGCAATGCACGGCATACCCAACTCCCTCCTGAACACATGTATCCCTTGTAAATAGGATTTTTCACATTTGGAGAGGAGCTTGGTGGGTGTGCTTTCGGAAAGACACACTTCGCTTCCATCCCTATTAGTGCCATAATGGGAAGAACGAAGATGCTTCCCTTATCAGGGACTATACTATGCTCAGAGTGCTGTGGGTTGCCACTCCATAAAATTCTGCAGCATGGCAGATGTCAGCAGAGCAGAACAAATTGGGTCTCTCTCCTGGCTGATGAAGAAAGAACTACTCCCTAACAAGCTTGGGCTGCTTCCAAATGACTTCATCGGTGGGGAAAGGTATTTAAAAGCTAAAGTAGTCGCACACCAGAATTAAATGGAGGCACACATCCCATTGGCATGGAAGTGACCATAATTGAATTGATCCGCACAATAAAAACCAATATACCTCAACACATTCATTATTTGTAGAGATAAACCTGAAACAGAAACCTTGAACTCAACAGCCCCCAAATCGATAAAGTTGACAGCTGAAGTTAAAGAAAGAGAGAAAGGACAGAGAGAGGAGACAGCCTTTGTATCTGTATGAAATGTGTGTATCGTCATAATCTAGTATCACAAGTGGAAACCACTAACAGAGATTAGCTGCAGTTGTTTCATTGAGACATACTCAAGTCTGTACCCACAAAGCAGCAGCATGGGCTAGAGTTTAGAGCACAGCAATGGGAGTTGGAAGGCCTGGATTCTTGACTCTTCCACTTGCTTCCTCTATAGCATGGGACAAGTTACTTAATCTCCCTGACTCAGTTTCCGCATTGGTAAATGGGAGTAATGCTACCTGGGACGTTGTGAGGACTTATTAGTTAATGTTTGTAACGCACATTTAGCATATGAAGTGCTCAATAAATGGTACACATTACATCACCACCACCACCCAAATAAGACCTTGCTCTGCATTTTAAAGGGTAAAAAACCTTTATATAGAAAATGTTTGTCCTGGATTCTTAGCAGCGATGGGAAGGATGATCTTAGGGCTAAAACACTGGATTTAGGAGATGTGGGTTCAATTCCAGAATCTGCCCAGACTTCCTGTGTCACCTCGGGCAGATCATTTAGGAGCCTAAGTCCCACTGACTTTCAAAGAGATTTCCTTGGGCTCCCAAGTGTGTCTTTTGAAAATGGGATATAGGTGTTTTTGAAAATGTTACCATTAATCCCTCCATGCCTCAGCTCCACATCCGCAAAATGGGTATAATGATACCTTCTGTCTCCCATAAGAATGGCCATACTGTGTCACACCAAAGGTCCATCTAGCCCAGTATCCTGTCTTCTGACAGTGGCCAATGCCAGGTGCCTCAGGGCTTGTCTTCACTACCTGCTCGGATCGGCGGGTAGAAATCGATCTCTCGGGGATCGATTTATCGTGTCTCGTCGGGACGCGATAATCGATCCCCGAATCGACACGCATGCTCCACCAGCCCAGGAAGGAGTAAGCGCTGTCGCCGGGGGAGCCGCGGCGGTCGATTTGCTGCCGTCCTCACAGCGGGGTAAGTCGGATCAGATACATCGAATTCAGCTACGCTATTCCCGTAGCTGAATTTGCGTATCTGAAATCGATCCCTCCCCGTAGTGTAGACGTAGCCTCAGAGGGAATGAACAGAACAGGTAATCATCAAGTGATCCACCCCCTGTCGCCCATTCCCAGCTTCTGGCAAACAGAGGCTAGGGACACCATCCCTGCCTATCCTGGCTAATAACCATTGATGGACTTATCCTCTATGACTGTATCTAGTTCTTTTTTGAACCCTGTTTTAGTCTTGGCCTTCACAACATCCTCTGGCAAAGAGTTCCACAGGTTGACTTGTGCGTAGTGTGAAGAAATACTTCCTTTTGTTTCTTTTAAACCTGCTGCCTATTAATTTCATTTGGTGACCCCTAGTTCTTCTGTTATGAGAAGGAGTAAATAACACTTCCTTATTTACTTTCTCCACATCAGTCAATGATTTTATAGACCTCTGTCATATCCCCCCTTAGTCATCTCTTTTCCAAACTGAAAAGTCCCAATCTTATTAATCTCTCCTCATACAGAATGTTCCAATACCCCTAATAATTTTTGTTGCCCTTTTCTGAACCTTTCCCAATTCCAATATATCTTTTTTGAGATGGGGAGACCACATCTGCATGCAGTATTCAAGATGTGGGCACACCATGGATTTATATAGAGCCAATATGATATTTTCTGTCTTATTATCTATCCCTTTCTTAATGACTACTGCTGCACATTGAGTGGATGTTTTCAGAAAACTATCCACAATGACTCCAAGATCTCTTTCTTGAGTGGTAACAACTAGGTTAGACCCCATCATCTTATATGTATAGCTGGGATTATGTTTTCCAATGTGCATTACTTTGCATTTATCAACATTGAATTTCATCTGCCATTTTGTTGCCCAGTCACCCAGTTTTGTGAGATCCCGCTGTACCTCTTCACAGTCTGCCTGGGACTTAACTATCTTGAGTAGTTTTGTATCATCTGCAAATTTTGCCACCTCCCTGTTTACCCCTTTTCCCAGATCATTTATGAATATGTTGAATAGGACTGGGCCCAGTACAGACCCGTGGGGGACACCACTATTTACCTCTCTCCATTCTGAAAACTGACCATTTATTCCTACTCTTTGTTTCCTATCTTTTAGCCAGTCACCAGTCCATGAGAGGACCTTCCCTCTTATCCCATGACAGATTACTTTGCTTAAGAGCCTTTGGTGAGGGACTTTGCCAAAGGCTTTCTGAAAATCTAAATACACCAGATCCACTGGATCCCCCTTGTCCACATGTTGACCCCCTCAAAGAATTGTTGTAGATTGGTGAGGTCTGATTTCCCTTTACAAAAACGTGAACATAAAACAAATTATGTTCATTTCCCACCTTTTGTCTCTCTTGCCTATTTCGTTAGACAAGCACTTTGGGGCAGGGGCTGTCTCTCACTAAGTGTATGTACAGCACCTACCATAAAGGAGTCCTAATACTGGTTGACCCGTCTAGTGCTAACAAAAAACAGATAAACAAACAGGACCTTGTCTCCCATACAATTACTAGCACTCATTTGTCATTCACGGGGGACAGATTATTTCAATATTAAAATATTCCTCTGTTGCCACTATTACAAACATTATATTTTTATTTCTCTCCCTCCCCCCTGCAATTTGCCCAAATAGCGTGCAGTGTAACCTGCTGGCCCAAACCCAATTATACAAGAACAACAAATTGCAGCCATATACCAAACCGATAAAGTCAACAACAACCAATGACTGACCCCACCCAACTGCAACAGACGCTCACTACACAGACACCTCCCTTAAAAAGAAGTCAGAGTAAATAGATGGATTATGCCCTGAAGGGTGACACACACAGGTTCTGTCATGCCAACAAGAAAAACTGGCAGACTCAAGAGCTCTCTTTTGAGAACTCTGTGCCCTAAATCTAGGGAAATCTGCTAAAGCATCGTTGCTGGTCTCAAATGTAGAGATGGTGGACAGACCGGTATTCTTCCAGTGTACATTCTTCCAGCGCACATGGGACCACAAGTTTGTGAGTAGATAACTCTGGTCATTCCACAGCTGGTCTGTTGTCCTACGACTTGTCTAATAATAAGATGTTTAACTCTTCTTACACAGCACTTCTTCGTTATAGATCTCAAACCAATTTACCAAAGAAGGTAAATATAATTAGAGATAGAGGAAACTGAGGCAGAGAAATGAAAAGACTTGCCAAAGGTTATAGCAGACCTGGGAACAGAACCCAGGTCTTCTGACCCCCAGTCCAGTCCAGTGCCCTATTCACTGAACCACACTTCCACCCTTTTCTTTGCCTCATTTAGACTGTAAATTCTTTGTGGCAGGTAATGTGTTTCACCTGTTTGCAAACTCCTTTATAAACTGATGCTGCTATAAAAATGCTTTATACCACCACTACCCTATACCAGTTGTACTCTAGACTTTCATTAATAAAAACACAGCCATCTGCACTGGCTATGCTCAATATATACCAAGGTTTACCGTTTAATATTAAAGCTTATTAAAGCTTAAAACACTAAGTACACGCACCATCAAGATGTGACCATTCCCTAAACCAAGTAATCTATTGCAACCTTCATCTTCCTTACCCTTTGCTCCTCTTTGTCTGTCTGTTACTCTCACTCATCATCCCATGTCAAAAAACTAAGGCCCAGGACTGCAAATACTTACACTTAATCATGTAAGCAGTCTCACTGGATTCAAAGGAACTACTTACATGAGGAAAGTAACTCAAGTGTTTGCAGGATCAGGACAGCAGATTGCCAATTTAACTTTTCCTTATACTACAAAGGGCTGGTCCACACTACCCACCCAATTCGGCGGGTAGAGATCGATCTTCTGGGATCGATTTATCGCGTCTCATCTGGACGCGATAGATCGATCCCAGAAGCGCTCCCCCGTCGACTGCGGAACTCCTGCTCACCGAGAGGAGGAAGTGCTGTCGACGGGGGAGCTTGCCTGCGCCGCGTGGACCCGCAGTAAGTAAACTTAGTTCGATCTAGGAAACGTCGACTTCAGCTACACTATTCTCGTAGCTGAAGTTGCGTTTCCTAGATCGATCCCCCGCCCCAGTGTGGACCTGCCCAAAGCATTTAGCACATTTCTGGGTGTTGTAAATAAAATAGGACCCACCTATACAAAGGGCAGCCTGCAGCATCTCAGAGGCATGGGATTGGAACTGCTCAGATTGTCCCAAGATAAATTCTTGAAAGTCAAGGCCTCGTCAGCTGAGCAGCAGCGACTCTACAATTCTCAACATGCAGAGCACAGCAGCAGCTCAATTCTGCACTCCTGGAGAGCATGTGAATGTGCTGTAGCCTGTTTTGAAGATATTTTGTCCCAAAACTTTTTGCTTAAGCCATGCAGACACTTTTGGGTAACGAAAATGATATTTTTTGGTGTGTGAATTGAGACACCATCAAATGCTTTCTGCATGTAAACAAGTCCCTTGCCGTCTCATCAGCTAAAACCCACACACGTATGAAGTACTGCAGGGTAGCAGCTACTCTGAAAACATTTTTGAGCTATCGTCTGATCTCACAGATGAAAGGATATTACTGTGTCCACGCTCTTACCCATCTAGGTTCTCATGTGATATCTCAATTCCCGCTTTAAGCAGATCAACCAGTTCTGCTTAGCAATTTGCTCTGAGACCGAGTTATCTAACGCTTCAGAACGAGGGGTACTTAAAATGCTGTCTGTGCGTATGCATAGTTTGATTCACCAGAACACAAAAATGTCTCTGCAAAACTAATCCCTAGAATTACCTCATTTGGAATACGGGTCAGGGAGCTGAATCACACAGAAAAAAACCAACCCTGCTGTGAGAAATGGAGATGTGCCCCTGTTAGCAACATCCCGATTGGATCTGCTTTGCTCCAGGGAGTTGTGAAAGAGTTATTAAGTCCAGGCTGAAAAGAACTGGAAACTGCATAAATGAAGAGACCTCACTAACGCAGCACAGCCATAATCATGGAGGAGTGTGCCGTGGTTTTTTTTTCAAAAACCTGGGGGCAGGTCTTGAGATGGTGTCAATTCTCACAGATGAACCATCACTGGAGCTCTTACAATTTACTCCAGCTGAGGATCTGCCCCTTGTCTCTTATGAAACTTAATAAATCATCTTCAGTCTTGCCCAACTCAAGTGAACAAGAGGGGACTTTGGGGATTAAACAGAATTCCTGCTTTGCCCAGTCACGAGCTCATGCTCTCTGCGTGCCTTTTGATCGCCTTGATTTCTCCAACTTGGAGATAAAATAAAGTATTCTACAGCAACAAGGTGGCGTAAACTAGCCATCCTGGATCCATTTCTTAAATGGGACATTAGTACAGTTTCTGCTTCCAAACCATCCGGTTTCTGGCTCTCTCAGACTTTTCCAGACCCAGTTATAACGACCTTCACTGGCTCCAATTAACGAACCAATGAGCTTTGGCACAGTCCTGATTTCACACGTACAATTTGATGCTGTCCACCAAAACTGGCAGTAAAAACTGACAGAGACAAGATTAAACTCTGCTGTTCCCCAAATGGAATCATTTAAGGCAACACATAGCTTGCCCTCCACCAGCCTCTACCCTTCAAGCCATCTGTACGAGCAAAGAGTCTAAAGTACAACTGGAGTAAACTCAGCAGAGAAACCCCCCTTGTCCTTCAGCCTCAAGGCAAAAGCTGTAAGACATGGCAGTATGGACTTTGACATATGATGTCAGCCACTTGCCCAGATTCACCATCTATTTGGTTAGGCAAGAGGAAAAATATGAAGGAAACAAAAACTGAGATAGCTGGAAATGATGCTGTATCCCTTGCTACCTTCCTGATGCCCTTAACGGCTTGGTTCTCTGGCTGCTCTGCTACATACTGGTCTGCTGCTCTCCTAAACAGCCATCACCAGAAAGGAATGTGTACGTGAACGACTTCCGACTAGTACTGAACTGTGAAAGAATCCGTTTGAGTAGCTCCCCCTCTCTGGCTTGGTCATCAGCAGTTCTGGTGCCTCCCTGATTCACCAGCCTCTGATCAGAGGTGTCACTGTGAGATGAGAGAGCAGATCATATCCAACAAACCTATCCTAAGAAGAGAAATAGTAGGTGGGGCTTTTTCCTGGACTGGACACCCCTTCCCTGACACTTTGTTTTAGTAGCTGTTGGGGAGACAAGGGAGGGGGAGGAGCAATGGGCTTGTCACAGACTTGAGAGAAGCAAAATTCTAAAGTCAAAAGTAAAATCCAACTAGATCCTGTACACCGTGTATTTTATGGGACTGGGGGAAAGGCAGATGGAAAGACTCCAGTTTGCAGACTGAGCTGGAATCATGTAAAGATAATGGATAGAGATACTGATAGGAAATTAGAACACCACAGGCATTAGAAATCAGATACACTGTAATGCCACTTATTCTTCCCAAGTCTATTTCCTAATCCTCTCTACCATTTGCCTACAGGGATTCTGACTTGTATAAAAAACAAACAATCTGTTTGTGGTTACCCTTTCCCATCCTCTGTTTACTTGTCTGTCTCTCCGTAGACTGCGAGCTTCTTGTGGCAAGGACTGTCCTTGCTGGAAAGTGTCTAGCACATCAGGGACATTGCCATGAACAAATACATTGCAATAACTGGGAGCCTAGTTTTAGCTCGTTCATAACAATGTAACTCCACTGACTCCAGGTTCACCTCACCTTCACAGGCATGAAAAGAGAATCAGGTCCCATGGATTCAGAGGCTGTAAGGTCAGAACCGATTGTTACATCAAGTCTGACCTCCTGTAACACAGGCCATGGATCTTCATCCCCCTACTCCTGTGTTGAGCCCAATACTTTACGTTCAACTAAAGTGTATTTTCCATAAAGGCTTAATGTGAAGACTTCAAGAGTAGAAGAATCTATCGCTCCCCTTGCCAGTGTGTCCCAATGGCTATTTATCCTCAGTTAAAAAAGGGCACCTTATTTCTAATTTGATTTTGTCAGACTTCAACTTCCAGCCATTGGTTCTTGTTCTGCCATTAGCTGCTATATTTAACAGTCCTTGGGAACTGAACAGGTATTTTCTCCCCGTGAAGGTACTAAACCACCATGATAAAAATCACCCTTTAAACAAGCCCCAAGCATCAGTATGAATGAGGAACTCAGGAGTTTCTCTCTTACCATCATGGCCGGAGTTGAGGAGATGCTCTCCCAGGTCGCAGCCGAACACCCTCTCTTTCAGGATCCCGCGTTGCTTCAGTTTCTGTTTCGTTGGGCGCGACTTCATGAATGTTCGTAGGAAAGTGATGAGCTTGCCGTGTTTTTTTGACACTGCACAATAAAACAAACCAACCCCCTCGTTTAGGTTCGGGTAACCAGGCAAGACAACACATAATACATCCTACTGAGAGCATGAAGCTCAGAGTAACATCAATACTGATTATTCACACAAGCATATGCACTCAATTCCAAAGTTAAAAAAAAGGGCTCTGATTTTATTTTTGGCCAGTACAGGAATAAAAGGCTGACTTTGAGCACTCCAGTTACAGTTGAAGATTGGACCCTAAGTATTATCTGTAAACTAAATTTCTTCCAGCTCCTTGGGAGGTAGGTGAATTTCATGGAAAAGAAAACTGAAGAACCAGAGTTCAAGCGATTTGCCCCCCAAGGCCACAAAGTTGAGTCTGTGGCAGAGACAAGAACAGAACCCAAGAGTGCTGACTCTCAACCTCCTGCTCAATTCCTCTAAATAATGCTGCTTCTCTTGAGCTCTGTATCAAGTTGGGAAAATAAGTCAGTTTGTTAAGACCCTCCAATTCCACTAAGAAGTGAAATCTGCAATCAGTGCCATGGAGATTTATATGGGTTACTGCCTTTCTAAGGGTGGACACAAAATAGCCTGCATGTCAATGGGAGGGCAGATCTGGCATACATTTGAGTCAGGAAGCAAGACAATGCTCTGCAATGACAGCCTCCCTTCCCGCGGCTCCCTCCGAAAGCAATGAGGAAGCACAAAAGAGCCCTCCTGGCTTTCCTGACAAAAGTACCTTTATAGACATGATTTAAAAGCAATTTAGCTTGAACAGAGGAGTTCCATTAAAAAAAACCAAAAGGCATAAAAGGACTTGCTTTGTCATTGAGCCTTTACAGCTTCAGGAAGTTGTAAAGGTCCCTGCAGCACTGCGCTGCAATGTTAGCAATTAGTCTCCTAGCGTTCCTGTGACTCAATGAGGCAGCCAAACCTATATTTTACTGGCATTAAAACAGTTACTACAGCCATGAAAATTCAGCAGAGTAACGTCATCTTGAACAAAGCAAGGCAACATGAGCCTCGGTTTCTGCTTGCTCAGAATGACAAAGGTGCATTTCTTCGCGGTGCCATTACTGCTGGGTGATATCGCACTCAAGCTTGAAATTTCTTGCACCGCTTTGGACTCAGGACTTCCCAGAACGGCGGGATGTGCTTCACCTGGGCAGGTGGGTTCTTTTACAGTCACTTCCAACTAGCTGCCTTGAAAAAATTCTCATCCCAGAACAAAAGAACCCCTGGCACAGGACATTACATTTTAACCCCTTTAAATAGCTGCATATTTTCCCTTTATTTCACTGAATTCTGAAGTATTCCCTCTACTTTTCAATGCAAATCTTTATTTTTAAGGGTTGGGCTTAGGGCTTTGCATCAGGCCTCTTCCTCTAAGCTAGACTCATTCAATGGCAAAATTCAGCCTTTTTATTATCAAGCATCAACTTTAAAAAAAACAACAACAAAAAAACCACATTTCTGTCTGAAATTCTTTTCGGCCTTGTGCTGGTTAAAATTACACCCATGATTAAGGATATATAAAAGATATTAGGGAAAATACATTTTTCTCTGTGTCTTTTTCCCAGTTTAATTACTTAGGTTCAGATTTTTGAAGATATTTAGGCACTGCTGCACTCAGCATTGCAACATCAGCTGATTTAGGAGCTTAAATGTCATTTTCTAAAAGGATGTAGGTACTTAGGAGACCAAATCGTATGGAAAGTTGACGGGATTTAGGCTCCTAAGTGCTTAAATGATTT
This sequence comes from Terrapene triunguis, assembly GCF_002925995.2. NCBI lineage: Eukaryota > Metazoa > Chordata > Testudines > Emydidae > Terrapene > Terrapene triunguis. The sequence continues at coordinate 5,367,674 of NW_020664725.1, forward strand.
TTGAAAACAATATTTACTGTCCTAAATCAGTCATTGTAACGCTGAACATAACACCTGAACACCTTTCAAAATCTGGGCCCAAATGCATACGACAACATTTCACGTCAGTTTCACTGTTTCATCTGTATAGTGAATGAGGCTCAGCATAGGTGCAAGAATCTCTGCTAGCGATCGCATAACAGACTCTGCGCCTGGTCAGTCATTTTCCTTTCATTTATGTCGGTTTCTCCACCCACCACCAAGGGAGAAAAACCAGTTGTAAAATGTGATTGTAAAACCACAAAAACCGGTTAGGGGACTCAGGGGCAGGAATAAAACCTGAAGCTACTTTAACTTAATTTTAAAAACTCGTTAGACTTAAAGCTGGGCCTGCGTGTGGGAGCAGCTCTTTCAACACTCTGCAGCTTTGTATCCAAATGATCTAATTTTTTACAGCGGGATTTATAAAAACCAAAGTCACAGTGGGTCCCAAAGTACATCAAGCTTTTGTCACTACTAGCCTGGCAGGCTGCTGATGCAATGCTGTTTCCTGGCTGGGAGACAGTAAACACTGCCTTTAGCCTTGGGTGTCTACTATACTGGCAAAGCAGCAACAGAAGTAAAGGAGGCAAGGGAGTTTTCCTTCCTGTCTTTCTCTATAAAACCTTGCAAGTCTTTTTAAGATGGATGAACTCAGTTACCTGTGAGAGTAGTTTATACAGCTCCCATGTCACACTTAGCATTACACAATAATAAAGTTAATTAAGGCAGGTGTTATGAGGGATACCACGTTATCAATAAAATTCTACCTATGGCATAAGGGATCCAATAGAGGTAACTCTACTCTCCAGAGAATGCCCACTCAGCCTCATCACACCCTGATCCTTCCTGTGTTCTCAGATCTTTGGACCAGGAAAAAGGGGGGGAAGAGCAGAATTTAGGGAGCCCTTGAAGCTCTGGCTCCTTGGTGAGAGCACTGCATTCTGTGAAACACTGGTGCTCACATGCAAAGATCAGCAAGGGGTTAGGGAAGGAATGCTGGTCTACCGTGCTTCACTCCCTCTCTAGCTGGAGACTTGGGGGGTATTGTCTACACTGCAGCTGGAAGGGTGCAATAGTGCAATAAAAACAGCAAGATGGTTGTGATGGCATAGGGGGCAGGTTGGGCTAGTCACCCAAGGACAAACCTGCCTGACCCCAGGGTACATACTCACGTGACCAGCCCAAGCCACCACCTGCGCCCCCGTGGCCACACTGCTATTTTAATCACACTAGCTTGAGCAGAGCTAGTGCGTGTCTGTCTACCTGCGCTGGGAAGCACGTGCTTTTGGATGTTATTCCAGCTACAAGCAGAAACTCTCAAAAGATGCACTATACACATGCAAGGTGCATTAAGTTTAGTTTCCCGGGGGACTTTAAAGGCACGGCAGCAAAACACTAGTAGATCTGAATATGCAGTTTCTTAAATCTCCAACAAAACCAGCAGCTTCACCTTCCACAGTTAAAAATGAATGATTTAATAGCGACCTGAAGCACCAAGAGGGCCTTAAACTGTGATTTTGGTTCCATGCTAGTTTATTTTTTAATTTAAGGAATAAATTAACATACCCTGCTAACACAGAAGCCCAGGATTAGGATAGATTTGTATTCAGTCCTTCTTGGTTACCAACCACAGAGTATTTGAGCCTCTCTATGACTTTACGGCGCACCATCAGTATGCTAGGCATTGTGCAGCAGAGACACAGACATGGTCCCAACCCTCATGGGAGCAGGTGATAAAACTTTTGGGCCATACGTCTTTTTCTCACTCAGCTGCACAGATGGTGAAACCTGCAGGGTGAGCGTTTGAAAAGTTCTGGCCTAACTCTGCTCCCACTGCAGTTAGCCCCACCGACTGCAATTGGAGCTGACATAGGACAATGCTGAGTGCTTCAGAAAGTCCCACATGCAAATTGCAGCCACCAAGGAGCTATATTTCTTGGTCTTATAGCAGTTGGTTGAATCACAGCTGTGTAAACTGAGATGTAGGCAAAGGCCTGGTCTACATCTCTAAACTGATCGATTGAGCTAGATCGATTTTCTCTGAGCTGAGAAAAATGTCACACCCTGAGCACTGTAGCTAGGTCAGCCTAGTTCCCTGTGTAGACAGGGCTAGGTCAATGGAAAAATTTTTTCATCAACCTAGCTACCAACTCTCAGAAAGCTAGATTCCGCCAGTGTAGGAACAGTTTACACTACAGAGGCAAAACTGCAGTGCCGTAGCTGTACCGCTGTAGTGGCTTTAGTATAGACGTACCCCTTAGAATCACAGGCACCTAACACCCATTGACTGTCAACAGAACTCGGGTGCCTAACTCCCTGAGGCCCCTTTGAAAATCCTAGCTATAAGTAACAAATATAGGAAACTCTTCTAAAAACTTTTGCTACAGTTTGGCAAATAATGTAAAAAATACTGTAAATATTTTTATTTGAATCGTTTTACAAACTGGGTATATAATTGTGAATGAGTAGCCCATCCTGGTGTTCTGGGTGAATAACAAAACAATCAAATAATGTATTAAAAATATTGAGAAATTATATACAACTCCATCATCTCTACAGATTACCCTGGTCACTGGGAAAGGTGACAGCACTTGGCAGGTGTCTGTTAGCACAGGTTTCACCACAGTCATTAAAATGTTCTAAATGTACTGTATATATTTACACGGTTTAAGGAAATATGTCATCTTGGGTATTTAAAGTGTTACAGGCTTAAACCACAAGCAAAAAAGCAGATTGGGTTTCTTAATCAAAATAAATGTCAGGTGTTTTTAAGCCACTCGGTCAGTATAGGCTAAAATAATTGCTTGTTTTCTGCCCCATTAAATAGACATAAATATGTTCCCACGTTACACCTGTTTGGCAATCCAAGGAGCTACCAACACCTGAACAAGTTAGATACCCAGATATTCAATTATCAACAGCCTGTTATAATGTTTACATGGTTCTTTTCTATCCTTCAGTTGAACACAATTTCCTCTGCTGATCTCATTTGAATCGCCACCACTGTAGACAAGAATGTTTCTTGGATTAAAATGACTTGATACTTTTTACATATACAAGGATGACTCACTGATCAGAGAAATCAGACTTCCTCTGGACAAAAATTATGAAAAAAAAACCCCAACCAGTCATGTGATTAGAACACAGGGTTTATACCAAATATAATCCCAGCCTTCCCTCAAACCTCCGGTGTGGCCTTGGGTCAGTAACTTAGCCTTTCTATACCTCAGTTTCCCCATTTTAAAATGAGGATATTAATACGTTTTGTACCTCTCACAGAGGTTAGGAGAAATACATTACTATATGTAAGGTGCTCAGATAACACACTGATGAGTGCCACAGAAATAAACATATTGCATAAAACTAGTATCGCTTGTCCAAATTATATGCAGCTTGTATAGCTGGGAAGATGCTTACACCTGGATCACAAGCTGACAAGCAGAGATAAGGAAAATTCTAGATATTTCTTCATATCACTTCAACTCAAGAGCTAATCACCATTAAAGAAATCATCTGCCATCACATTAGTGCTTTCCTGGAAGAGGTAGGCCAAGCCTTTCCTCTGACTGGCAGGTCCAGCTCTGCCTCCTGGCCAGCAGAAACAGAAGTAAATCCATTGCTTGAAATGGGAAAACTGAGAGAAGAAGAAACTTAACTTAAATGGCCAACATTAAAAGTTTTGCTGGCATAGCTGTCAGTTACGAGCAGATCTGGGCAAAATTTTTAGGACAAATAGTTTATGCTACAAAAAATGCAGTTTCAGTTGACCTAAAACTATTTGTGAATTTGACATCAATATGAACATAAAAATGGCCATGCTGGGCCACACCAATGGTCCATCTAGCCCAGTATCCTGTCTTCTGACACTGGCCTGTGCCAGATGCTTCAGAGGGAATGAACAGAACAGGGCAATTATCGAATCATCCATCCTGTTGTCCAGTCCAAGCTTCTGGCAGTCAGAGGCTTAGGGACACCTAGAGCATGAGACTGCGTCCCTGACCATCCTGGCTATTAGCCATTGATGGACTTAGCCTCCATGAACTTACATAATACTTTTTTGAACCCACTTATACTTTTGGCCTTCACAACATCCCCTGGCAACAAGCTCCACACGTTGACTGTGCATTGTGTGAAGAAGTTCTTCCTTTTGTTTGTTTTAAACCTGCTGCCTATTAATTTCATTGGGTGATCTGATTTCTGGTTCATGTGCTATATAAAGGAGTAAATGAAAGAACTATCCACAGTAACTCCAAGATCTGTTTCTTGAGTGGCACCAGCTAATTTACACCTCTATCGTTTTTTATGTATAGTTGGGATTATGTGTTCCAGTGTTCATTGCCATGCAGTTATCAACATTGAATTTGCCATTTTGTTGCCCAGTCACCCAATTTTGTGAGATTCCCTCTGTAACTCTTCGCAGTCAGCTGTGGATTCAACTGTCTTGAAAAACTTTGTATTGTCTGCAAACTTTGCCACCTCACTGTGTACCCCCCTTTTCCAGATCATTTATAAATAGGTTCAACAGAACTGATCCCAGTACAGATCCTTGGGAGACTCCGCTATTTATCTCTCTCCACTCTGAAAACTGGCCATTTATTCCTACCCTTTTTTCCCCCCATCTTTTATCCAGTTACTGATCCACAAGGGGGATCTTGCCTCTTATCCCAAGACTGCTTACTTTGCTTAAGAGCCTTTGGTGCGGGACCTTGTCAAAGGTTTTCAGAAAAAGTCCAAGTAAACTATATCCACTGAATCACCCTTGCCATATGCTTGTTGATACCTTCAAAGAATCTCAATGGATTGGTGAGGCATGATTATATCAACAGTACATTAAACCCATCTGAGGTATGGATACATTAAAAATGGTGGTGATATCGGGGCTATAGCTCCCATTGGATACCTTACGTTCTTATGTTAATTAAATATTTACAAAACGGCCAGAGGGGGAAGGGGAAGAGGAGAGAGAGGAGACAATGGAGGCAGTAGTGCCGCTGCTGCTGTTGGCGGTCCCCTACCACAATTTCAGCCGAGTGGTTAGGACACTCACCTGGGATGTGGGAGACCCAGATTCAAATCTCTGCTCTGAACCAGACATGAAATGGGCTTTTTCAACTCACCAAAAATTATGAAAAATGTTATATTTTGTTCAACCCGAACTGATTTTTTTTCTTCAATTTTTCAGAACTGCAACTGAACCAAAAAACCAATTATTTGCTCATCTCTAGTTAGGAGCATAAAGAAAAAGAAAGTCACACCCCTAACAGACTTAGCTATGCTAGCAAAAGCCCTAGAGTAGATGCAATTATACAGGCTAAAAACTGCTTTTGATGATATAGCTTATTTCATTCAGGGAACTGGTATAAGCTACACAGGCTTTGCCAGCATAAACTATGCGAGGCGGGTTTGTTGGTATATACAGCACCCAATTCACCAGCCACACAAATGTGGTGATGGTAAGATTATAAAGCCAGTGCTCACATGTTCACGGTTTGTCTAACTGCAATCCAATTACATTTAGCAAGAATAAGTTCAAGAATGCAAATATTTGTCTTAATATTTATCACTAATAAGTATGTGTATAATTAGGGATAGATTTAAAACAAAATAGACAGACTGTTCTTCCCAAGACTCCTGATGGCAGCATGATCTCTAATGCAGGATTAGTAAACTTTGACTCTGAAAGAGAAAATCTGACACCATGTATGCTGACCCACATTTTCAGCACTTGGCAGTGCGTTAGTTTCTCCTATTAACAGTGATTTTACACACTACGGAACACAGCTGTCCCCTGCTGCGAGGAGAATGTTGTGTTAAGGTCAAAAACTAGAACATGCATAGCATGCATAGAACATGATTTAAAATATCTAACAAACTACAAACTCCAGTAGCAAAAAATCAAAGAAAGGAGGGGCGGAAGATGCCTTAAAAAAGCACATTCAGGTCCAGCTAGATATCACATACCAGGGAGAAAATCCATTCTCTGAAAGAAGATAGTTTACACTAGGTCAGGCTAAAGGGATATTCGTCAGGGCTATTGGTCCTCAAAATAAGACTGATTCTACTCTCAAACTAGACTTTACTGTGGAGGGAGGAGAAGTAGCACCACGCTCTTGTGGCTAAAGAACAGGAAGTCAGGAGCTGCGAGGTCTATTCCTAGCTCGTCTATTCCTAGACTCACTGTGTTCCTGCAAACACTTATGGCTGTGCTTAACCTTACGTGCCGAGTCCCATTTACTTCAATTGACGCCAAAGACTCCCACCGACTTCAATGGTCTTTAGTTAGGCTCCTTGAGACACTGGGTAAATTACTCAACCCTGCTTTGTGCATCAGTTTCCCCATCTGTAAAATGGAGATAAGACCTCTTTTCCTTAAGAACCAAACATTTATACTTACCACTGAGCACAGTGCTTACTACTCTGAGTAGTGCCACGGACTTCAAGTGGAAGTGAATACAATACAAATAAATCCAATGGCACTACTCACATAGTGAGCACTGCTCAGTCCGAAGCATTTGCAGGATCACTTCCCTATATATTCTTCAAATGCCATAGATACAGGAGCCTACAAAAATAATCCTCCATCTCCAATTATAAAATCTTCACCAGTTTTACTTATTGCTCAGTAAAAACACATTGTGCATTGCTTGCTGCTGCAGCACTTCTCCAGGGCTGGGCCGACACCTGCTAAGGCAGGACCTTGTGGTTGGAGAAGTTGCTACATATCTTAACGATTGTTCATTGCAGTGTCATTAAATAAAATAAATAAAAATCATTCATCGTGGTGAAAGAGATGAAAAAAATCAGTAGGGAATAAATATTTTCCAAGCTGTTAAGTGGGCACTGTACACAGGAAGAGTAAATGAGGTCATTACAAATGATAAATGGCATGACTGCTCTTATTTATAAGTCGCTGTTAGACTTCTCCTTCGGATGCAGAGTCTATGTGCAATTACCTCAGCAAAACTACAGCTCTCCTCGGCCATATCTTTATCTCCTCAGCCTTTGGCTGGGATGTAAGTGTCAGGGTATTATTTGGGGATGAAGCTCCAGCATGAGCACAGAAAATCCTCTCCATGGCCATTAACTCCTCACTTAGTCAACACCAGACTTTTCAGAGAACATGAGCAACTTCCCCGATATTTAGGTCGCATTGTTCCCCTATCAGAGCCAAAACTGTGAATCAGCAAACTAATGTTTTATCTGTCCAGCAGCAGTTACCTCTCTCAACATCTTTCTTTTGATATATGCTAACATACACACACACACCGATACATATAGACATACATACATTTTAAGCAGGCACGCACGCTTCATTTTCATAAGGACTGAGCATCCATCATTCCCACTGACTTCTGCACAAGCTCAGCAGCACCTCTGGAAATCAGGCCCATATTATTAACTTAACCCAAGAGTGCTGTTGAAAACGGACAGATCTATTTACACTGGGCAAGGGTGCTGGTTTAGATGCTTCCTATTTACTTTGCATATCGAGATGCTGCAGAACTGGTTGAGGATTTGTAACAGGATGGGAAGAGTGTCCTCAAGGTTAGTGAGTCAGAAAAGTGGGTCACCTGCATAGAAGGGCAATCTGTACTTGGAAGAGGAAGCTGCGATATCTCACGTGCCAGAGACACATCTGATCTTCATGGCTAGGGGTTCTAAACTAAGGTCCAAAGGAAGGGAAGAAGGGGGGTGTAGGGGTAGCTTAAAATGTCCCCCTTCCAACAGAAGCGTGGGCAAAAAAGGTTAGGTCATTAAATCCTACTCTACTTTTATATATCTGTGAATATAAACTGGTGCTGACAAACAGGGCCCTGTTTACTTATATGGCAGCATCACAGGGTTTTATCTAGCTAGGACAAAGTCCCTACCTTGAAGGACTTGCAATCCAAATAAACAGGGCAGCAGTTCAAATGCAAGAAGGCATCAGTGGGGAGACCAGCACAGGGAAGCTTTGCCAGAGGAGAGGGATTTAAAGAGAGGCTATGGCGGGCATTTAGCACGCAGTGGCTGCTAAGGATGGTTTGGAAGAGGGCAAAAGACAAAGGAGGGATGGAGACAAAAGGACTAGAGCAGTGGTCCCCAACTTTTTCCGGGTGGCAGGCGCTGGATGACGAGCCACCGAGGACCGTGGCCAGTGGACAAGCATCCACCGAAATGCCGCCGAGAAGAGGCAACATCAAGAGGTGTTGCCGCCGAAATGCCGCCGCATTTTCGGCGGCATTTCGACAGATGCTTGTCCACCGGCCAGTACGCGGGTGCACGTAGATGCTCCGCGGGCGCCGCGTTGGGGACCACTGGACTAGAGAAAGAAGACAGCAGAGCAGGTGATTTCTGCAGATGTCTAATTTTTGCCTCTCCCAGCCCTGCTGCACTTTGTTAAATCCCTTCTCATTGTAGTGGAGTTTAATTCAGTCCTTTTGCTTTTATCTGTTAGCTTGGAGACTAATGATCCATCTGAAGCGTTCTGAGCCTCTGATAAAAATATGATTAGCACAGCTGAATGCCCGATCCATCCATCAGGGAGACAGTGTTGGTCTATCCCCAGTGTTCACCTTGGGAGGGCATCAGTGTTTGATTTAATATGCCCTGGCACGCACTATATCAATACACAAAGTTATTTGCACTGAAGAGGCACAGTACAGTAACCAGTGCCTAATCGATACACAGATCACAAACTATTTGGGGAGATATTATGAAGGCATATATTGGGACAACACCAAATGTGCTCCACTGAGCCTTGTCACCACTACTATTGTTCGGCAAATCTCCCACCAAAACACTTCCATGGTGGGAGAGCCAATGTCAACCAGGTACTGCGGTTTTAAACATTGTGTCATCTATACCTGTTCATAGATATTAAGGCCAGAGGGGACAATTAGATTATCTAGTCTAGAGATTCTCAAACTGGGGGGGTGGGCCACCTGGGGGGGGGAGATATATTCTGGGAGGGGGCAGGAGAAGCTTTGGGGGAGGGGAAACTGTGCACATTTTACCCACAGCAACGAATACTAGCAAAGCTGATTTTCCTCCAGACATATCAGGTCCTCAGATAACACTGAATGTTGACAGATTTCTGTTAAGCGTGGATAGCATTATACAAAATCATTGCCATCTGTACATTAATGCGTTTGCTACAACGTGTTGTGTACGTTTCATTGTAAGCATCGACCACAATTGCAGTTTGGCTTTTGCTCTTATTACAATGGATCACTGGCTCTGTTTGAATCAATTACTGTTTTTAATATTTAGTGAGAGTTGCAGGTTGTTGTTTTTTTAAACGGTATATGTACTTGTGTGGCGGCGGGGAGGGGAGAGCCCTTAAACTACTACAGACACAACGAAGGGGTGTGTGTGTGTGTGTGTGTGTGATCAAATAAGTTTGAGAACCGCTGATCTAGTCTGATCTCCTGTATAACATAGGCCACGGCATTTAATCCACTCACCCCGTATCGAATCACATAACATGTATCTGACTAAAGCACATTCTGTCTTGATTTGAAGACTTCAAGAGCAGGTCTAAATGATACGGTAGTATAAACGGCTGAGCCATGTCTACCAGTGTTGCATCGATTGGGGCTACTACCAGTGGAATTGCACAAATGGTAATGCAACAGCAGGAGATTTGCCAAAAAAACCACTAGTGTAGACACAGCCATCCTGGACTGGCACAGAAGTACTGCTCAGGACCGCCAGGTGTGAGATTCACATTCAATTCCCAGTCTAGAGCTTTCACTAGCCAGTCCAATGAGGACGGTGGGTCTGATTCTGATTTCAGTTAAATGAGCATAAATCTGGAGTGACTCCAGTCAAGGTGCTCTTGCTTTACACTGTAACCCATTCAGATCTTGGTGGTGGGAGGAGAGGAGGAGAACAGTTAGCTGGATCAACGGCAAAGCTGATTAAAGAGGTGTTTGACAGGCTTTGGTGGGAGCCCAATCCTGAACTGGAGAGATGACTGGGGAGGGACCCTGACTACTCCGGCAGGATGGACTACGTGCGACCCACCTGGAAGGGGGAGAAGTCTGATGTCAGAACCCAGTACGTGCGCTCTCAAAAGACACAGCATAGCTGTTACAACAGACTTTTCGGTGACTGTGGAATGGTGCGATACTGTTCATGAGACTGTGCCTTCCCTCAGAGAAAGCGGAGTTAACACTGGTCTCCTGCCCACTTCATCAGGCATCATGCCTCAATTATTACCAGCCAGAGAGCTGCTATTTCCCTGCTCGGAGGCCCACGGTAACCAGCCTTGGAACTGGAGACACTGCAGTCAAGGGCCTGTTGTTTTTTCCATTCTCTACCAGCATGCTTCCAGGGGACTATAAATAAGCCATAATCACTTTACTCAAGTCGGGCATATCTGACCTAAGAGACACTGAGCTCCCATTGACTTCAACAGGGAGAGCTTGAGCTTGCATGGCTAGACTGAACCTCTGACAGTGTTGCTGTCTATACCACTATTTTTAGTGAGCTAATGCAAACCCTGCTAGCAGGAGGCTGTCTACCCAGGCTGGCTCCCAGCTACAGTGTAGACACAGAGGCACCTGAAGTGGTCTTAAAGCTGATGCAAATTACTTCTATGCTCACTTTACAGCCACTTTACACTGCCAGAGTGGAATAAAAGGCCCTGAGAGTACCTGAGAATCAGGCCCAGTATGTTTGTGACTGGCAATAGGTTCAATTTGGTTTATAAATCCTAGGAATGCATTACATGGTATAGTTGTTTCACATGGTTTCTGCTTTCCTTTATCTTACCAATACACAGGTTTAATTTCAAAAGGGACTGTTCTTACTATGTTTGTCTTGTGTCTATAACAATGGAGCCCTGACTTAACTGGGAGCATCGGGGCACTGCAGTCAGAAATCACAACCTCCTGCAGGCCATTTAGTCCTTAAAATGCACTAGAGCCGGGGTGCCCAAACTACGGCCCAGGAGAGCATTTCATAAGGCCCGGGGCCTGCTTCAATACAATATACTAACAGCCAACTCATTAGCGTTTTGTTGTCATGTTGACATCATGTTAGTTTAGTTATGTATTCTGTACTGTTTTTCCCCTGTTTTCTATCATTCTGATACACATTCTATGCATTGATCTCCTCTTTATTTGTTTTTAAATAGACAATGCTGTACATCACAACCTATCTAAATACATACGGAACAGAATCGGTTTGGCCCTCACGTGGTTGTGCTTAGGGTTATGTCGCCATCCTGTATAATAAGGTTGGGCACACTGGACTAGAACCTCATTGAGATATTGTGAATAAATAAAAACAGACAAGCGATTGCCTGCTATGCACACGCTAACTGCTTTCAATGAGGATTTTCTTTTTAGAGAGTACATTCACTGCCCATGAGCTGCAGCACACACTGGACTAGTATTTTTGAATATGCAATCAGTGATCTGTAGCAGTGGCTCTCAACCTTTCCAGTCTACTGTACCCCTTTCAGGAGTCTGATCTGTCTTGTGTACTTCCAAGTCTCACCTCACTTAAAAAGTACTTGCTGACAAAACCAGACATAAATGTACAAGTGTCCCAGCGTGCTATTACTGAAAAATTGCTGACTCTCTCATTTTTACCATATAACTATAAAATAAATCGATTGGAAAATAAATATTATACTTACATTTCAGTGTATAGTATATACCTCAGTATAAACAATTCACTGTCTGTGTGAAATTTTAGTTTGTACTGACTTCGCTAGTGCTTTTTATATAGCCTGATGTAAAACTAGGCAAATACCAAAAGACAAGTTGATGTACCCCATGGAAGACCTCTGTGTACCCCCAAAGGTACGTGAACCCCTGGTTGAGAACCACTGATCTGTAGGCTGAAGGATAGGTGATCCCTAAGGCGATTTGCCTGCCTCAAGTTGCAGTTAAAAGGAGAAGAGGAATAAAAGGTGAAACTGATATGCAGAACCTATAGAAATTCAAATTTTAGACACTCCCATCTGTCTTATGGCTTTTTTGCATTCAGGTGTAGCTGCACATTTGGTAGGAGCTGCAATCCAAACAATACGCACAAGGAGGAAAATTGAGGATGGCATGGGAGTTTACGCGTCCTGAAATTCCTTCTCTCCTAGGGTTTTAGTGAGAGCTTTCATGAGTGTAGGAAATGTGATTCCTGTATCCAGGACTGCTCTAGTGCTTTGCAATGCATTCATGACCCTATGTCTGTGTATAATAAAATTCTGTTTACCTTTAGGGACCCAGTAAGGGTAAATGCTTAAAATGGACCCAGGAACAGATATGCGCAGGAGAGAAAACAGAGTTACAACAATTAACAGAAGCGGTGTGTGTATGTGTGCATGCGTACGCATGTGTGCTTTAATAAAATATTTTGTTGGCATGACAAGTGAACTCCAGAGCCAAGCAATCTGCCCAAGGGCATGGATCCCAGGGGAGCCTATTTCTCTTAAAATAAAAACAAGTTTGTCGAGATACAGCAGTTACAGCACAGACAACCAAGTGTCACTGCCTATTCCTGAGTAACAGGTATTTTTCATCTAGCAGAGGAGGGTAAATTGATAGTCAGGAAAGATACGGCTACTGCAGCTGAAATAAGGCACCTGGGCTCTCTCTAGTTCCTGAATCCTGGCTGGCCAGTTCCTGCCACAGTACTGTACATCCCGGTGCCTTGAAAACATTACAAAGCAAACTGGTATTTACAGAGTAAAATGACTCAAATGCCCGGAGTATTTTTAACTCACACCTATGCCAATCAGACTCTCATTCCTGATGCTCCATTGTTAAAACGCTTCTTTCAAACACTGTGCTGCTAGATGGTAAATATTAATGCTACCAATACTAACAACAACAAGCAAGCAACTAAGCAACAAGTAGTGAAGGGAACCAAAAAAACCCCTGCAAGTCTTAGACAAGAGAGACACCAGAGCAAGGCAAAAAGCACCTCTTACCTTGTCCTTGCTGCAGGCCAGAAAATCAGTACCTCAGCAGTGGCAGGCTAACTCCACAAAACTCATTAACAAAGCAATGGAGTTTCTTAATCAGCTCAGCTCTATAGTCCAGCCACCGAGGATTAGATCCAGACAGAGTGAAAGGTCATTTTCCACTGCACTGTGCCTCCAGTTCAAATATCCGCCACACTTGTATCCCCTCGCAGCTCAATTTTCCCACCTCTCTTCTCCCAGGCTCCCAGTCCAGCTTCTCAAGCTGTGGCTTTTGTCTCCTGATCAGCAAAACCTCTGATTCTGAGGCTCACACACACTGTCTCAGGCAGTACACGCTGTGCTGTGTGATTGAAACTCCACAAGAGGCCCCTCCCAAAGCTCCCACTTGTGAAACAAGCTACACTAGCCTAGCCCCTCCCTTTTACTCAGGTGACTGCTTATTACTCAGACAACAGCCCCAAATGGTTGAATTTCTAGTTTACCTCCTCCTGGATCTGGTTTCCCTTCATTTGCCGCTTTTCATTTATTCCAGCAGGCCCAGGTTTGTAAGGCACAAGGAGTGGCCTGTTGACAGGACAATATGTTTGGCTCCAGAGATAAGAAAAGTGATTGAATCAACAGAAAGGGAGGGCAATAAAAAGCTGACTCATGCATTCACACAGAGGAATTCTAGTCCTGCAGGGTGTAATAGTAAGACTCTCACTCCACGTGGTCTTGGGTGGAAAATCTAATCTAAATAAACTAATCCCCTTTCCTCCCTAAACTGTAAACCGCTCAGGGCAGGGATTTCATCCTCTATTTGTCTCTAAAGTGTTAGGCATACCTTGGGTGCTTATTTATAAATAAATAAGTAATAACAATATGAGTCAGGAAAAAAATCTCCCCGTTCCTTTCTGATTTGTGGGCGCACACACACACACTTCCGGTATGTCAGTGTCTCACACACCCTGGATGTCAGTGTCTCTCTCTCACACATACTTACACACACTTGCTTCCTGAATGTCAGTGTCATGTCTTATGTTACTCTAGCAATGGAGAAAGTCCACTGGAACATAAAAATTGCTGCACTGTATCAGAATCCTGCTTTCAACAGGGGCCAGTACCAGCTCCCTCAGAGGATGGGGCAAGGCTCTTTACAGCCATGGAGGCAGCTATAGAATAACCTGCCCAGAGGGGAAGTTTCTTTCTAATCCTAGGTACTTCCTACATGGTTGAAGCTCATAAAGCAAGATGGCTTGTGAGTTGGGAAAGGGGTAGGTTTTTTTTTTTTTTAATTAAACGTTCCCTTTACAAAGAAACCCTGCAAGTTGTTTGAAAAAGCAACAGAGAACAGCCGTTCACAAAAGGTTGCAAACACCAAGTAAAAACACACCTCTGTCTACTTTAACCAGTTAATCAAATTAAACAGATAGAAGCAAGGTTTAAACTAGTTTAAGTGGGTCTACATTCGGTGTTTGCACAAGTGTAACTAGACCGATTTTAAATCAATTTAGTTACTGGTGCAACTTTTCTAATATAGACAAGCCCTATGGATGATCTGGTTTTGTTAATCCAATTAGCAGGGAACCCAAGGTTTCTGCTCTGCAGTTAGTCAGCTGTTTGGATCTACTGGGCAGAAGAAGAAACAGATAAGGCCAACTCTTTGACATCAATACCACAATTTTTTAACCCACTGAACAGCATTTAGGTAGCAGGTTAAAACCCGAGCTGGTTGGAAAATTTACATAAAATACTAAACCAGAAATTTCTTCATATTTCCCTCTCCACCATGTTCTGACAAGATAGAAGTAAACTTGCCTGCCTGTTTAGCTCTGAAGCAGCCTGCAGGAAGGTGGGAAGAAAACTGCAGCTCACTCTTCTTCTCTAGTGCAGATTCTCTGAATGAGGCCTGGTCCACACCCCTGACAAACGTAGATATACCAGCCTAATCCCCAGTGTAGACACGCTAGGTCAAGGGAAGAATTACCCTGTATACTGCCTTTCGGGGAGGTGAATTACCTTCACCGACAGGAGAACCCCTCCTGTCGGTGTAGGTAGTGTCTACACTGAAGCTACGGAGGCATTGCTGCAACGGTACAGCTGTGCCACTGTATGTAGACCAGTGATCGGCAACCTTTAGCATATGGCTCGCCAGGGTAAGCCTCCAGGCAGGCCGGGCCGTTTTGTTTACCTGCCGCATCCGCAGGTTCGGCTGATCGTGGCTCCCACTGGCCACGGTTCGCTGCTCCAGGCCAATGGGCGGCGGGAAGTGGCGGCCAGCACATCCCTCGGCCCGCGCCACTTCCCGCAGTCCCCATTGGCCTGGGACGGCGAACCGCAGCCAGTGGGAGCCGCGATCAGCCGAACCTGCGGACGCAGCAGGTAAACAAACTGGCCCGGCCCACCAGGGGGCTTACCCTGGCGAGCCGCGTGCCAAAGGTTGCCGATCCCTGATGTAGACAAACCCTGAGCTTCTGCAGGTTCTTTCCAAAGGTTTGATTGACTGACTGACTAAAAGTACTGCTGATTTACACCAGCCATGATGAACACATGGTCCATTGCCTCCCGTTTAACTGGGCAGCTCTCAAAGATTTTAGTAAATAGCTGAGTCAATGTCACTACCACATTCATTGATCCTCAGTTACAAAATGGCAAGATACGGGACTATTAAAACATAATGAACTAAAACAGAACATGAAAATCAAGGAATCCATGGCTCCTGGGACTAAAACTAAGTCACAACAATAGGTGACCATAACATTACCTAACCCACTGGCTGTTGACCCTCAGAAACCTGAGATCCACACTCTATAAGGACTTCTTTTTATCAGCGTTCATTAGCATGCACACATGAGCACTTTCACTGCATGGGTGCTAGAAGGCACATCAGCATAGCAGTAAAGTCCGTGCATTTTCAGCGTATGCTTTAATGAAAAGCTATTACAAAATCATAGAAACATAGGGTTGAAGAGGACGTCGAGAGATCCTAGACCATCCCTGACAGGTGTTTGTCTAACCTGTTCTTAAAAACCTCCCATGATAGGGATTCCACAACCTCCCTTGGAAGCCTGTTCCAGAGCTTAACTATTGTTATAGTTCGAAATATTTTCCTAATATCTAACCTTGCGGCAGATTAAGCCCATTATTTCTTATCCTTTCAGTGGACATGGAGAAAAACTGATCACTGTCCTTTTTATAACGGTCCTTAACATAGTTGAAGACTTTTATCATTCCCCTCTCAGTCTTCTTTTCTCAAGGCTAAACATGCCCAGGTTTTTAACCTTTCCTCATAGGTCAGGTTTCCTGAACCTTTTTCATGTTTGTTGCTCTAATCTGGACTCTCTCCAATTTGATGCACATCCTTCTTAAAGTGTAGCACCCAGAACTGCACACACTACTCCAGCTGCGCCCTCACAAGTGCTGAGTACAGCAGGACAACCACCTCAGGTGTCTTACAGATGACACTGCTATTAATACACTCCAGGATGACACTAGCCATTTTTGCAACTGAATCACGTTGTTGACTCATATTTAGGCTTGGAAGGATTAGATTTTTATTGGTAAACAATGATTTCACTGTACACAAATTGACAAAAAAGTATTTCCATTGATAATAAGTGAAATTTACATATAGGCAAAGTAAGAAAAATACCGCTTGAGAACTTACTTAAGTTATTTAAGACTAAATTTTGACATATGATAACAATCTGAGTTTCAGTGGTTTATAAAATTTTAATTTTTTGATTCTCAATATCTACTGTAATGAAATAATTATTTTCTGACCCCTCCATAATCTCCCACAACTGCAAAAATTTAAATCAAATATCATAAACAATGTTTAAAATAAACATTGATATTATCCATCAAAATGATAAATTAAAAATCGAATTCTGTCAAGCCTATTCATATTCAATTTGTGATCCACTATAACCCCCAGCTCCTTTTCAGCAGTACATACCAACCAGCCAGTCATTCCCCATTTTGAGTTGTGCAATTGATTTTTCCTTCCTAACTGAAGTACTTTGCACTTGTCTTTATTAAACTTCATCTTGTAGATTTGAGACCAATTCTCTTATTTGTCAAGGTAATTTTGAATTCTAATCCTGTCCTCCAAAGTGCTAGAAACTCATCCCACTTCGGAGTCATCTGCAAATTTTATAAACACACTCTCCACTCTGTTATCCAAGTCATTAACGAAAATATTGAATAGTACCGGATCCAGGACTAATGTTGGCTTTGGTCAGATGTTTTCAGCTTTAACCCCAAACTGGAAACCCTACTTACTGTTCTTGGCAGCCTATGGAGATTCTCCCATGGCCACTAATGATACTTTAGAGAGACCATGAGCCTCTATTTATTTGAAGAGAACATAAAGATGTACCAGAGAAGCTGAATAGCATTGGCAAACCGTAACAACCTGGTACAAGGAGGCTCCTTTACCTTGAAAAGGAGTTTTAAAACATGGCTGCACCCAGGGCTAGATTAAAACATAGGCACATGCTGTGGGTCTCAGCTTCTGGAGTCACATGATGACATGAGAATCACAGCTTTCATTTTTTTAAAACAAAATGTTTCTAGCCCTTATGATCATGGAGATAGCCTTGAAACTGTGATCTGAGCCCCGGTGTACACTACGGAATTATTTCGGTATAATGTTGTTGCTCAGGGGTGTGAATAATCCACACCCCTGAGCGATGTAATTACACCAGCCTAAGTGCTGGTGTAGACTGCGCTATGTCGGCGGGAGGGCTTCTCCCGCCAATACAGCTACCGCCTCTCGTTGAGGTGGAGTTATTAAGCCGACAGGAGAGCTCTCTCCCGTCGGCTTAGTGTGTCTTCACCAGAAGCACTACAGTGGCACAGCTGCAGGTTTATAGTGTAGACCTGCTGTGAGTTTGGAGACTGCCTGAAACAATGGCTCTGAGAGGTGCGAACTGCCCCTCTCATCAAAATGAGCTTTTAACTCTGATACCTGGCTGCAATGGGGGGTGGGTTGGGGGGATGCGCGTAAGGTATCACCTCAGCAGAGGACTCAATGGATGGAAGTTCCTTGTTGCCATCGCCTCACCACTGTTCTGTTGGGGTGGTGGTGGTTGGGGCCTCCACACAAGTCTTCTTCTGGGATGGGGACTGAGTTCTCCCTTCTCCAGAACAGACCATAGCCCAGGAGTTCTCAAACTGGGGGTTGTGACCCCTCAGGGGGTCGCGAGGTTATTACTTGGGGGGTCGTGTGCTGTCAGCCTCCATCCCCAAACCGCACTTCGCCTCCAGCATTTATAATAGTGTTAAATATAAAGAAGTGTTCTTAATTTATAAAGGAGAGTCACCCTCTGAGGCTTGCTGTGTGAAAGGGGTCACCAGTACAAAAGTTTGAGAACCACTGCCCTAGCCCATCTGAAGATCAGAGAATGGTGGTCTAGGGAGCAGGCTGCCCAAAAAGGAGTCATGGTTGGCCCTTGCCACTCCCAACCCAAGGAGGGGCCATGCCACAGGCAGCCCCATTTGGGATGTGCCCAGGTCCCTGGATTTCCTTAATATGGTCCTGGCCACATCCACCAATCTCAGTTATCGAGTCAGATCCAAGAACTCTAAATTCTTCACACCGCTGCTCTGGATGATTTATAACAGGGGTTCTCAAACTGGGGGTCGGGACCCCTCAGGGGGCTGTGAGGTTATTACATGGGGGGTCGCGAGCTATCAACCTCCACCCCAAACCCCGATTTGCCTTCAGCATTTATAATGGTGTTAAATATATAAAAAGTGTTTTTAATTTATAAGGGGGGGGGTCACACTCAAAGGCTTGCTATGTGAAAGGGGTCACCAGTACAAAAGTTTGAGAGCCACTGATTTATAGTAACTCACGCCTCTGGAAAATTCAATCAAATTAGCTGAAGGTGTGAATTTAAAGTGGATTAGTTAAATTTCATTAAATTTCTGTGGACACTCTCATTCAGAGCTTGTCTATACAGGCCTGGTCTACACTTAAGAATTTATACAGGCATAGTTATATTGGTCAGGGATGGGGAAAAACAAACGAACACCCAACCACCCCACATCTCCTAGTGATACAGCTATGTCAAACCCTTCACCCCTCCAAAAACAACCCAAACCCCCAGTGTAGACACTGCTACATGGACAGAAAAGTGCTTCTGCTGATGTAGCTAATGTCGTTCGGGGAGGTGGTATTCCTACAATGGCAGAAAAATTCCTGCTGGGGTATTAAAAAGTGGTCTTAATTCAGTTCCGAATTTTACTTCTGAATAAGAATATCCACATAGGGATTTAATGTGGTTTAACTAATCCACTTTAAATTTGCACCTTTAGTTAATTGGAATTAATTTTCCTGAGAGTCCCCATGTAGACAAAGTAGGCAGCTTTCCTGAAGTGGGAGCCAAGAAATCTGTGTTTTATTTCCGATTCCAGTTTCCCCATCTGTAAAATGGGGGCTAATATAAACCTTTGTGCTTTGAGATCTACAGATGAAAACTGCTATATAAGTGCCAAGGCCAGAATTCCAATGAAGTCAATGGGACGACTCAGTGTGTCACCTTTAGTCTTCGCACTCTATTATTTTAAGAGTAACACACTACAGTAAAAAATTTGATTTGATTCCTATTATTGTGTATAATCAGTCTGTTCCTGAATGTACCCAACTTATGCAGGGATGTCACACAATGCAATGTCTAACATCACAGTAAGTGAGGTCACAAACTGAGATGTAGAATCTGTGGATAAATTAAGCAAACTGGAGGCCAGAGGGATTAAAGAGAATTCTGCTTCAGTTTACACAGGCATCTTGGCAAACAGTAGGGCTGGGTGAGCAACTCACAATGAATAATTTGCTCAACACATTTTGTTTCTTTTACTGTTCACAGATGATCCTCAAGCAACTCACAATTTTCTTGAATTTATTTGTTCAAAATCATTCACCAAGTCAAGCCTACTGATAAAGCTTGTTCTCAGTTTGATATTCATAATTTGAGCTGTTTTGGTTGGAAGCAGATTACAATATCACATTTCTTTTCCCTGCCTGGATGTGTTTAACTCGCAGAATGAGGTTTCCTGTGTGTATATTTATGATGCTGACTTTAAAATTCTCTTTCTGCAAATACTGTCTAATATTCACTTATAATTAACATGTACGTTCCCTGCTACCAAATTAATTTGCTAAAACATTCGTAGAAAATGCATACAAAAATCAATTCAATTAAAAATTCAGATCAGCAAGGCTAAGACAGGATATACAGAAACACAGAACAGTTATATCAGTCACACAAGTATTCAGGAAAACATACTTGGCTGGGCCTCAACTCCACTCATCCCCTTTAACTATGATGCACTGAAACAAAACATTACTCACAGCTTGCCTTAGGCAAGAATTCGGCAAGGCTGAATTAATTAAACATTCCATTTTGCACAGTTTGATTTAAAAGCAAAGCTGCAGGTTACACGTTCTCCTACTTCCCGATAACTGGACTGAGAATGCCAGGGTCCTGTCACAAACAACATTAACTCCTTTGCTAATTTACAGTGGTGGTTTTATTAGCTGGCGATTATCACTCTGATGATGATCACGGTGCTTGAGGAAAGATTTTACTACGTGTTTTACAATGTGTGCTTTAAAGGTGGAGCCATCAGCCCTGAGGAAACATGGACTACATGACAAAAACATGGTTCCATGCCACAGGCAATGCCGCACAAAATGTTCACACTGCAAGGAAGTCTAAATTCTCGCACCTCTGAAATGAGCACCGCATGGCATAGGCTTTTTATTACGTTTAACGTGGGCACAATTGGGTTGATTTAATCTTCCACTATTTTTCCAAGGCTTATATTTTTCCTCTGACAATTTATTGTGCATAAATCAAAATACCTGATGGTGGTACAAATGAACTACCTGCATGAAATGAAACCATAAGAATAAGATTCATATTCTGCTACATCTACAAAAGGCAAGGGATATCCATCACAAATGTAAAATATGTATAAATGAGAGGTAAATCAGACCCTATATCTTCTTACTTCAGATAGAGGGTGACGTATTGGGAAGGCAGTGTAGTCTAGTGGCTAGGACGAGGGACTGGAAGCTAGGAGACCCAGGTTGGAATTCTGACCTTGCTGAAGCCAGTGACAAAACTAATATCAACTTCAATGGTGCCCGGATTTCATCGCATGAGTTCATCATGACCAAGGTGCTGCATGGCCTTAGACAAGTCACTTTGCCTCTTTCACATGCTATAACTTTTGTCCATCTTGTCTATTTAGACTATAAACGCTTCAGGACGGGGACGGTCTCCCCTTAGTTATGTCTACACGGCAACTGGCATAGTGCTGCCCAGCGCAGGCATGCAGACGTGTGCTAGCTCTGCTCGAGCTAGTGTTTTTAAAACAGTAGCATGGTGTGACAGCATGGGAGTAGCTGTCAGAATACGGTCCTGGGTACGTACTCCGGCAGCAAGCCCCAGCCGCCCGCCACTTGTGCTGCCAAGGCCACACCGCTATCTTCAGTATGTTCGCTCAAGCAGAGCTAGCGTGTCTGTCTACATGCATTGGAAAGTGCCCTCCCAGCTACTGTGTAGACATAACCATGTATAGTGCCTAGCACAATGGGCCCCGATATTGCAAGACTAATATGCAAATACAAAACAACAAATTAAAGAAGATAAGACCTAATCCAAAGCTCGCTGACGTCACAACTGACTTGAACGGGTTTCTGATCAGGCCCATACATTGTACAGTTTAGCCTGAACTCTGTCCTTTGTTTTCCTGAGGCTACTTCTGAGCTATCTGCAGAGGTGCCTTGATTAATCTGTCAGGGGTTCATTCTCATATGACTGGGCTAATGTTAACAGTAGTCATGTGGCTAAAAAAATCCTATCCATTCACCTTGTAACTTTCTTCATCTTCCAAACTGGCAAATTCAACCATGGAAGAAAGGCACCTTATTTTGCGGTGTCATTTCACGTTCAACCACACTTATCCTGTAATCAAGTCCTCTGAAAAAGCCTGTTTATAAGCTAATTTGGGAGACATTCACATTACAGCTGAAAGCTGGCTTGGAGGCAGAGAAGCAAAACATCACACTACTAAGGAAAAGGCAGACTTGGGAACAAAAATCAGGATTCCCAGTCTCAGGGCCCCTGCAGCAGATCTGCCATAAAGATGTCGGGTGCCGTACAGTATCTTGGGATTGATGGGAGCGCCTCACTCTTACGTTCTCCCTTTGTGGTCGGAGCCATAAAGTGGAATAGCCTGCCTTGCATGCCCAGGTTTATAAGAAATGAATCAGTGCATGTGTGTTTCACTGACCACGGTAAAAGTAGTTTGGGAAGATATATGGCCAATGGTGGATCAAGCAGACAGCTGAAGACTTTTATCTGCCTTTTCCTGAACACAGCAAGCTCCTGAGAGACTGATTCAAAGAATTAAATGAAAAGATTCACACTGTAGTTATAGGATTAAATCCTGAAAAAGAATGAGCGGGAGGTTGACACAGGCCTTAAATAAAACCCTGCAAATGAAGCTTCAAATCAGCAGCCTTCTGAATTAATCACAAGCACAAGTTGATTCACAAGCTAATGAAGCAGGCCCTGAAAGCCAGAGTAATGTCCAAACTATATCTTGCAGCAAGTTTAAACTCATTGGAAAAGAGAGGAAAACCCTGCCTCAGCAGTATCTGAGCCTTCTATAGAAATAATTAGATCTGTCATTGACTGTAGTAGGAGACCTTGTGAAGTATTCTAAACTATGCCTTCTTCTGTGATAATTTAAGGATTTTCCCCAAACGTATGCAATGGCACATACAAACCAAGGTACAATTAACTGCTCTAAGAACGCCTCAGAGATTATTAACTACCATGTGGTTTAGCGGACATGATGTCCCCTTTTTGACCCTGCTGTTTAAGTCTCTTTTCACTTTCCCTGGAGATGTAGCAACATTAATGTTAAATCAATAGAGCACAAGAGCTGCAGGCATGTACATTTAGAGCCCAAGTGCCACCCCCTGCTGACAGATAGGCTAAGCAGATATTCTGCCGCCTGTCTGAATTTTCATGGGGCCAGAGTGTAATCGGAGATTCAAGGTATGCACCAGCACGACCCTTGATAAATCCACATGCAAAAGCATGAACAGATTGGAGGTATGTGCCACGCATCTGTGGTTAAATCTGCCTGAAAGTATTTCTGCTCCACAGACTGACTCCCATGGTAATTTACAGGTGCACAATGCTATAATGAAAGAATAGGAAAAGCAGGGAAGGGCAATCTGCCCTTTGCCTAATGTAATACTTGGGGATTGAAAGCTCAAACTGACTGCTATAAGGTTCAGGTCTTACTTTGACACAAACGGTGAGAAAAACAAATCCAGTTTAAAAGACCATCTTGAAAACTGGAACAGAGAGCAGGCAGAGTGAAAAAGAAAATAGTGTGTGAAAAGAAGGCACGTTTTATTATTACTACTTTGGTGCTTGCAAAAAGCACTGCTTATGGCCCAGTTCTACCACCTTGCTCATGTTACCTTACTCCGCAAGTACTTGGAAGAGATACATGTCCAGGACCTAATCACTGGAGCTTCAAAAATGGAGGCCTGGTTAATGCTGCGTATACCAAAATGTACACTTCCAAAGAGAAAAACCCATTTACACACAAGAACCTGGTAATAATTTTCCATAACATCTTGGAAACCCTACAAAAATATGATGTTGTTTAGATTACAAATAATATTTATTTGACTGCAAATATTACCCATGACTCCATGGAGTTTGTCTCTAAGAAACACTACCATGAATGCCTAAGAGCCTTTTCAGCACCGCCAACATTTATACTTGCTTCTTTTTACTCCTGCAGGAAAATATCTACACTATTAAAGGATTAGAAAGGAGGAAAAAATGCACCGACATTCTAATGCTATGTATTCTTAGGAATTTATTTGAAATGCTTTAAATTATTGCTTGTCTCGCACTTGCTAAACCAGTCAGTGATTTACAGACTTTATTTGTGTGCACGTACAGAGTATTTTTAGATCTACCAACAAAAACTAAATTCAAAACTGAGTTAAATTCAGAAATATATGCTCAGAGCCCCAGACTCTTAGCTGTATGTGGAGGGCGTATTCAGCACAGACAGTTTTATAGCTTTCTAAACTTCTTTTCATGCTCCCTGAAAATCCACTGCTCTTCCTCGTTTGCTAGAGATCTCCTCTAAACCATTATCAATAGACACCAAAAGCCTCTTTTAACTGCTGACACTCTTGGTATCTATGCTTAAATAATTGCCCTTTTCAGCAGGAGGTGAACAGGGGCATTCAGGGCATATTTCACAACTTCATGTCGAGTTCAGCTGTGCAGTTTTAATCCTGGGTCTGCCACTGACTCACTGTC
This sequence comes from Terrapene triunguis, assembly GCF_002925995.2. Classification (NCBI taxonomy): domain Eukaryota; kingdom Metazoa; phylum Chordata; order Testudines; family Emydidae; genus Terrapene; species Terrapene triunguis. The sequence goes on from NW_020664725.1 coordinate 5,391,968, forward strand.
TGTCTCTGGGAAAGTCCTATGCTCTTGTCTGTTTCCTCGCATGGAGCAGAGCAGAGATGGGCCTGGGTGCTGGTGAGGTGGGAGGAAACTACTCCATGGCATGCTCCTGTGTTGCTGCAGGGTGCAGGCACTGCAGAATTGGGCTGAGGCTGGATGACTGGTATCCTGCTGGACTGTCCTCTCAAAGTTAATACTGAGGAAACCAAAAGGCAGAGGGATTGATTCTGGAAGCCTTACGTGCACACAATCCTCTGAAGTCAATGGGGCTTGCCTGCAAGTGTAGCTTAGGGCTGCTGCAGGCCATGCTGGGTCCAGGTCTGGGCACCTGAACTGAGATCAGGGTGCCTGTCTTTCCTGTGCTCTCAATGATCCCCTGCTGGGCCCAGACGGCATGGAAGGGGATGCAGAGGGGACAAGAGCCAGAACTGAGTGTGTGTGGGGGGGAAAGAGGGATGGAGGGAGGAGGTTAGACTGGCACAAGGAGCTGGTGGGAGGGGACTGGAGGCTGGCAATGGTGTGTGTATGGGGGAGGGAATGGGGTCTGAGAAGTGAGATGTGGAGAGACTGGGGCTGGGTGCTGGGCAGGTAAACGGGGCAGAGGAGAGCCAAAAGGTGGGGGCGCAGTGGGGAGAGACTGAGATCAGATGAAGAGCTAAGGGGGGCAGGAGCTGACTGGGCAAAGACACTGGGACTGAGAACCGTGGGGTGGAGACAGAGCTGATGAGGAGCCAGGACGTGGGGGGAGAACTGGGACTGGTTGAGCAACGAGACTGAGACAAGGAGTACTGGGGGGGTTGGGGAGAGTGTCACTGAAACTGGATGACGAGTTTGGAGATTGCGATTGGGACTGGGAACTAGTGGGGATGGGGAATGTGGGTGGGAGGGAGCGACTGGAAGCCACGGCAGTGGGAGAGACACAGATTGGATGAGGAGTCAAGAATGGGAACTGGGCCAGACTGGGCAAGAAAACTGGGACTGACAGGGAATCCTGAAATGCGAGACTAGGACTTCCTGGGTGAAGAGACTGGGATAAAAAGCCTGAGGTGAGGAGACTCGGAAGTGGCTAGGTGAGCAAAACGAGACAGGAATGAGCAGCCAGAGGTGGGGAAAAGAGAGGACGGAGACAGGGACAGGGCAGAAGGGGTCACACATGGAGGGAATGAACTGAAGAGTCTGTGCCACTAGAGAACACTCTCCGGCAGGGCCTGACATGGAACGCCAGATTCTTGAGTCTCACCATTCCTCTGCTCTTAGCAAAACTCTGTGAAATCTACTGGCAAAGTGGGTGTCCCACATCCTCTAGTGCTGATCCACCTGGTAGAATTCTACTTCCATCAGTTACTCCATTAGCTCAGGTGGTCGATCTAAAGGATCCAACCTGCTGATGACTCATGTGAGTGTCAATATCATGCCTCATGATGAAAATTATTTTTCAGGTTGCTTTTTTAAAAGCCTTGGGGCAAATACACAAATGAACTACATTAGAAAACATTATTAAGGTTGCAAAATCAAACACTCAAATGTTAAGTGCCAGAATTAAGGTTTCTTAGGCAACCTTAATTCAGTCCCTTTCTGCAGACACATTATGATAGTCTTTAATTATATGAACACATACTATTTTTTCCACAGGATCCCTGCATCATTCACTGCACAAGATGGACCTGCTGTGAGGAAGAATCAGGGTTGTGTAGCAAAGGAGGCTGTTATCTGTAGAACCACTGCCTCATTTGTCAGAGAAGTTGACAGTAGTGAGTAAGGCAGGTGACTGCTGGAAGAGAAAGGGTGGTCTCATGGTTAAGACAGTTGAGTTCTGCCCTGGAGAACTGGATTCTATCCCACAGAGTTCCTGCGTGATACTAGTCAAGTCACTTAAACCAAACTTTTCACAGGTTGTCACTAATTGTGTGTTCCTCATTTGCTGAGTGCCCAACCTGAGATCCTTGGCATCTGTCTGACATGCAGAAGTGCTGAGCACTCACAGCTGAATCTGAAGTCAATGGGAGCAGTGCTTTAAACATATCAAGTGCTATCCAATGCTACAGTGCACTGAAATGTCAGGGCCTAGACGTGTCAAATTGGGCACCCAAAATTAGTGGGTATTTTTGACCATAATCTCTTTGTGCCTTGGTTTCCCATTTGTGAAACAGGGATAATAATATCCCCTTCACCTCGTGGGGCGGGGCTGAGCTGCAATAATTTATGAATACTATATGCTGACCTAGCTATTGGGATGTTTATTGTATGGTGTAGGATGTTTACTGTAGCAATGTGTTGGTTTAGGTCAACAGCAAGCTGTTGGGAAAACAAACAGGAAGCGTAACAGCTTGAGACAGTCACTCCTCTGCCAACCCTTGGTGAGAATGTCTCCTGCATTGTCCCTGGAGATGTTCTACCTCTGTCCCCTGCTGAGCTCACTGGACTAGTCTGTCAAGGGTGTTGAGGGTTCAAACTTGTGAACACAGGGAAACAAGGATCATGATTAGATTTAACCAGACAAGCAGGGGAGAGCCAGTAAAGTGAAACAGACAGACACCCAGAACTAGGTTGCAGGGTGACTGGGAAAGTGAGGCCTGACTAGGATCTTTACCAAGGATAGGCAAATATTAATTGATAGACCTTTGGTTGTTTTAAAACCCTTTTTCTTCTACTATGCTTTTTTCCTGCTGTTAAGATTAAACAGTACCTTGGGTTTTAGAAGGCTGTCTGAAAACTGTATTCACCATGGGTCACAGAACCCCAAAGGGAATAACTGCAGATGCCAAACCCAGCAAGATCTGCTTGGAAAACCATGGTCGAGCCCATGTGCCTGGTCTAAGAGTGAAAGAATCATGTGCTTTCACCCCAGGAGAGATATACGACCCAAGGCCTAACACCGAAGGAGGTGCACTCAGAGAGACCAAAGAGGGAACAGAGGTGCAGCTAGCCCTGGAGCCAGGATATAGCAGCGTTTTGAAAATAAATTTCATTAGTGCTTGTGATGAATGCCAGGGACATGCCCGTGACAAAATTATTAACTCTGGCCTGGTCTACACTGCTGGTAGGGGGAGAGGGGAACTGATCTAAGTTACGCAACTTCAGCTACATGAATAGCATAGCTGAAGTCAACGTACTTAGATCGACTTACCGTGGTGTCTTCACCGCAGTGAGTCGACTGCTGCCGCTTCCCCGTCGACTCCGCCTGCGCCTCTCACGGAGGTGGAGTACAGGAGTCGACAGGAGAGTGCTCGGGGGTCAATTTATCGCGTCTAGACTAGACGCGATAAATCGACCCCCCACTGGATCGATCGCTGCCCGCCAATCCGGTGGGTAGTGTAGACATACCCTCTGTCTTCAGAGGAGGGTTTGAGTAATATGCAGTAAATAAGGCCTGGGGTAACACACTGAACAATCAAGAGGAAAAAAATATATTGAATAACTGCTCATTAAGTGAGCACCATCCATTCTGTGCACTGAATTTGGCAGGGGTCATGTGGAAAAAACAGCATGTGATCACGTCATTAAAGACTGTATCATAATAAAAAAAGGGGGGGGAGGATCTTAATGCAGGGGATGGTGTGGGGGGTGTTCGTGTTCAAGACTTTTACTCACATATTAAGAATTTGAGACAGATCATCTGCCTGGAAACTGTGTGCAGAGACTTCTGCCCTTTTTGGGTGGGGCTGAGCCATCCATGTGGCGCTGTCTCTCTGTAGGCGAAGGGCAGGCAGGCTTCGGATAAAGGTGGGTCCGGGAGGGAGGCTAAATGTCTCTCCCGCAAAGCCTGCAGAAAGCGAGTCAACCTCTGTGCTAGGAGTGCCCCCTTCTGGGTTCCAACAGAACTGTGCCACCAGGAAGCCAGAGGGAGGCCAGAAGCCAGAGGGATGGGTGCATAGGGGGTCTCTATGCAGAATCCCTCCCCGGCCCAGCTGATAACCTGTCACCCTCATCTCTGGGTATCTGTGTTTTCTGGTAACAGAACTGTATTTTCCTCACCCACCCCCAACCCTGCTCATTCCATAAAGGTGAACGGGCAAACCGCACAGTGCCTGATGGAACTAACTGGACATAACTCCATGAAGAAATGGTGATGTCTGTTCCTGGCATTGACGCACTCCTTCCAGTGGAAAATCCCACAGGAGGATGAGGAAATATGGCCTTTTGATTGCACACGTTGCTTAACTTCCTATGTTCTGAAGCTGATTTGGGTGGTTGGGGTGGCGGGTAGGTTATCAACAGCAGCTATAGACATATTATGACAGATCATCCTGGATCCCAGCTTCCTGCCGAAACACACACACTTCATTTGTTGCATTAAATGTCCTACCAGGTCACCTCAAACTCTGAGATACTCGTCCTTTAAAACAGCACTTTTCACTGGCTCCATGTCTGCAAAGAGCTTGAGATTTCCATCTAGACTGTGGCTGATATATAGATGGAGGACATGCACTGAGGGGATTTATCGCTCCTGTAAATCCTCCGGGAAGCTCTTTGAATTGCATATAAAGCACAGTGAGTAATTTCATGGCAGGCAGTTTCTAGAGATTTGTAGGGAGGGGTGCGAAGATGTCCTTTTGATAGTGTTTTCAAGGAACAGACATTGGATGTTTCCCACACCCAATTTATAACACTTCTTATACATTGTTACAGCACACAGACTAGTTTGCAGAGGATACTTCAGATCTTCTACAATAAACATTTATGAGAGCATCTAATGTCCACAGTTTATTAATATTTGTTCCTAGAACATTAAAAATTGAAGTTCTGGGAAACCACCCTTCCAAGTTCACACGGTCTGCTACAGGTTTTAGGGTTTAGAATTCAATGCAGAGCAGGTGAATCTTGCATATAGCAGCACCCTATTATGGCAGCACACTGCTCTGGTCTCCCCACGTTTTTATTTATTTATTTACTGCAGCATGAAAGGGGGAAATGGAACTGGACAAGAGGCATAGAGTGAAAGAGAAACATGGGTGCTGTTAAATGATGTCTGAGAGGAAAATGTTACTGCTATTTTTGTAACCCTGAACATGAGTTTAAAGAGCAAAAAAGGCAGTCAGTGTTTCCAATGAGATACCATATCCCACACCTCTGTTATGGTCCTGGGCAGTCACTTAAAGACGCTGTTACTATCCCCCAAGAAATCCCAATCGTCTAATGATAGGAAGTCATTGGAACTCCTCTTGGGAAGCATTATGCCTGGAGTTCACAAGAAACGTCCTGAAACTTCCCAAACAGTAAAACTAAGGAAGACTTGCCTTAGTTCTGCTGGTATTTCTCAGGTACAAAATAGAATACAAAAAGAACTGGAGGGAGGAAAAAAAAAACATCCAGTCCTTCTTTATCCATTATAAGGAAGCAAAAGGGGGCAAAAGCCCAATGAAAAAAAAATTCCTTTGCTGCTGACCTTTGAAGTGAGAAGATGAAAGTACCCAGGAGGATTTCAGTGGAGGTAGGTAGCGTCGAGGCAGGGGCACACACAGGCAATGCTGAGCAGGTGGCAATAGGGAGACGTGCAGTTATGAGAGACAATGAAAATAATACTTGGCCCTTCTGAAGCACTTTCCATCAAAGCACTGTACAAACTTTAAGCTCATTAATTAGCCCTCATATGTGGGAAAGAAAGAAGCAGGATGCTAATATTGTGGACAGTGCAGGCAAAAGGAAGATCTGAAGAGTACTTGGAAGTATTGGTGACTCACTTATTAGAGTAACATCAATGGCAATATCCATTAACATTAATGACACCCATGGAAACACAATCAGCATACTAAACAGGGACTGCGTGTGAATAATGTATAGTGCAGACAGGAGTACACTTCAGTTCCAATTCAAGGGGGTAGAGTAAAGTGCTTCAAAGAAATATATGGTGACAGCACGTGATCCACAGCCCTGAGTTCTGACTCATTGCACAAGATATTAAATTAATCCATTGTCACCACACAGCATTGATCCAGGATGCCGATAACTGTACTTCATGGCTCTTGGTCACTTCATTTCTTTATTAAGTTCAGCTTACAAAGATTTTTTTTTTTTTTTAAGTGCACCCAAGGAATTCAGGAGCACAAAATACCACGATTTCCAAGAACACCAGTGTTCCTAAATCCTTTAGGCAATTTGGGAAAATCCCACTTGTAATATTCCCCCCCCCCTTTTTTTTTTAAAAACTATTTAAGATGAATTTAGTGCTGGTGGAAAGACGCTGTGCTGACAGCTCTGAAGAATGAAATCCTCTGTTCACCAGCAGAATGGGCACAGGAGAAGTGCAAGCTTCCCCGTGCACTGACCCTTGATAACGTCTCAGCCCTCCCTCGGAGGGACAACTTCTGCTGACCTGATGGTTGCTTTGTGCACGCATTCCATCCTCGATCTCTCTCTGCTGAGAACGCCAACAAGGGCGACATACCCCATTACCTCACACCTCCCCTTCGGCTGTAGTTTTGTATAAAATTATGTTAAAAACAGATCTCCAGATATTCATTCATAAAAACAAGAAATTAAAATGTGTGTTAGTGAGTCATTCGCAATAACTGCCGAATGAACAGCTAGAGCACGCTGGATCTATCCATGGCACACTATAGTCCCTCAGCTCCCTTAGAGTGCTTTTATTTTATCTACTGTTTCTCCTGAGAGGCTGTTGCAATGTAGTCATGACAACGACAACACAGCAGTTCTTAGCTATCACTATAACGGTGCACTCATCAGGGCCATTTAAGCTGCTGCAAAACTACAGCATTTAAACCACATTTCTTCTCTTTCTTATCTGAGCAAGCTCTCCTCTGTGGGGCACGAACAAGACGGTTTTGGTACCATGTATTTTTATACGCGCCATAAAAGGAACCGTGTTTTAGATTCAGAGTTTATGCAGATGAGGAGATTTCTGAGCTAACCCCTGATGCAAATGAATAACGTCAATACTGCCATGTTAAAAGAGTCCAATCCTGCTGATCTGACTCTAGCATACTGTTCCACTGACTTCAATGAGAAAACTTGCATGAAGAAGATTTTCAGGATCAGGCTCTTGCTTTTCCAGACTTCAGAAAGAAATAAAAGTCAACATAATCTATTTCAACTATATCTAGCTTCTGTAACCAAACCTAAGGTGTTAATACATAGCTACTGCTATCACGTACAGTGTTAGACTTTGGGTTAGGACACTGAGAAGCTAATTGACCATAATGGCTCTACCTGAGCTCAGCTGGGACTGGTTCAGAGTCTCTGTAACACATGCAGAACCTGGCTTTACACTAGACATCTCCAAATCTGCATGCAATTGGGAGGAAAAGGGGTGCAGAGAGAGACAAGGCAAGAGAAAGGATAAACATGGTTAATTTAAAAAAAGCTAATGGAACAAACTCTAGGAGACTAACAATTTCATTTGCAGAGAGAGTATTAACAGAATGAACATGTCAAAAGTCTGGGTTCTGATCTGATGTGCTCTGAGGCATAGATTCTGTAGGTCACATCATACATTCTACACATTTATGAGGGCAAAACTAGATGTAGGCAGACTACCCACAAGCCTATCCTTTGATAAGAACTGGGGTAGCTGCAACCACATGGAAATACGATTGTTGTCAGCAGGTTCCTAACACTGGTGTATAAGGATTCTTCTCCTCCCTACCCCGGAGAAAACTGCTGCAGATAGCTCAGTAGGGAGTTTACAGCATGGTTTGATAATGACAGTGCTAGAACCTTGCTAGCACCGGTGGTGTTTAAACGTGGGTGTAGCTTGCACAGTCCTGGTGTCAGGTGTAGTCAGGACCCTAAAGATATAGGGCCTCATTTTCAGAGGTGCTCAGCTCCTGCTGAAGTCAACGGGAACCATGGGAGCTCAGCAAATCTTAAAATTAGGCTCATGCTTTATAAACCTTTCCTCCTAGATGAGCATGCATCTCCTCCTAACTCTAAAGAAAGCTACATGAGCAGAAAAACAAAGAAGAGAGATACCCACCCCCTAACACTGGCAAAGTCTGGGGGGAGGAGGGAAACTTCTATTAAAAAATAAAACACACACAAAGTCTTCCTAAATTACTAGAAACAGGAGATGTGTAACTGGGGCCCTTTGATGTAGGGAAATATTACAAACAAGAACCACCGGTGTAGAGCACAGACGAACACTTAAGCACGTCAATGAAGTCTCACATGGGATGTACTGGTGTTCCATGCACTGTGGCAGCCAAATTTCTAATCTATTTGCTTCAATCGTATTACTCAGAAAGGGACATGGCTGCCAAAAGAAATTAATTTCACATGAAAAACAAGCAAAACCACTAATAAGCTTTATACCTTTGAGCAGAAATATTATACTTGATTGAGTGTTTGAACTCTTCCCTCTAACAAAATGGTTTTAAAGCAGAGTGAGTCTGAGTGTTGACCTTTTAGATTGCATTAAGTAACCAGAGATGTAGCCATTCTTTTTTTCATGTTACAAAGGGGAAAAAAACCACGTCATCTGAGGTTAACTGCTGCTGAACCCTAGAAAGAATGGCATTTCTGGAGGGATCAAGGTTTACTTCTTTCCCACAAAGTTTTTCTGTACAAGAAGAAACAAAGAAGATTCTTCCTCTCTCTGTTTTTTCCACACATCCAAAAAACTCAAAACCAAAACCCCTCTTGGCTCTCACTAGTACTCACTATCCTCACTGCAAAATGTATTTACATTGTATGTTAATAATATGGCCTCTTATGTCAATCAACTTTACCCTCATTCTTGGAGTCTCTGCCCCGATATCAATACCCTGGGGCTCTTTGCTGAAAGTTGGTATGACAAAGAAAACAGCTCCTTCATGATTACTGACATTGCTGGCAATATTTAAAGAAGGAAAGCCTTCCCCTATTGCATGGCCCTATCAGAGACACAACCATGTACTACTTTGTTACTCTCCTTTGCAGCCTCACAAGTGGCCAGTATCCTTCTGCCAAGTCTGTAAGCCCCCACTGCTTCACTGGGGGCATTCAGCGAAGCAGCTCCTTATAACAGACAGAACGAGTGCTGTCAAATGACACCCTTCCTTCCATCCACAGATGTCTCTGCAATGGTCCCCAAATCCCTGCTGATCCACATAGAAAGATACTGGAAATAGGAACCACATTCCCATTCCCCACCATGCAGTGCAAAGCGCCATCTTTAGACCAATTTGCTGGGGAAGGGTGGGGCAGGGAGATGGGGACTTTTTAAATAACCAATATTTTTAAAAGTTTATTATTTGAATCATGGAAACCCAAGAATAAAAAAGCATCTTACGGTGGGGGATGTACAAGGGAGGCTCAACACATATCAGGCTTCCATCTTTAAGAACTTAAATCTCTGACAAGGGGGTATCATTTTACTGATATTGGACTGATGATTATTTGTGTTGCATCAGCGTCTAGAGGCCCCAACCAAAATCAGGGCCCCGCTGTACTAGGCACCAAAAGAGTGCTGCCACCAAGTCCTCTCACAGAGTCATTCTGGGGCTGGGGAGTGCCCGGTACACTAATAAAATTATCTACCCACTTTTAAGAAAATCAGCTAAATTATTTTTCTCCTGAAGATTGTTTTAAAATATATAATGCGCTGTCCGAGCTATATTTAGTTTTCTTCCATCTCCCAACTCTTTAGCCCGTCTTTCTTCCAGCTGACACCCTCATTTTGTTTGCACGGGGGTTACGAAGTGTTTTCTTCGTCTTTGATCATGGTTTTAATGCCATTTAGTGACCCTAGCATCTTTGGCAGAAGAGGGTTAGAATTATCATTGTCTTGGTTTCCCAGCTGCATTTGTTTTATGTTTAAAGATCTTAAAGGAACATAAGAACGGCCGTACTGGGTCAGACCAAAGGTCCATCCAGCCCAGTGTCCTCTCTGCCGACAGTGGCCAATGTCAGGTACCCCAGAGGGAGTGAACCTAACAGGTAGTGATCAAGTGATCTCTCTCCTGCCGTCCATCTCCATCCTCTGACAAACAGAGGCTAGGGACATCATTCCTTACCCATCCTGGCTAATAGCCATTAATGGACTTAACCTCCAGGAATCTATCTAGTTCTCTGTTATAGTCCTAGCCTTCACAACCTCCTCAGGCAACAGGTTGACTGTGCGCTGTGTGAAGAACTTCCTTTTATTTGTTTTAAACCTGCTGCCCATTAATTTCATTTGGTGGCCCCTAGTTCTTATATTATGGGAACAAGTAAATAACTTTTCCTTATTCACTTTCTCCACACCACTCATGATTTTATATTCCTCTATCATATTCCCTCCCTTAGTCTCCACATTGCAATACAGTCTGGCTTTGGCTTCCTTGAACATCCCTCAAAGCATCGCAGCTACTGACTGGCATGTATGCAAAAAGGAAGAGAGAAAGAGAAAAAAAGAGGAATAAATGAAAACGTACAAGGGGGGAAGTAGCTCCAAGACGCTGGACGGGCTCCGTGGGCAGGGGATACTGGGAAGGTACAATTGAAAAAAAAAAAAAAGAAAGAAAGAAAGAAATGGTTAAAACATGCACCCATTCAAAACGGGTCAATTTCAATTCAAGCGTGGCTAGACTGCATGCAGTGCCATTTCCTCGCAAACCCACATATGGATGTACATTAATATGGACCTAATCAATCCTGCAAGGTGCTGGAAACCTTCCGAGAGGTGCTGAGTGCCCTAAACCCCACTAAAGTCCAGGAGTTCAAGGGCCTCAGCACCTAACATGGGGCCTGATTCAGAAAAGCACTTGAGCCTATTTTTTAACTTTTATCCCATCCCTGCTGAGCAACACACTTGAACACATGATTTAGTCTCATTATTTCAATGGGATGTAAGCATGTGTTTAAGGTCACACATCTGCTCATGTGCTTTGTTGAATCAGAGCCAAGTATGGGAGCTGTATCATCTCTATAAAGATGGACAATTCCAACCAGGAAAGAAATCATCTTCGGAGTTTGCAATATTACATTTACAAAAATAATATACTTCTCTACCTGACTGGGTCCCCTTTTACATTTTATTTTGCTTCATTTCCAATGGCGCTAAAGCAAAAAGCTGCTTTAACTTACTTCTCAGTCTGTGCATTATGGCCCGCAAAGATGTGAAGGAAAATGCAGGCCTTTGGCAACAGGGTTACTCTATTAACTCACTGCAGAATAGCGAGAGGAGCCTATTTGATGTGTCAGCCCCAAGGGCTGGTTTGTTTTTATAATTTTAAAAACCAAATGCCAGTAAGAATCCAGGAGTAATTTCGCACCAGATTAGATCACTTTAAATCTGGGTCTTAAACAAGTTGACTATGTCCTGTTAAAGTCTTATTATGAGCACACAACCTGATGGGCTGACTGACAGGTGGTGCCCATAACAGCTGAGGCATGCACATGGAAGATGCTTTGGGGAAAAAAAAAATCAATTTATTTAACAACAAGATGCACATGTAGAAGAGGGTCCCCCTAGTCCTGCAAGGTGTTGACCACCTGCAGCACCTATTAAATTCCAGGGGAGCTGAGACTACACAACATCTTGTAGAACTGGTCTCTAAGTTTGTCAATATTATGAGAACATTTTCAGGCTACTACACAGAGAACTACATGTATCAGCCTCAGGCACATTAGTGCATTTGGGTCCTTGCCAGCAGCACACTGAAAGTTTAGCCTCAAGCTGGCTCACTGAAATTCCAATTCAATTTAGATTTAACAGGAAAGTTATACATTAAAAACTCAATAATTAATTATTTTTAAATCATGGTTGAGGATTAACAAAAATGGTTCTACATTTAATTATACATGTTTTAACAATCAATTTGTATTGTCTAGAGTAACTGCCGGCTAGAATCTATTTCCAATGAGCATTAAACCAATGTTAACTGGTCTGCTTGAATACAGGACCTGCATTACTGAACCTGTGCTGTTTGCTCCCTTCACCTGCATATTCCAGTACATCTTAAACAAAACACTTTGTCCTTGTCTCCAGAGTTTACAACAATCTTATTTTAATGCAGGTTCAACTTCTTCAGCGTTTGTTTTGTTAGCAACCATCTCTTAAACAAGTGGTGCAACTCAGTTTTACATCTTTGCATTTAAAATGACGCATTCATTTCCAATACCGCAGACCTGGATTTTAAACACCTCTGAAGTTCAGTGGGTTATTTGAATCTGGAGTTTTGATTCATCTTCATTATTATGTTAAAAATATTTATTTGTCGTTAACAACTTGTAACACATGCATTACAATATTAGCTAATCCTCATTAAGGCGTAACACCACATATATATTATATATAATTATAATACATTTTATATATATGGTGTTAAGCCTTAATGAGGATTTGCTAGTATATATGTGCATATAGATAGTAGATAAGTAAATGTACCCATTAAATCTAAACAAAATGAATTCCTTGGTCATAAACAAGGCTGCTATTTGGGTTAGTGGTGACACAGCCCCAGGTGGAGTTTTAAAGAGTTCAGAGCTTTGAAAGAGTAATGAGTGAGAGGGAGATGTTCCACACCAAACCACCCCTTCTCCATTATGCTCAGAACTTTATGCAGTCAACTGCTTATGTTTATGCTTTGCTTTCATATTGGCACTAATCTCTCCCCATTTAAGAGGTGACAATGTTCAAACACCTTCCAACAAACTGTCAAGCTAAAGTACTTCTGAGACAAGATTTGGTAAGCAAGGCTTGATGCAGGATGAGACACACAGTAACAAGTTAGATGTTAACAAGCAAGACATACAGTGAGTTTATGCATGAGGATAAGCATGATACCCTTTTTCAAATGACATTTAACTACCATAGCTGATATCCAAAGGTTAATGACCAAAGACGACACACATAAGAGATGATGCCTAAAATCATTCTAATGAAAAACTGACAAACTGAGATGATATGAACAAATGCACATCTTGTTCCCAGACAACACCTACCAGAGATGAACAGTACTGGATGAGAGGAGGAAATGACACCCGAAAGGCACTTCCAAACATTCCACTTAGAGGAAAATCACTGATTGTTTTCCCTCAGCTAAGCAGCAGGCTGAAAGTTCAGAAGACTCACATCTCACCAGGAAGAATAATATCTAAAATTTGTGTCTCATCTGTCATCTCCAAGTGTCCCAAAACTCTTTAAAAACCATACAGACATGAACTACTTCCATCTACAGTATCATTCAAGTTCAGTCACTTCTGGGGTGGGACATACTCGTTGTCAAACAGTGCACACCAACACTACATAATCATTTGGGACAGGAAGTGAAGATTAGAATTCCACTGCCAAATGAAATGGAATTGAAGAAGGTGGATTAGTGTTACTCAAACAAATGGGAATTTGGCCAGTGCTAACACTCTATGTACTACGAAGTTTTTAATAAACAGAGACACGTCATCGGTTGTGGGCCTCAACTGAAAGAGGAAGGTGCCTTGCACAGAGCTAGGCAAAATATTTTGGCAAATAGTTTAGTCGCTGAAAAATGAAGTTTCAGTTGACCCAAAATTATTAGTAAATTTGTGTCTAGTTTAATCCTACTTGAAATATTTTCCGACTTTTGGCTAGCTGAAATTTTCAAAAAATTCCATTATTAGTTTGCCCATAAAGGAATGTTTTTGATTTTTCAGAATTGCCAATGAACCAAAAAATCCATTATTTCCCCAGTTCTACTTCTGTGGTATTGGGCTCACTAGAAATAATCTGGGGCACTGGTCAATGCAAATTCAAAAGGGAAAAATCTACTCAAAGAATAGCTCTCACCGATTCCTGAAGCACCTAGCTTTTCTATGTACTGCCCCATGGAGGTACTGATTGAGCCTTCTCCAGATAAGCTTGTGAGGTCTCACTGGATCATGACTCGAGACGCTATGTTTGCAGAATAAATACTGAAATACACTTGAAATTAAAGCTTGGTATTTATAAGCCTGATGTAGGTGATAAAGATCATGGTTATAAAGAGCCAACTCATTCCAAGCAATATAGGAATCCACTTTAACTATCATAAATTGGGCTGTTTATTTTGAATTAATAAGATATAGGTCTACACATACAGCTACACACAACTACGAATTCTGTATTAAAGCAGAATTGAAAAGGATTTAAAGTGTTACACTGGGCTTTCATTTCACAAATGATGCCATCAGTATGTTCAGAAATGCTAGTTTTAATTACAAGCTTTACTGTCAAATATATCTTAAAGCAAACTCATGGCAAGAAGCATTTTTTCTTTTCTTAGGCCTTTGAATATCAGGATAACTGGATAACATGGATACAATTTTCACTTAAATCCAGGTTTCCTGTTATTCTTTAGACAGTTATTCAGCTCACATCTCTGGTGTTAGCAAACACCTCTATAATTAAAGAAACATTATTCCTAAATGCAGCCTGTACCTAGTCCGACCTCTCCTCTTTAGCCTCCTACATCTCATTTTCATTTGAATCTCACTCATTAATTGTACTTCATTTAAGCCCAACCTAGTATTTTATGGGTCTATTAAAGTGTTACTCCCATCACTTCTGCAAATCAAGATCTCAGTCATTATGAATAATAATAAATAGCAGGGCAGGAAATTCTTTGCTTTACATCTGCTTTTCATTAGATTACTTAATTCAGCAAAATCTATGAGCAATTAAACAACACAATCAGTTCTATGTTTGTAAATTCCTTCATGGCAAACAACTCAATGCTGTAGATACAAAACATCCTGAATGTTTCACACGCAACATTCTGATTAAGGAAATAAAGGTCACATTTTGCTAAATATGCCTTACTGAGTCCAAATCTAAAACCTTAGGTTGAGTCTGGTTGGAATACCCTGCTGCGGTAAAGTAAGGACAATGGCCCCAACCAATTCCTGTTGGAAAAGCATCTCGCTGTTCCCTGGTAACACTAAAATATAGATAATTAAAAAGATATCTGATGTGAATTTTAATGTGTTCAGAAACTGCTCTGGAAGCCTGAGTCACGCATTATATTCACAGAACACACACAACACAGGTAGGGGAAATACAGATTTCTCCACACTGTCCCACCAACACAACTTTAACCATGTTGTGGAGGGACCGCTTCTAAAACTGAATGTATAGTTCAGTCTCCATGCCTTGTCTTTTCAGCTGAGATTTCCAGGAGGTGCTGAGCAGGTGCTAATTTGGGGACCACTTTAGCAAAGCACCTAAGCACATTCTTAAATCAATCCCTTTTCAACAAGGCAGTTAAGCATGTGCAGAAGTGCTGACTGAACTGGGACTCTGATATATTTCTTTGTGATGCTGGATATAAGGCTAGAGAGTAAATTTTCAAAAGCATTTAAGTGATTTAGGAGACTAAATCAAATTTTCAAAAGGGACTTGGCTACTTAGGAGCCTAAGGCCCAGATTTTTTAAGGTATTTAGGGGTTGCTGCACTCAGTATTGCAACACCTAACTGATTTAGAAGCCTAAATCTCATTTTCAAAAGGGACTTAGACACATAGGAGCCAAAATACCAACGATTGTCAATAGGTACCTTTTGAAAATGAGGCTTAGGCTACGTCTACACTACAGGGGGGAGAGGGGGCGGAATCAATTTCAGATACGCAAATTCAGCTACGGGAATAGCGTAGCTGAATTCGACGTATCTGATCTGACTTACCCCGCTGTGAGGACAGCGGCAAATCGACCACCGCGGCTCCCCCGTCGACGGCGCTTACTCCTACCTGGGCTGGTGGAGTATGCGCGTCGATTCGGGGATCAATTATCGTGTCCCGACAAGACGCGATAAATCGATCCCCGAGAGATCGATTTCTACCCGCCGATCCGGGCGGGTAGTGAAGACAAGCCCTTAGCCTCCTAAATCAGTTAGGTGTCACGACGCTGAGCACAGCAATGCCTCAATATCTTTAAAAATCTGGGCCTGCGTCTCACTGAAAGTCAATGGCACTTAGGCACTAGTTTGGCCTGTCCTATCTAAGCAGCTTTTCTATATTAGGTCATTTCTTAGAAGAACCTAAAAAACTGACCATGGTTAAAAATATGTTTTGATTCTCCAGCTATGTAGGCTGCTGTGCCGCCTACTATAAATGTAAATACCTCTCTCCATTCACAAACCAGGTTGCTTACAATGGGACAGATGGTAAATCAAGATTCTATTTTTAATGTGCAGGTTCTGTTGAATGTAGGCTTAAGATACGGCTTTGGTTTTTTTCTTGGTAGCCTTAAGTAAATCCTGAATCCTTGGGGCCTACGGTATTTATGGGGCAACTATTAAGGAAGGTTAACACTGAGACCTAATAATCCTTTCATGTACTAACTGCAATAGAGCTTGCGCTTTTTATACTGAATCTAAAACAAATGTTTTCTTTGATTGTGAAAAAAACACACCTCTCTAGTGTGCTGTTAAAGCCGAATAGGATATATTAATCTATGCTGCTTCGTTCTCTCTCATTAAGGCTTAGTAAGAAACTACTCAACAGTGATTCATGACATTTAATTTAATTGCCTGAGCCATATTTAATGATAAACACTAGTGACTGTGATTGTCTTCCTCGGCCCAGCTTATATTAGGGTCTAAAGTTACCTTTGTCTACATGTTCGGACTGATAAAAACACGGCTGGAGAAGTGAATGACTGCAGTACTTACAGATCAAGTTCAAGCTTTGAGAAAGCATACTGGATTTACTAAGCACACACCTGCTGCAATGACTTGACTTGCTAATGAGCTGTGCGACAGAGAAGCTAACACAAGTGCATTCCCACGTTCCTGGAGAGGACGAAGGCAGGGCAGGGGGACTGGAACAACAGTGGAAAATATTCTTTTCGAATGTTCAGCCATTCAAAGCATGCAGATTGATGCACTGCATAGATACCTTAGCGTTCATGACTCTATTGGTGAGCCACAAGCCCTGAGCATTAAAACAGAATTTGCCAAAAGGAATTTCACTCAATCCCTGGAACCACAATTTTTTTAAAAAGTGTCGTCAGATTGGCACTCTTGGCAGATAAAACGCATCATTAAGGTGGGTGTTCTCCCAGGCATTCCCCAGAAAAGGGGGAAACCCTTCATTCCCTATCACTCAATTATCCTAGAGGGATTGCTTGCTGCTGTGCTGCATCATTTTAACGCAGTCAGATCAGTGATTTCAAGATGTTTCCCCCTTGACACAGAGACAGCAGTTAGGGTGACTTTTTAAAGCAGGATTTTTAAAGAAAACAGAGCAAAGAACAATTATCATTAGGATGTGCAGAAATACATGGGGTCTGATTGTGCATGCACAAGCACCAGTCAGTGGAGTTAGCCCTGAACTAGACTAGTGGAACTGAGAGCAGAATCAGGTCTAACATCTTTTTCTCCATTTAATTTTTACTTGATCAATGCATTCCCGCAATAATGGTTCTGCACTTTATACAACACCTGGCTATCCAGAAAAGAAGTGGGATGAGAAAGGTGGGTTTGGGCTTTGGATTTGCAGATCCAGAATCAGGAGTGATTAGGATCTGAGTCCTATTGTATCCAAGGGCTTGTCTATATAGGGGCTATCAGGAAAATGAATCCAAATTAACTAACACTGTGAATTTAAAGTGGATTAGTTAAACCGCATTAAATTGCTGTGTAGATGATTTTATTCAGAATGTGAAAGTGGCCTCAATTCTGTTTAATTTAATTTAAGTGAATTAAGCTAAACCAAATTAAGGGCACTTTAATTCTAAATAAGAGTGCCCATACATGGATTTAATGAGGTTTAACTAATCCACTTTAAAAGTCAAGTTTTGCTGAGTGTCCCTGTGTAGACAAGATCTTACTCCACCCCCAGGTCCCACTGTATCTATCACCCCCATTGTATCAAAGTGGACATAACAGTTTTTGGCTCATCCCTACATTCCATACCCAAAAAAAAAAAAAAAAAAAAAAAAAAAAGTACTACACACTGACAAAAGCATCAAAAGCAGGATTGGTGAAGGGAGCGGACTCAGAGGTTGTGGAAGGGACCCCAAAACCTTGGAAGTCTAAATATTTCAAAACACACATGAAATGCACATTGATATTAGCTAACGAAACAAAGAGAATGCAAGACGTCCAACACAGTGTAACATATGGGTGATGCAGTGAAACACAGATCATGAGAAGTGTAAAAGAAGCGATAAAAAGTGAAGCATGGAAGAGAGGACCTTCCATAAAATGTTTTGAATAACTGCGCACACGCATACCTGGTTTTGGCACAGAGTTGGTCATAGATTGAGGAACTTTGTCGTTAATTAACTCAACACACTCGCTCGGAAAGAATCCCACCTGTACGACAAGAAAAACAGAAACAGGATATGAAGGCAAAATATTTAAGATAGTATAGTTAAAGCTGTGTATACTGCCAATTACTGTGTGTGAGAAGCCATGTGTTAGTTAACTTTTCTCTTTTAAGCCTGTTTGTATACTACTCCACAACTGTATGAAACGTACACATGGATTAGTATAACTATGATTTTTCAAAAATGATGTAACCAGAAAGTCTATGAGCCAAGTAATTAGTGTTGTGCAATACACTAAACTTTGTTATAAATCTGAAAGCTTTTTCCACAGAACATAAATATTTCAGCTTGCAACAAACTATGCATTCGGGCATACAGATGAGATGGCTTGCAGGCTCAAGTGAAATTTGAGGGGTGCAAAGCCGTTTTCTAGTCTACACCGGGGTTAATTTCAAACACTGTGCGTACTATGAAAGGATACATCACTCAGCTGAATTCAAAATGTTAGCAACACTGATGTCTTTTCCACTGCTGATATATTACACTCACAGATATCTTCTATTTTTATTGCTTTTCTTAAAATGAATTTAAATGCAGACTAATATATTTGTGCATTTTTCTCTCGCAGTTGCTTTCACAATGCCCTGTTACAGAAACAATGCAGCTTCCAGCTCAGGGCGCACATTAGGGAAGGAACAATGCAGCACTGTTTACTTTCAGAGTCTCTACAGCAAACACCAAGATAGTTATATCACTGCTTCTAGACATCTCAGAACACACTCCACACAGCTGTTTCTTTCCAGAGAAAACATGGCACATGCTCAGGACATCTCCATCTTGCCAGGTTAACAACAAACGTTACTAACTGCCATTTAAAGGAGAGAATTTTTAGCTGCACTTGTATCGACAAGTTCCTGAATTCATTTTGCTGGTACCAGTTCTAAAGACTTATATTCTGTAACTGAGTCACCTTTTCTTCCCAGCTTCTCAAGAGATCATTCTTCCAGGGTCACAAGCAACCCCTTATGCCTTGCTCTGACCCACTTTAAATCTGCTTCCTTGCCTTCCATACAAAGTTTTCATGATTTTGTATAAATAAGTGAGTTCAGTCCAAGAGTTAATCTCAACAGATGCAGCAGGGCACTGTTAGAGCATGATCCAGGATTAACGGATTTGGCAATGTACTAAAATTAATAGCGGGGATGATATATACTTAGATAAATGCAAGGTCATCTAAAGGTAAAGATTGCTGCACATCTTAAATCAAGCAGGGAGAGGTTGGGTTATTGTGACACAATCATAAATAATGTTTCTATTACCCCTGTAATTATACTTCAGCCTTAGTTTTTATGCCAGACCCATGGTATCGCATCATGCCAACTCAGGAAGACACATGAGGCTCTTAAGCATCTTTATGGGGAAACTGTTCACACCTTAGTGAATCTAAGCAAACGGGAGGCATTACTGCTCTAACAGCAGCTATCAAACAAAATGAAAACTTTTCTTTTTCATGGGCTAAGGATAGGTTCAATCTCATCCGATGAATGCACGTCCCTTTAAAATTTACACACTGATGGGCGAGCAAGCTGCAATTTTAAAACAGCATTGCTAGTTTGGGTTTCGTTATAATGATTTACTGGCTTATTGACAAGTTAATGTCTTTGGTTTCACATATGCTGTTTGCCAGATAATTACATTAGTGACTGAGGTGGAGTGGAGAGAAAAGCCCCTCACTAATATAACATCAGGAAGTCCAGGAAGAGTTTAATGTACTTACTCTGTTCCCATTGCCATCTCTAGTTAGTATTGCATTTGCTTCTTGGCAGACAGAAGAGTGTACATTTCCTTCTCTCTCCCTCTCTGGGCTCCCCAACACTTCTTTTAAAAAACTGTATTTACGCCACAGATAAACTATATAAAACACCTTTCCAGGGAATAGAATTCAAGAGGATGATGTTACTTTGCACAGTGTCAAACAGGGACTTCAAGTCTGACAACCTAATAAACCCCACCCTCTATTTTCTATTCGCATCAAAAGCATCATCCATTATCTAATGCAGAGAGTCATCGTCCCCCACTAGCATATGCCAAACACCACATCACAACAGTAGACTCTTAACCAGGGTGCAGAGAAGCACCACTTATTGCACAGATTCCTACCGTGGTTTAAAGGCAATCTTCAATTTTATTTTCTATCACATTTCAAGGCCACAACGCAAGCTGAATTTAGGAGCCTTCACACCATGCATGAAATTTGCTTGAAAAAACAATGCTGGGATAAGCCCTTAGACTAATGACTTGCTGCAGGTTTTGCTGTACTTCAACACCTACATGAAAAAAATATACACTTATCTTGCTTCTCGGAGTCTCAGTTTACTCCTCTGTAAGACCCTGATTCAGGAAATCAAGGCGGGTACGTAAGTGCATGCTTATAGTTAAGCGTGTGCCTAAGCGATTTCCTCAAATGGGTGTAATGATTCTTTCTTTGCAGCCGAGGTCTGACATTTAATTAATGCTTGCAAAGCATTCAGTGAAAGGGTCTACAGAAGGATAAAGAAATTATTATTAAGACATTCCAGGGTGTTGCCATATTTCCTTGTATCACAGGAGACTTTGGGAGACATAAGACCTTGTGTCTTCAGCCACTCTACCATACAGATATAGGGCAGTATTACATTGCCTGGATGTATCTTATTGCTATTATAAAAATGAACCATTACAAAAAAAATTGTGAGTAACAAAAACTCACAAAGAGTTTGTTGGCTACAATATTTACCACCACCACCAATGCCCAAGTCGAATCAGCCTTCTGGAAATGTTGCTTTATAATATATAATCATCCTACTTTACCTTGTCACAGTGTCATGTCTGGAACATAATCTGCCCCTTAAGGGAAGTACTGCCTGCAGGTCAGGCCAGCCTGCCTCCTGGTCTGGCTCTTTAAGTGTTGTACGGTCTGATTATAGATACAAGGACCTGGTAGATACTGGGAGAGAGGAAACAGTCCCGGGAGCAAGCAGGGTTTGAAAGGAAACCCTGGTATTGCTTCTTTAAAGGCCTGGGGCAAGGTTCCCCTCTCTCCCAACTGGCGATGAGTTGGGACAAGGGGACAAGTGTAAATGCTGCCTCCTCCTTCACGCAGGGCAGATGCCTGCAGACACTGAAGGGAGTGAGAGAAGGCTCCTGCAGTGTCATAGAATCATAGAATATCAGGGTTGGAAGAGACCTCAAGAGGTCATCTAGTCCAACCCCCTGCTCAAAGCAGGACCAACCCCAACTCAGGTGTCCTGAGTCACCAGCCTGAGGACTGAGTGGAGCCAGCTGAGGGATAACAACTGCTTCAATTACCCAGCTGCAGGAGGTGGGCAGGAGCTCCTGCTGTAAGGGGAAGACACAGGAATAGAGGTAAATTGGAACCCAGCTCCAGGAGGAGAGCTGGGGACTCCTGGTAAGGGAGAGGGACAAGAACTGCTTGAACTACCCAAGTTTCAAGAGGAGGGCTGGGCTCCTGCCATAAAGACAGCCATAACGACTGCGAAGATAACCCTGAAGTGATTGGGAACAGAGGTTACAGGGCAGGCTCCAGAAAGCCTTTATTTGGGACTTTTGGTTATGGAACCTTTTGTATGAGGTTTCGTAATAAACAAGCCCCAAGGAGAATATTATTAAGTCAAGCATCAAGAGTGCCTGAAGTAGAGTTACGCACTTCCTGAGGAGGGAAACTGAGACATGGAGTACATGCAGCACCACACTAATTCAGCAGGGGGCACTACAGGGCAGGCACAACCTACAACAGATACACAACAGACAATATGGACCGATTTTCTAACAGAATTATGGACATCAATCTGCATAGTAAATACTCCAGACACTGACTACTGGCACAAGTCAGAGTTAGCAGCATGAGGACTCAGATTTTTCCCCTCTAGAGTTTTCTTTGTGCTTCATGGTGCTCAGCCCTGCGTGGCTGCAAGACAGGAAAAAGAGGATACAAAGAATCTCCCCACTGACAGAAGGGTAAGGCACAGTCCCAGCCTTGATACTACTGGCATGCAAGGATCAAGGGACTCTAATGCCAACAGCATTGAAAGAAAACGCAGAGCTAGGTGAGGGAATGGCCAACACACACACACACACACACACACACACTTTTGTCACATACTTACAGGTAAAGTACAGCCCTTCCACTCAGCAAAGCACAGCCCTTCCACTCAGCAAAGCAGCACAACTGCTCATAGTGTAGGAAACTTGTTGTTTCCAGGAATAAACTCAGATACAATTTTGTCTAAGATGTTATTGCAATAGGCACCTCAGATCCTGCAGATGGAGGTGGCCGTCTGGCTGAGAAATGTCGTCACTAGAGATGCATCCAGCGGGCTCTTTCACAACGCCTGTGTCACGAGTGAAGTCTCTCTCTAGCCAGATGGTTGCCTCCAGCACTGGGTTCCCAAAGCAACAAACGGAAGCTAGAATTCAATTTTTCCTTTAAAGACTTGAGTTTGCAAACCTGTGCTCAGTTCACATAAACGTGCTTTGCTCTCTCGCATTCAAACATTTTATTTTACTCTGAAAACTTCTACACTGCAAAATTATGCACAAAGAAAAACACTCTCAACTAATAGCCTGACCAATCTAAGGCAGATCTATGGGTCTTTGGGGGGAATGCTATACATTCTTGAAATCCCAAACAGGATTAGGATTTAAATCAGCAAATGTTAACTGTGCTCCGTACGGAATACAGGTTGGAGGGGACATTTGAAAGGCCAAGGGTTCATGGGTCTGTCTTTCAACAGAGATCTTATCAAGAATGGCAAAATGTGCCACTGCATCTCAAAAGTGGCAAAGAGAAATGATTGTTTCCAGGGTTTTAGTTCTTGAGGACTGTGGGGAGGGAGTGGAAGACTGAAAGAACAGAGGATGAAGAAAAGGAAGCAAGGAAGGAAAACACCACACTGAAGAGATTGAGGAGGGTGACACTTAATAAGGAGGAGATTGTGTTTGGGGAATAATCTTATAGTGAATGTGGTGGGATTCATTAAGGACACGTGAACATAAAGATCAGTGAAAATGTCATTAAAAACTCCACTTTACATCATTTTCTGTCTTAAAAGCAAACACTACGTGGTCGCCTTGTTCCACGGGTGGAGGTGGGTTGCATCACAGACACTAGAGCATCTTTGCCATCTAATCAGGAAAGATGCTGCTACAATGGAAGTGCAGACATTTGGAGACTTTTTTTCCCCCCCCAAGTCATGGGTTCCTTATGGATCCATTTCACTGGAGTGGAGTGAAAACCAGAAAGATGAGTTCCCAAACATGTTCCTAAATCTGACCCGTGATTCAATCCAACCACGTTTGTATTCTTTCATATTTGCTTTTACATAAACATCTGTGTGACTAGTTTTCTTCACATGAATGACAAGGGGGAAAGGTTTATTATGTGGAAGGGACTTGGATGTTGTGCGAATGAGTATATACCATCTGGAAGGCTCCCCTTGGACAAAAATATGCAGTTACTCAGTGGGAATGTAAAAATTCACTGTGAAATCTGACAGTTTGCAATGAATAATCCAGTCAGCCTGGTCTTTGGCTACTCTGCTCTGCTTACCCTGTCTTGTTACACCCAGGCCTGGAAAGTGGTTCTAACAAGAGTCCATTTGCTAGATGGGGGCTTCTAAGCTCTAAGACAATCTTCTCCACAACTGCCCCATGGCAGCTCAGTCTGGGATTGATGTGACACTGTATTTAGGTATAATTCTCGCACGAATGAAACATGACATCCCTTGTCAAACATGAAAATTCACCTACAGTATAAGCTTTCAGGATGGGGACTAGGGAGTGGAAGGAATTAGCCACCTCAAGTGAAGTAATAAAAACTTGACACTTGCCTTATGATATTCAGGGGGAGCATGTGGAAGCAGCTCCCTCACTCCTGAAATTACTCCTAACTGCCTGTGATCTTATTTCTGATCTTATCTTCATCCTGTGACTGTTG
Organism: Terrapene triunguis; assembly: GCF_002925995.2. Taxonomy (NCBI): domain Eukaryota; kingdom Metazoa; phylum Chordata; order Testudines; family Emydidae; genus Terrapene; species Terrapene triunguis. The sequence goes on from NW_020664725.1 coordinate 5,416,099, forward strand.
ACTCTTCCGCCAGACATGACGTAACTTTGCAGACGTTATTTGCACGCAAATGCACACACGGTCAATCTGGACTTTCCCTTTAAAAATTTCCAGACACGGTGCAACGTAGCTGATCTTTTTGTGCACGTGAATCATGAGCTAGTTTCTTCCAGATTCCTTAATGTGTGAGTGGAATGTTTAACACAGAAGTAGTGGTACAAGACATGCAGGAGCGATGCAATGCTCAGATGGAGCAAAGAGAAATTTAACACATCACATAACTCTGCCTGCTATTGATCATCATTCAAGTGCAACTGACTCATGCTACCCTTGAAATTTCATCTTATTCTGCTTCGCTTCCTCAACATTTCTGTCTCATCCAGGTTCTCTTATCCTCAAGACAACTACATTTTAGAGTCTTTCCCATTTTATAATTATTATTCTTCCTTCTCCTTCCTGATGTGTTCACAGGTCATTTCTGCAGCTTCTTAGTTCCATAATCTCTTTCCTTACCTACACAACACCTTCCTTTTTCCCAGAACCTTTAAACCAACTCCTCTGTATTCACTTTAGATTTCTCATTTTGTCCTGGTACAAATGACTAGCAGAAGGACAAGAAAAACTATTGTAATAAGAAAAACCCTTATAGCCTAGAGAAAGAGAGAACAATCAAGGGAAACAAGATCAATTCAGTAAAGACAGACAACATGTTTATGCAACTAAACAAGAGTGCAACCTTACATACAGCCACAATAATAAAGAAAACCCCAGAAAGAAGTCAGAGCTTGATCTGCCAGGGGCTAAACAACAGGGCCTGATCCAATAAAGCATTTAAGCACATGCTTAACTTAGGGTACATCCAGCCTACTCGCCGGATCGGCGGGTAGTAATCGATCTATCGGGGATCGATATATCGTGTCTCGTCTAGACACGATATATCGATCCCCAAACGTGCTCCCGTCGACTCCGGAACTCCACCAGGGCAAGCGGCGGTAGTGGAGTCGACAGGGGAGCCGCGGCCGTCGATCCCATGCCATGAGGACCCGAGGTAAGTCGAAATAAGATACGTTGACTTCAGCTACACTATTGCCGTAGCTGAAGTTGCGTATCTTACATTGCCCCCCCAGTGTAGACCAGCCCTTAAAGTACATGAGTAGTCTCATTGGGCTGGACTAGGTTCTTGTTACTTACTACTCTATAGAAACAAGCCCAATGTTTAGTCCCTATCCAGTGTGCGTTCACTGCAGTAGGATCAGCCAGGGAAGACCACCCTCTTTAGAGTCAGCGTAAAGACTCCTTCAAAAAAACTGCCCGTCTCTGGAACACGTAATGGGTTTAGCTATTTTAAAAATCAAAGCCATCGAGTATATCGCAGGAGAAGACTGAAGGTGGCTGGCTCCTTAGTTTAGTCACCATCGACCATCATGTGGATGAGGGGAAAGCGGTGGACATGTTATTCCTTGACTTTAGCAAAGCTTTTGATACGGTCTTCCACAGTATTCTTGCCGGCAAGTTAAAGAAGTATGGGCTGGATGAATGGACTATAAGGTGGATAGAAAACTGGCTAAATCATCGGGCTCAACGGGTAGTGATCAATGGCTCCGTGTCTAGTTGGCAGCTGGTATCAAGCGGAGTGCCCCAAGGGTCGGTCCTGGGCCGGTTTTGTTCAATATCTTCATTAATGATCTGGAGGATGGCATGGACTGCACCCGCAGCAAATTTGCAGATGACACTAAACTGGGAGGAGTGGTAGATACGCTGGAGGGTAGGGATAGGATACAGAGGGACCTAGACAAATTAGAGGATTGGGCCAAAAGAAATCTGATGAGGTTCAACAAGGACAAGTGCAGAGTCCTGCACTTAGGATGGAAGAATCCCATGCACTGCTACAGACTAGGGACCGAATGGCTAGGAAGCAGTTCTGCAGAAAAGGACCTAGGGGTTACAGTGGACGAGAAGCTGGATATGAGTCGACAGCATGCCCTTGTTGCCAAGAAGGCTAACGACATTTTGGGCTGTATAAGTAGGGGCATTGCCAGCAGATCGAGGGACGTGATCATTCCCCTCTAGTCGACATTGGTGAGGCCTCATCTGGAGTACTATGTCCAGTTTTGGGCCCCACACTACAAGAAGGATGTGGAAAAATTGGAAAGAGTCCAGCGGAGGGCAACAAAAATGATTAGGGGGCTGGAGCACATGACTTATGAGGAGAGACTGAGGGAACTGGGATTGTTTAGTCTGCAGAAGAGAAGAATGAGAGGGGATTTGATAGCTGCTTCAACTACCTGAAAGGGGGTTCCAAAGAGGATGGATCTAGACTGTTCTCAGTGGTAGCAGATGACAGAACAAGGAGTAATGGTCTCAAGTTGCAGTGGGGGAGGTCTAGGTTGGATATTAGGAAAAACTTTTTCACTAGGAGGGTGGTGAAGCACTGGAATGGGTTACCTAGGGAGGTGGTGGAATCTCCTTCCTTAGAGGTTTTTAAGGTCAGGCTTGACAAAGCCCTGGCTGGGACGATTTAGTTGGGGATTGGTCCTGCTTTGAGCAGGGGTTGGACTAGATGACCTCCTGAGGTCCCTTCCAACCCTGATATTCTCTGATTCTATGATCCTTTTGACTCTGGGATCAAAGACAGCTACCACCAGTTCTAATGGCAATTTGCTTAAAAATATTTCTGAAAAAACAAATAAGGAGATTTAAAGTGAAACCCAGTTTGCAAATCTTAGTTTGAAATAAACAATCAATCACTATGTATTTCATACAGTTTGTAAGATTAGAGAGACATCTCTGAAAAAGTGTGATTACCCTACAGGGAACAGAATCATAATGAACTGGCAAGAGCCAACGGATCTCCGCTGATTTATTTGCATAATTAAAATGACTTGGACACAGATTAGCATTATTTTCACCAGAGTTTTTAATTTGAAATGGGAAACTGAAAGTGTTTGCTTATCTGTAAATATGGGAAAGGTTACATGGTTTAAACATAGCTTCTACAAATGCCAGTTTTGCTTTGCTACACTCTTTTGTAGCATGTTACAACAATACTCTTCACCGATCATAACACACCTCTAGGCCTACAATATCAACAGCAGGATAAGATTTTTTCCCCTCTCTTTTCCCTGTAGTGGGCAGCAGTGTCAAAAAGCTGTGCTAATTCAATAAACTGTTTTTTCCTACACTCATACCAATAGGTCTTACACTTAAAAAGAAATATCCTTTTCTTTGTACAGCTATAGGATTTGTGACCGTTTATTTCAGATGGTGTTTGATGGAAATAAAAGATCTCTATCAGCACATTGCAAAGAGATGAGACTAAAGCCTGCTTGGTCCTACAGAAAACTGCATCCCTCAGTAAACCGGTTTCACGGCTGTGAGCAAGCTACTGAGCATGTGTAACAGCTGCTGCATTTGCCTGCCTAATAATTCCACTGTCAGTGTCTAATTCACTGCTTCGTGAAGAGCTCTGGGGTATGTTGAGGACAGAAGGTGCCATTAAAATCCTAATTCTATCAACCTTAACTATAATGCTATATTTCTGCAGCTGTTGGGATCCGCTATTCGTGTCTGTGAACTGACTGCATGTGCACACAGCTGAAGCCATTCTCATGGGTTTACTCCGCAGTATATCTTTTTACCTGGGTGCTACATAAGAATCCATATGATTTATTCCGATTTTGGCAGGGATGGGGTAGAGAGAGGAGTGGAAGGGAGCCCTGAGCTGCAAACATATGTCTCTGACTCATGACTCATTTAAGCCTTTCATAACCAATACTCTTTGCATATGGTCACAATTGTGAGAGAGAGAGAGAGAGAGAGAGAGTGAGTGTGAGTGTATTTTCCAGGACCTTTCATGGGGATGCAGTGCTTATCTGCTGAGTCAGCTTGATGTCAGATGTTTGAACTCTGTGTACAGCTAATGGGAACTTTTGCTGATTCTCCCTGAGATTAGATGAGGTGTGTCCTGTTCATTCCTATGAGAGGGTTTAGACTAGAGTCTCTCTCTCTGGGACAGTGTGAACTAGAAAGGCCTTGCAGGGAAAACCCAATGAACTGCCCAGCTTGGGGAGAAATCTTATGCTGGTGTTTACATTTTGTTGTTATTTAAGTTAACAATAAATGCAAACCTCAGGAAGTGGGTAAGTTTTGACCCTATTCAGCGTGTGTGCCTTCTGTTCAGAGCAAAGGGGGAACTGCACCAGTTTACAATGTGAAACAACTGCAAGATGGAGGACTCACCTGTTTAAAATGGAGCTTTCAGGATGAAACTCAAAGGAAGGCAGCACAAAAAGATGGGAAGCAAGTTCTCTTCCCCTTCGAAGTCTCTCCTTTTTCATACCCCATAGTCTTAATTTCATATTGTGCAAGTCCACACTGGAGTGTTGTGCCAGCATTTGGAAAGCAAGGGCTGGAGTTCTGCTGTAAGGGTGGAATTTTCAAGGGAGTCTAAGGCCTGGTCTACACCTAAATGGTAGATCAACCTAGCGATGTCACTCAGGAGTGTGGAAAACTCACAGCCCTGAGAGATGTGGTTAAGCCAACCTAAGCCCTGGTATAGACAGCGCTAGGTCAGTGGAAGTATTATTCTATTGACCTAGCTACTGCCTCTTGGAGAGGTGGATTTATGATCATGATGGAAGAACCCCTTCCATCTCGGTAGTGAGCATCTACACTACAGCACTGCAGCTGTGCCGCTGTAGTGTTTCTCATATAGACATACCCTAAGAGTGTTAGTCACCCAACTCCCATTCAGTTTCAAGAGGGTTTGGATGCCTAACTCCCGGGGAGTTTGAAAATTCAGCCTAAATCTCTCCTACAAACCGAGAGGCTCTACCGTCAACAAAGAGTAACTATGCACACAATTCTCAGCGTCACATAGATCAGAAAAATCAGCCATCTGGCCCCATCCACTTGCCTGGCAACAACTCATCCTCAAAGTAACAAAACAATAAGCATTACTTCTGTAGCATGTTTCATCAACTTTACAAAGGCAGACAAGATTAAATCATTACCTCCGTTACAGACACAAAAACCGGGACACTGATTGGTTGAATGACTTGCCCACTGTTACATAGAGCTGGGGCAAGGACCCACGTCTCCTGACTCCCAGTCCCATGCTTTATCCACTGGATCACTCTGAATCCTGTAGGACACCCTGCACTGCTTTTCCGAGTCTAGATTTAATTGGTCCAAATGATGGGAAAATACAAGGCAACATGTGAGGACTCAATCAGGATTCCCCTGGCGCTGGCGGAGTAGTTCCAATTGTCTTTGAAAGGGTGCAATGTAGACTCCCCACCAATGACAGACCAGCTCTGCCAGACAGTGTGGAGAGACTATGGGGTCATAGTTCCATCCTTATCTTGGACCCTTTCGAGAAGGTGGCACCACTACCCCTATGGAACAATCCCTCCGTTCCCAGCTGGACTGTTCCTAGTCTCTGCTCACTGTGGGGAAGTCACCTTACACCTTACCTTCCCCACTCAGGGAGCCAACACAGGGACACACACTGTGTAGCCCTGTCAAAAATCATGGGCATTAGCAATACCAGCAGCATTGGCAGTTCCGTGTAAATCCTACAGGCACCAAAGAATAGATTCTCAAACCTCCATTCATGTCGCTCTCTCAGAACTAATACCTGGTGCATACCTGAAATCCATGTTTGCCCCTCCACCACGTGGTCAGCTCCTTTGGCGGCATGTCAATAACCGACACAATGTCTCCCACCTGGAAAAGAATTGCAACATTAATACCACCCCCAATGTAGCTGGAGACAGACAGGGCACTGCTAAAGTGACTGCACATTCTTCTGCACTGCATAAAATCCTAAAGCCATTATCTGCCTTGAGGTATCTACCCTTGTATAATCTACCGCTGAAGTATGAGACTTAATGCATTATAAATCCTACAAGATGCACCCTTTTAATGTATTCATAAGGAGTTGTTTAAAAGTAGCCAATGGGTGCAGGTGTGTTCTGATTAAACAGTGCAGTGTGCACTGTGGTAAATAAGGCCCGAAGCACGAAATCCCTTGGGAAATGTTCTCACACAGCTGAACTCGTTTTCCCCCTTGTACTCTACGTGTTTGCATCTCTCACTGCTGCCGTCCCCTCATGCCCACAAAGTCAAAAACTGCACTCAGTTCTCCTGACCTGACAAAGACATTCTCCTCTGAATCAGGAAGCTAACAAAGTAATAAGGCAGTGTGATGTTACTGCAGCAGGATGGGAAGAGACCAAAGGGGACAAGGTGGCTGAGGAGGCTTTCTGAAGCTTTTCTCATTCCTTTGGGACCCGTTCTCGAAAAGAACGAACACAAAACCAGAGAAATGGTTGGCACTGATGCTTCAATGGCTGCAAATGACACTGGCAGAACTCATTCTAGATGCTTATACTAGTGTGGTGGGAGGGTGACTTGTGTCCCGCAGCGTGTGATACTTTTTTCTGAAACGGAGTAAATTCTGCACTGAATACTATAATAAATGATAACGTAGCTCCCATATAGTGTTTTTCATCACTAGATCTCAAAATGCTTCACAAAGAGATAAGCATCATTACTCCTATTTTACAGGTGGGGAAACTGAAGCACAGAGCGGTGAAGTGACTTGCCCAAGGTCACCCAGTAGGTTAATGGCAGAGCTGGGAACAGAATTTGGGTCTCCTGAGTCCCTACCCAGTGCTCTATCCACGAGGCAACACTACCTCCCCAGAAACTAGAGAAGCCAGAAATTAGCCAGATTTCTTTACTATTCAGAAACAAACAAACAAACAAAAAAAAGGCTGGCTCGGGAATTAGCTTCTTTAAAATGTTTATTAGCCAATAAAAATCTTTTTAATATCGCAAGGGAGCATGGTCTCCTGGTTTAGGGGTCAGAACACAACACTGGGAGACTGGAGATCTGTAGTCTAATCCCAGCTCTACATTGCTCACTGTGTGAACTTGGCCAAGCTGCAAGTGTGCTGTGCCTCAGTTTCCCATCTGCAAAATGAGACTAGTAACAAAAACTTACCTTCCTCAATAGCTGTTGCCAACCTAAATTATTGGCTTGTACAGGGCTTTGAAACTGATAAACAGAATGTGCTATATTAGTGAAAACCATTTTACAGCTATTATTAATATTGAAACACTGCCAAATAGTCTATGCCCTAAATTGTATATACTGTAACTTAAGAGGGACACAGTCTATTTAACTTACATCTTCTTCACTCTATGTTTGTTTATAGCAGTGAGTGCTGAGTAGTGAATCCGAATACATCCCCCAACACTCCTTAAATATCTGTATTACCTGCAAAGTGGCACAACTAAAGCTGTAATCAGAGAAACACCTTGTGGGCAGGGACTGGTGTTGCCCTTTATATTTGTGTGCAATGCTCCAATCATCATAATAGTGCATACAAGCAAACTGTCACAGCATACTTGCACAGCTCAATGGGCAGCAGAGCCAATGGAGAGAGAGATTTTCAAGCAATCAACACCTACAATCGGGGCTCAATTTTCAGAAAGGCTCAGCACCCAGCAGCCCCACTGGGACACGTCTGGCTGGATTTTCAAAAGAGTGCAGAGCCCAACATACACCCAACATGCCAAGCTCTTTTGAAACCCTGTCCCCTTATTTTGCGTTCACTCCCTCTCTCTCTCTCTCTCACACACACACACACACACACACACACACACACACACACACAGAGCGTACCAGATGCATTTCCTCTTCTACATTTGACAATGAGGAATGTATGTTCCTCTAATTATTTACCTCAAAGGACAGTTCATCTGCTGCCTGAGCAATGTATCTCTTAATAACATGGGCAGCCGCAATGGCAGGCACGTTAATGGATGATTCTTCATGGACTAGCAGGTGATTCCCCTTGTTATCAATCTGCAACAAAGAGCACGGTAGATTGTGAGGCAGCTGAGGACATGTGGCTCTGCGAATACATTTGACTGGTGCTCATGCGTGGCAGGGATTTCAAGCTGATTCACAAAGACAGCACAGCTTAGGGGCCCCCTGAAGAGAACAGCATGGATGGACAATGTAGGGCACAGAATACATAGAAATGAAGAGGAAGGACAGTTAATAAATTAAGTTTCAGAAGGTCACATCGCCCCTTCTCATCCATTCATTGTTGAGGATGCAGTCTTTGTGCCTTTTTGTGTAGAACACTAACATGGCAATGAATGTGTATGCCTCCCCCCACTCTGTCATGGCATTGTATTCGTTTTCTTCGAGTACTTAGAAAAATAACGGAATGATGACAAAAATGCTTTACAAGCAGGGAATTTAATGACAGCAGGGACAATGAGGATGACAAAGCTACAGAGAAAATATAAAATCTAGTCTACTCCTCTGCCAGTTTCTATAATGTCTGAACTTCCAGTAAGAAATTATGGTTCCGCTGGATTTTTTCCCCTCTGCTACATTTCCCAGTCAGTTTTTAAAACTCAGATTATTGTCCCCATCTGGAAAGCCAGCTGAAAGGCAATTTTGTAAGAGTCTCAGTTAATTTGGAAAGGTCGTTCAGGAGAACTTAAGTTTTATTAGAGCACTTTCACTAGTGCACATAATTGCTGAGTTGTAACCTTAATTTCCAGTAAATTCTCCAGTTTCATTCACCTCTAAAAGTCGCTGACCATTTCTCCTTTTGGGCTGAAAATCTGCCACACCTCATCTTAACCTAAAGGGTTTTCTTTTCTTTTCTTTTTTTTTTTTGACGAATTTGAGAAGAATCCACGCACCCAAATTACAAACATTTAAAATTTAGCTACATGAACATGCTAGCTGGTACATTTCTCAAGTTTTGTGATGTCTAACAACAGTTCTTCCTGTGTGATATAGTAATGTCACCAGGGAAGATGGACATACACCCCTACTCAGCCTGACTGTTGACAAAAGGGAGCAGGTGGTCTTGATCGCTTAATCCCATTCTTTCCTCCTCCCTCTACCCACTAAGGCTGGTGGTTTAAGTACTAGTGATCGAGGTGGCACAAAACAATTAACAGAGAAAGCAGTGCTACTGCTGTAATTCATAGTATATAAACAGGACCGCTGAGAGCGCACAACACAAGCTCTGTTGAGCCATTTAACAGCAAAGATGGCAAAGCGGAGTAGATAATATTGGCTGTTTCGATGCAGTGGTCTTTAAAAAATAGAGAGCCAAAAATAGCAAAGAAGGTATCAACATCCGCAGCTTTTAAAGAGCAATACATACCCACTGAAATGAGTGCAGGAAGAGGTGTGTGCCATCTAGTGCAGCCTATGACCTGCAGTCTCAGTCCACTGCTGAACTTGGCTTATCTAGGTAGCACATTGACCCTATCGCTGTATCATCTGAGTTGCTACCTTCTATTACTTTGTAATCAAACAATGTAAGACTTTCATGTCTTTCAGCTGACAAAATCCGAATAGGAGGAAAAAATCCCTGATCCTTAACATGGGGTCTGATTCTCCCCTGCCTTGTGCAGTCCTCACCACTTGTGCAAAGTGGGTGTCAAATGTTACCGGGATGTGATTCCACAAAGTTGGACGACACAGCTTCTCTCCACTCACTTTGCACAGGTATAAGGACTACGCAAGAGGCAGGCTGCGGAGAATGGGGTGGTTGACATGAAAAGCAGTGCTGTGCACTGCACCCTACCTCCATCCATGTGAGGGCAGGCCCACAGTTGATCTTGTTGCCTGCGATGGCTGAGAGCCGTGACAGGTAAGCCATCAGCATCTGGGTGACAAGCTGCAGAGGAAAAGAAAGAACAAGTATAATTATTCTGCTGATATACAAAAGCGGAGCCCCTTTCTTCAAGCTGGCATAGTTGTTGGCAAATGAACTGGTGAGGGAGGTATGAGCCGTTTGCACTGATACTGATTTAGTTCCTAATACAATGGGATTCTAAGGTTTGGAGAAGGAGAGAAATCAGTGCAAATATTGTTCCAGGAATTACACATTTCTATATATGTAAGAGGAGAAAGGTTTCTCAGTGAAGAATAATTACCAACGCCAAAATATTTTAAGCCCTGAAGTCCTCTGTTTGCTATGCATTTCACATCCAAACAGATTATTTCAATTATGACAATCCAACGCATCTGAGAACCATTGAGTAAAACAAAACAGAGGCTGCCATTTCCCCACAGATGTAAAGTGCTTTGGAACGTGGCAAGCCAGAGTGGTGAAACATTCATTTTTCAAACAATAAATGAGGGCTTAAAAAACATCCTTAGTACTGGCCCTTACGACGATGTAAAATGACTTTCACCAAAGAAGACCTCGTTGGGTCACTTTGATCTAAGCTATGGAGATAGTATTAAGAAATTCCATGACAGCCTGGAGTCTCCAAGACCAAATAAAACACTGTTGACCCAAAACATCTGTTTTAGCTGTTTAATTTGAAATAAAAATAAATCAGAAAGAATGAGAGACATCACACACTTGCAAAACCACATTCCAAGGTGTGGCAGTATGTTAGATGTCACAGCATCTCCTGTGCACATAGATACTTTGTATCCAACATCATGCTATACAACCTACAACAGGTATGTTGGAAAGACAATGGTCCAAACACAAATCTCAAAACCTGGATCCCACTGAAGCTAATGTCAACACTCCATCAGTGTCAATGGGACTACAATTTGGCTTCGTATCGCCACGCTGTCAGATAACAGTCCTGGATTCTGCTGGCTGCACCCAATGGACCTTTCTAAGCCTGCATGGAGCCCCAACAAAGTCAAAAGGGCTCTATGTGGGAGCAGTGGTCTAACCCATATGGGGCATTTTGCAGGACTATTAATCACAAATAGTAGATCCTCCAATCCTTCCTTAGGCCAGGCTCTTACTGACTCCAAATTGCTGCCAAGAGTATTTTTATAGACTGGTCTTTAAATATGTAGTTTCTGAGCCCTTTTTAAAGTAATTTCCACAATATTTTACATGAGGCAAGCTTGCAACAGGCAGAGTGTAATTCCCACCTCCTCTCCCCAATGCCTACATTAACCTCCCAATGCTGGGAATTACTTTAAAAAAAATGTACAAATTCCACTGCCAGCAACTGATGCAGAAAATAATGAGTCTTGAAAGGCCAGCGGAGCCAATGCCTACAGGATGAGAATGCCACAAAATTAACCTTGGAGCATGTTATTCTACTTATTTATTGTTTAATTGCTCCATTCCCATGTCACATTTAGGAGATTATTATTTTTACGCTGTCTTCAGCAATATCTTGCATCCAATACAAAATCAACCAACCAGTGTACGTTCCCTGATGAGATATTGGGTGAAATCCTAGACTCGCTGAACGCAGTGTCAAAAACTCACCACTGACTCCAATGGAGCAATGATTTCACCCATTGTCCCCCCTTTCTCCACTCTCTTCCCATTTGGTTTTAAAGGAGTATAGATCCAGATTTACAGATAGAATAGATTTTGCTTTGTATGCCTGAAATGGCTTTGAGTTTTCTTATTTCCCCCCTTTTCAGTCACAGGGCTTATGGGCAGGCAATATTGGCCTCTTGACACTGATAGTCAGGATTTTTCTGCACTCATGTCTTTGCAATGGGACATGTGCTTGCAGCCATCAGGCCTAAGGGAAAAGTGACCTGTGAAATGAAGCAATAGGCATTGTCCATCACTGTAATGCATGCTCTTCACTCAGACACTGAGGTTTAACAGAGATGTTTGGTTATGCTTGTTTGATTCAAATAACCTCCTGCAAACTACACATATTATTTTCCCCTCCCAATCTTCCAAAGTGATGCATTGCTTCCTCCAAGCAGATGATTTTGGACACAAACACTTGAAATGATAAACAAAGATTGAGTATGAGGTTGGAAATCTGAAGAGGAATACTATCTGCTTTGACAAAAGGCCAGGGTAAAAGTATTCTAACCAACCAGATTTTAGTTCCAAGGAGTTTTTACAGGTAACTAGCACATTTTTTTTTTATAAAACCCAAAGCAATTTGTGGTTTATAGATATAAATTTACTATCCCAAATACTATTTCCTCCTTTAAAACATTACAGCGCTTTAACCACTCAATATTCCTAGCAAATCATCACTGTTGAAGTTAAGTCAGCAAATATTCATGTCATTGAAAATGTTTCCAAACATACAGTAAAATTCTGATCTAAGTAATTGACAGTACAGCATAGATTAAAAGTCTGATTTTCCTTTCTTTGCATTCTCCATAACCATTCTGCATTTAGCAATGCAGTCATTTATACTAATTTGCAAAGCACTTTCCTTTGCTAAGGTGAGGAGGAATGTGCTGTTCCAATTACTTTTCTAATCAACTCCCAAAATCTAATTCAGAATCCAAAAACTTTAGCTTTTTAAAAGCTGTGAAGAAAACCCAAACCATCCTGTTCATTTGTAGTAGTTCCGAGTCTGATCAGAGCTTTCTCTGCTAACGGGGTTCACATTTTACCTCTGGACTGTCCTTCAGGGCATCGGAGCGGGGTAGCTCTGAGAGCTGAGAGAAACGCCGATCATAGATACACAGGTGGAGATGTTTATCGAGGACTCTGAAATCTTCATAACTCCGTTTCACAATCCAGCTCTTGCCCTGCATAGAGAGAGAAAAGCACCACATCAGATCACTTTGATCAGGGGCGTAAAATGACACTCCTAGCAGAAGCAAAGGGAGGCACTGCTTTCTTTGCTGCTAGTCTTCCCTTGTGTAATACGTGGGTGTAAATAAAGGATGCCCAGTTATTTTTATTTTAAGCTTTAGCATGGAACAGTTTAAAAACAGAGTGAAACAAGTTCACCCCTGGTATTATTCCTCCAACTTCAGTGTACACAAAATCTACGCCAATGGGAGGGGTTCTCTCATTGGTGTAGGTAATCCACCTCCCCGAGAGGCAGTAGCTAGGTCGACAGAAGAATTCTTATGTCGACCTAGCCCAGAGGTTCTCAAACTGGGGGTCAGGACCCCTCAGGGGGTCACAAGGTTATTACATGGGGGGTCGCGAGCTGTCAGCCTCCACCACAAACCCCGCTTTGCCTCCAGCATTTTCAATGGTGTTAAATATATAAACAAGTGTTTTTCATTTACAAGGGGGGGGTCACACTCAGAGGCTTGCTATTTGAAAGAGAACACCAGTACAAAAGTTTGAGAATCACTGACCTAGCCTGTCTACACAGGATCTTAGGGTCAGTTTAATTATGCTGGTCAAGGGTGTGGATTTTTCACTCCCCTGACTAACGTAGTTAAACCAACCTAATTTTCTAGTGTAGATCAGGCCAGTAATGTTATACCAGGGCTAAATTTGCTTTAACAACTCTAAAAGACCTACATAAAACCCGTTTGTTCCCTCTGTCTACCTAACAAGGTTTTCATACTGTGCCCACCCGCCAGGGGATGTGACTATGTGCCAGTGAAAATGTAAATTACAAGAAGCTGTTAAAAGTGTTAGAGCTTAGTGGTTGCAGTGGGTCCCTGCAGAGACCCAAAAGTCCACCAGCACAGATCTGATGGCAGGATTGGGGCCTGTACTATTTGTGGCAGAGTTTACGGGACAAAGCCTCAGCTAAAATCAGTGCAGCTAAGATAATTTACGTGAGCTGCGCATCTGCCCCTAAGTATATCATTTTCCCAGTTAAAAATATTGACAAAATACATTTCATAACCATGCAGTAAATTGGGTAACTACAGTTCCAAGGGTTAAGTTTTCATCCTGCTGCATCCAGAGACAAGGAAGCAAAATGCTACCATAGCAACAAGGTGTAATTTACTTTTGTGAAACCTTTAATACACAAGTCCCATATTCCAAGTGCTTCATGGGCTATTACAATCAATAACAACTGCTGCACTAATACAGAAGTTTACAGCTTCAAAGCACTTTATGAACCATAATTAATCCGCTCAACACCCTTCTGAGGGAGGTAAGGTTATGTTACCTCCAGTTTACAGACAGGAAAACTGAAGCAGGAACTAAGGACCAACTGAACCCTCACAATGTCCCGTTCCATGTGCAAGGCACATTTCTTTGACCTGCCTTTTCCAATACAAACAAAAAGCAGCATGGAGACGTTTTTTAAAAAAATCCCTACAAAACAAAAACTACACTGAGCACGTAATTCTCCCCCTGGGGAGATGAGGAGAAAAAACAACGAACATATGGCAGATGTTATTCCCATCACTTAATGCATGACTGGAAAGTACTCACATACTACAGTGATGAAGGCAGTATAAAAATTCCAGAAGAATAGAATCACAGAGTGGAGAAGTGAATTACTCAAGGTCACCACCAGGCTCTTATATAGTGCTTTTCATCAGCAGATCTCAAAGCGCTTTATTTCACATAATGAGGTAGTGCAGTGCTATTATCCCCATTGCGCAGGTGGGGGATAGAGGCACAGAGAAGTTAAGTAACTTAGCCAAGGTCACACTGGAAGCTTGTGACAGAGCAGGGAATCAAACCCAGGTCTCCCAAGACCTAGACTAGTATCCTAGACACTGAACCAGCAAGCCCATGGGAAAAAGCCAAGGATTAAAACTGGAGAAAGATGCATAAGAACAGTCAATACACACAATGACAAGATACATGGTACAGTGGGTGAAGTGGGATTTGAGAATCAACCACCACCAAAGAAAATCAGAACGTGTCACCTTATTTATTTATGTTTTAAAATCAAAGAGGTACATTTATAGATCTGCTGGAATTAAATGTCCAAAATATGGCCAATGGGCCAAAGACTGCCCATGGAGATCTAGATTCCAGACTGTGGCTTCCTTCCCCTGTGGCCCAAAAGGGGCCGCCAACGCAGAATACAGACAACTTCATACAAGCAGCCTTTTGCTGAGACCAAGACAGAGGACCTCCTGCAAGGATCTGCAGTCTTCACCGGTCCAGCAGCTCTCTATTAAAGATTAAGCTGGGTAAAATAAAATGAAAAATCAATAAAAGATACCCAATACTTACTAGTATCATGCCCACCACTTCAAAGTTTCTTTCTCAAATAAGACAAACATTTTTACATTTATGGCGGTGTTTTATCTCAGCCAAAGTAAGTGGCCTAAGGAAACCTTATTGCCTCAAAACAGCCTATCCTATCCTGACTATTATTAAGATGGTCTCACATGCTACTGAGCCAGCTGAGGATAAATGTCCACTCTGAAACCCGGGATTTGCCTAATTTTTTCAGCATCATAATTTGCTATTTTTAGCTGTTAAATCCAAATTTTATTTGCCAAGCAAGTGCAGGTATCACTTTTATGGCAGTTAATACAGAGAGGTTCTACAGAAGCCATAAATCCAGCCCCTTAATCTCATCCATAGCACTAGCTATTTTCTGTCTAAATCATTTATGACTTTCAAAGCTCCAGACAACCAATATCGTACTAAAACTCCACTTTCATACCACAAGCATCAGTCAGTATTTCAGAAGCCCAAAGAGGTGGCTCTTTATCTCTCAAAGCAAGTTAACAACATGACCCTCAGTGAGCAATGTCTGGTCACCCCGTACCAAAAAAATCAAGAAATTGTTGCACTGCTGTAGTTTGTTTCTGCCAGCTACATTTTAACAGGACATTCCCATAAAGTCCTGAAGGCTACTTGTTCAAAGGACAAGAAGTCATCCCAACATGCCTCACCCCTTGATTATTACTGTGTCATTAATGACAATGCCTCCCTGATATCTTATCCTTAAATACTGGCCTGCTGCAGGTATGCAGTGTCTCTCAGTCGTAATTAAGATTAAAAGACATGAATTTACAAGACAGGAATTGCTGGGGTCAGCAAACACTACTGTACTGAGCAGTAGTGTGCGCTGAATTGGAAGAGAACAAATGAAGAGAACAATTTTTTTTTTTTAAATGGAACAGATTCTACATCCTGAGAGCAACTAGGCTACTGATAGTTACTAAATTTAACAGATTAATGTATGGATGGATTCTACACTAGCTGGACTCTCTCTAACCTCAACCTCCATCAGAACAATGGGCACCCCCCTTTGACAGAACAAGGGTGACTCGGATGTGTAAATACAGAAAGGTTTGTCAGGGTAGTGCTTCACAAACCGTTGCCTCGAAAAACCTGTTCCAATGTAGTAAGAGCAAATATATCCTTAAACTCTAAGGCTTTGAGCCTGCAAAAACTTACACATGTTAATTTTACATATGTGAGTAGCTGCAATGAGTAATTCTTTGCAGGATTGAGGCCTAAATAGTTAATGTTTAAGAAAAAAAAAAGTACAGAGGCATGTTTCTTCAGGATGCAGTTTAATTTCACAGGCAGGAAATCTTTGCAGCTGGCTAGCAAGGAACTGGACACCATTTAGGGAGGCTGTGTGCCATTACCGCATCTGATCACATCTCCAGTGGGTGGTCAATACAAATTAAATCAGCTTCCTGAACCGTTTTCCCAGGATAAAACAAGTAGTAAGGTATCTGACTTAAGCTCCCAGCCAGACTTCTAGAGTTACAGGACAATTGTGAACCAGTGATACATTAATCACATCAAAAATAGCATCATACTCTTCGATACTGACAACAACAACAAAAGAAGTTGTATGTTTTATTCCACTTTGCTTCCAAAGTGCCAGAAGGGTGTGCAGAAGTAAATTGTTTTATTCAGCAATTTACTGAAACCATAGAAACGAGAAACAAAAAATAACTATTAACGCAGCCTGACGGTGCCGACTTCATGTTTGCCAGTGCAGGTTTTATAGCAAAGCTAAGCAATGTGCTGATAAAACACATTGAAAAGTAAGAGTGACATCTTTTCATTGTAGCTGGTCTCCCTAAATGGCTCCTCAATGCCAATTCCTACTCACCTGCTAGTTTCCCCATCATCTGCTTTTGTTTGTTTCTCGTTTTTCACTTTGATTTCTGGCTGACCCGGATTCAGAAAAGCTTCTTTGGTCAGAACATTTAAGCATATGGTTAACTTTAAACACATGCTTGAATCCTACTGAAGTTAAGGGGACATAGGCATGTGCTTAAGTATTTTCCTGGATCAGGGCCTGTGTCTGCGAATCCAGGGACTGTTCACTTCCAAGGAGTCATGCCTGTTCAGAAATCACAACCTCGCCCTTCCCCACTCACTGCTGTGTGAGATTTATAATACTCTCTGCTCCGAGGGCAGGGTAAAATTTCAGGGCATTGCATGAAGCTTATTTCTCACACTTTAGCTCAGTGAGAAGAAACGTCATGCTAAACATGATTATAGATTACTGAATGGACTCTTTAATATCCACTGTGCCAGAGACTTGAACCTTCCATTAGTGAGACCATTATGCTGTATGAAGTTCATAAGGTGCTATTCATGCTGTACATTTAGAGGGACAAAGATTCATAGCCATCGCCCCTCAAACCAATACTTTTAGCTCCTCGGCTCAATGGCATAAGAGGGATGACAGGCGGCCACAGCCAGAAGGGGTTGTGCATATTCTCATAACCCCAATTCATTTGGTGATATTTCCTCTAAGATGTCAACACACAGTAGCAACTTTCTTTTTTATTTTCAAGTTAAGAGCATACAATGCTTGAGGGGGCCTTACAGCTGGCTTCATTAGTGATGGAATTACACTGCTGTGCCTCCCTGTTATTGTTTGTCTGGGGAAAAAAAGCAAATGAGCTTTTTCTCTCTCATATTTGTAAGCCATTTCACTCCCACCCCACACTAAAGCAGCACTTCAAACCACATGGCTGGTCTCCTCTCCATTGAGGGTCTGATCACTTCTGAGAGCAGCTCTCACAAGCCTGAGGAGAGTTAAATACAGGAATAGTTTTAGTGCTGGCTTAGCTGACTTCACTTAGGTCTGGTCTATACTACCCGCCTGAATCGGCGGGTAGAAATCGACCTCTCGGGGATCGATTTATCGCGTCCCGTCGGGACGCGACAATCGATCCCCGAATCGGCGCTCTAACTCCACCAGGGGAGGTGGTAGTAAGCGCCGCCGACAAAAAGCCGCAGAAGTCGATTTTGCCGCCGTCCTCACAACGGGGTAAGTCGGCTGTGATACGTCGAATTCAGCTACGCTATTCATGTAGCTGAATTTGCGTATCTTAAATCGACTCCCCCCTGTAGTGTAGATGTACCCTTAGACTCTGGCAGGCAACACCACTCCCCCATTGACAGTCTGAATTGTCTATAATCAGTTGTGCTTTTGCTGAATGCTAAGGTGAAGTGAACCACCAAGAAAAAACAGATTGCCCCATTCTCCAGATATGTGAAATATACTGCCCAAAATAAAAGCACCGCCTTTCCACCAGGATTGTTATTTGGGGAAAGGTCCCGTTCGCAACCAACAATAACACTAATTATACTTGGAACTTTTATAATTTCTTCAAACTTATAAACACAAAACACGGAGATGCCCAACCATTAAAACAGAGACTGGGACCCACCTCCCCCCTATTTATGACCACATGTCAAATCATGTGCTTCCAGATATGGCAGTCGGGATGGGACTCTCTATTCCCATCAATAAAATGCCAAACTAACCAGACAGGTTGCTACTGAGCCCCAGGATCTGTTGTCCCAGAGATTGGACATGCGCTCTCCATAGTGTCTCCGTGAATTTTTTTTGTTTTGTTTTTATAGATGGGGAGATTGTTCTTTTCAGGTTCAGATTCTCAGGCATCCTGAATACCTGATAGAAATCATGAAATTACATGGGCACCCTGTGTACAATGTCCGTCAACATGGAGATAGAGACAGGAAAACGAGAAAAAAGTAACTGCTAAAAGACAGTTGGCTCTGACCCTAGAGTAAGAAAACTGAATAGTAAGGCGCTGGAAAGATGCCAGAATTCAACTGGAGGGTTTTACTCTGCCACGGGGTGACTGACAGCTGTCTGGGTTTTAGGGTCTGGATGTTAATCCACCACGACCCTTCCTCCCTTTATTGCAAATCACAGTGGAAAATGGCTTGGAAAATTAGTCAAAACACAGAACAAACCCGATAAAATCCACTACTTATAGTTTATTCAGGAAGTGTTTCCATCTGGTGCTTTAGGTGGCTTTATCAAGGTTTAAGTCTGTGTATTGAAATCTCTCAGATGATTTCACACTTTCTAGTCTAATACTAAAACTTTCTGGAAAATGAACGTAACTGTAAAACTAACACAAAGTGAGTGGAGTTGGACTGAGGCAGATGAAGTAGCTTGTCAGTAAAGTCTATCCTCTGCTCAGAATGGAATATGAAGAGGAGCTTGCTCTCAATTTTGTGTGTGTTAAATTATGTGGCAAGCAATCCCATGAATTCAGAAAACAGGTAGAAAATTGCTTAATCTAGCATGATTGGCTGGGCATGTTTCCACTGTGCTGCAAAGATGGAGGAGTAAAGTTCCACTATCAATCTCTGTTTCCCACGTAGGACTTGCCTACACAGGAATTCCAAAGTGAGTTACGCTAAAGCGAACTAAGGCCATTTTACTTCTGAATGAGACCATCCACACGGGGGCGGGGGCGCGCTGATGTGCTTTATCTGATGTATTTTAAATTCACACCTTTAGTTAATGCAGCTTAACTTTCCTGAGGGCCGGTCTATACTACAAAGTTAGGTCGGCTTAACTACATTGCTCAGGACTACGAAAAATGTCATGCCTTGTGTGATGTCATTAAGCTGGCCTAAGCCCCAGTGTACATAATGCTAGGTTGATGGAAGAATTCTCGGAGAGGTGGACTTAGTACAGTGACAGAAGAACCCCTCCCATCGCTGTAGGAAGTGTCTACACTACAGCAACAGCTGTGTCTCTGCTGTGTTTCTAGTCTAGACATACCCCCAGTGTTCCCATGTAGACATGCCCTTAGTGTCTGCAGCAGCCCCTGAAGGACAGTTTAGAAATAACATGAATGGCCTCTAGAGATTCCCATGCTGATATTGGGAGGCTGTGGATGAATGATGGTGAGAGAAACCAATGGGCTTTAAAAAAGATTGAATGATGACAAACCTCAGGACTCCATTTGGAGTAGCGCAGGATGGACCAGGGAAGGAAGCTATGGCAAGTCAGAGAAGGGAAATGCTCACATTACCCAGGCTGTCAGACATGGAAGGGACATAAGAAAGACCAACATATTTGTTTGGTGCATCCTGAGCGGTCGTATTACATTATTAAATCTTTAACATATGAACAACACAGCGAAGTTAATTAATTATAAACAGGCAAATGTGAAGATTTTCATACGAACCACTGACTTCACTTGGACTCTCTCTCCCAAAACACCTCCTCTATTTCTCCTCCGGCCCCTCACAAACCCACTTCCATGCACCGCTTGATTCCAAATGGGACCAGAAGCAGATACATTGAGAAGATACTTGGATGACTAGGCTCCCACTCTTTCTGGCCCAAATTAAAGCAACAGAAATCTACTGAGGACTGTTCTCTTCTGAGTTCCAACCCATTCTGGAGAAAAACAGGGTCAGATAAGCAGATAGGATGAGTATGCAGAGTTGGGTGTGCTAATCTGAAATGAGCAACTGAACCTTTTGAATGTTCTCTCATCACTCAAAGGAATAAGCTTTACAAGAAATATCCAGCCACCAGGCAAATGTTCTGTCTAGTGTTTTCTGGGGGCAATTATTTTGCGGAGCTGCAAAGGAACAGGAGCATATAAACAGTGGAACATACAAACAATGCATAGCATCTGAAGCTCTGATGCTCAAATGTTGTCTTCTGAATAAGCCTGTTTCGGAAAGGCAGAGACCTAAAGCTCTTGCAATTTGGAATGAGATTTACATCTCTCAACGCTTTAATAAAACTCCCTTCCCTCCTTATGACTTGTAATTTAAACACTCCAATACCAATAATCTCCTTAGTGAAATTATATGGTAAGAGCAATGGGTCAGAGAGACATGGGGGAGAAAGGGAAGAGAGAGAAAGCTGTGGCAGGAGACTGCATTTCTACACATCAGAAAATAAACTCAGAACCCAATGTGAGCTTGCACCGCACAGGAAATGCTTCAAAGCCACCAACAAGACTGACTGCTAAGTAATGGGAATGAAAACCCTACCCATCTAAAGGTATCAAGGCAGTGAATGAATGGATATCTACTTCTAGATTACTACACACACATTTTTGTTACATATATTTAAACAGAATAATGCATTTACCCTGTCTTTTCTCCTGGACGTGTCAGATACTACAGGCGTATAGCACTTTTCATAACGTGCTTTACAAAGGTGAAGTAAGCACCATTACCAGCTTTTCGACAAATGGGTAACTTTGAAAGTGACTTGCCCAAGGTGACCCACAGAGACAGTGGCAGAGCTGGAAATGGTACTCAGGTTTCTTGATTCTCACTTCCATGTCTCATCCACTAAACCAAGCTGTCTCCCTTTTTGAAACAAAACAAAACAAAACAAAAAACCGCAAGACTGAAGCACATTATTTACTAAAACTAATTTCCAGGGAGAAAATCTACTAAAAATAGTTGAGCATTCAAAAAACTTTTGTTTCAAAAAATCAGTTACGGTTGCTAGCTTTATGCGCTGCTGTCACTTATCACATCATTTACAAAAAACTGTCACTTAAATGCATGGAAATGATTAGACATGATATATTTGACACTGCTCACATCACAAACACACAACTTATTCCTGTCAAATACAAACAAGTGCACATTTCATTATAAGAGAATGGGAAACAAGGATTTTCAAAATGTTTGCCAGACATTACCACCATTATCCCTCTAGCTTGATTTCCCAAAGATATTTCACAAGTTAAGGGTATAGATAAAAAATAAATTAGGCAGAAATAAACACAATGTGCTGCCATCACAGTCTGAAGTCAGTGAGCACCTGCCTCTATCTGCATTTGGGAAGCATGAACAGCAAGAATAAGCATTTGTGCAACTACTGTCCTCCGCTTCCTCAAAATCCACTCCTTTTCCTTGTTGTTGTCTTTCTGTTTTGGCCACTCAGAGACCCCTAATCCCGCATGTTCTGCCTGAGTGAATCCTAATGGGTCAATGGGGTATGAGGAAGGTTCAGAGGTTCACCTGTGCAGCACACCTTGCAGAAACAGAGCTCTAGGACTGGATGGTAAACTCGTCACAGCAGTGGGCATGTCCTCTGAAGAAAGGCCCTGTGTAGCTTGAAAGCTGTCTCTCTCACCAGCAAACATTGGTCCAATAAAAGATACTTCTCCCATCTTGTCTGTCATTTTTTGAGCACATACAAATAAATAAATCTGCTGAAGCACCCATATTAATTTATGAGAGATGCTGCAGAGAATGGACACTTCCTAGGGCATATTAAAAGCCAGAAAGCATCACCAACTAACAGCTCTTTCAAAGCTGTACATGATAAGAAGTCAAGAAAAGAGGCAGTGGGGTAGGACATTAAATACAGCGCACATATCAGAAGAAATCCAGGAAGGTTTGTAGAAGTTTTGTAACCAGGGCAGTAGCCAAGTTGGAAAAATAGCTGCTTTTTTGGCAACCGCACACATTGGTTTTTAAGAAGAAACAGATTGAGTAGTGGCACCAGGACCTAAAAGATGGAACATTTAAGGTATGATATTTTTAACGACCAACTCCACAAATGGGGACTTTTTAAAGGTGAGCCACAACGCTTAAATAAAATAAATAAATAAAAATAAAATGTCTTAAGACCACAAACCAACACAAAATGTCTGTTTAAAAGACAAACATATAAGAAAATCAATTTATTTTCCCCTTATCGATGACTGGGCTCTCTCACTTGTACTTTTCAGATTTGTGATCCTGTTTTTACCCCTCTGTTTTCTGTTAATTGGATCTTTCAGGGGGGCAGGGGAGTCAAACGAAGGGGAGAGAACATATTTCAAGGCCCAAGCGGTTTGTCCTTGCACAAGTTCTTTAGGTTTAGGATGCTGTTATATTTGTGCTAGCTGATTCCCTATTTAGATTTTTATGTTTTCATTAAATGTTTCTTGGGTCCCTATCGACAGGCACCGGTACTGAGTGAGGAGACCAGGGTTCTATCCCTGGCTTTGCTACTGACAAGCTATAGAGTTCTCTGTGCTCCAGCTATCTCACTTTAACATGGGAGTAGAACACTACACTTCCTCCCCATGGTGAGGTGAGGATTAATTCATTTCCCTTCAGAGGGCTTATTCTGAAACCAGCTAGCTTCTTTACCACTGCGAACATCCCAGCAGCAGCCCATTTGAGGGACATTCTTCCTCCAATGCTTCTCGGTGGCCAGATTCATGCTACTTTTGTCCTCCTCTCTTTCTCAGCTGACGCCAAGTTACAACTAAACACCCTGTGACTGCCCCACAACTTCCCTGTGCTTTTCTAAACAGGTAAGTTCCTATCCAATAAGTTACGGGGAATTGATGGAATGCAATAATGACAATCACACCAGTATTCTTCCCTTTCCTCATTCAAGGACAAGCATGTTCTTCTCAAGGTCCGACTGCATTAATAAAGTCATCCATAATAATTTCCTTTGTGGATTTGATTCAGATTAGCCAAATTGTGATGTCCAAGGGGGATTTCTTGGTTATATAGTATAAACAGACATTTTAGAGTAACCCCCACGCTAGGCTGCTGCAAGACTATCTGGAAGGCTGTTTCCCAAAGTACAAATGTTGACATCTCCCTGAAAGAAAACTGGTTACACTGTTTAAGGCTCTGGTTGACCTGCCAGCCAGGGTAGAAGAAAGTGAAAGCTGCCAAGAGTAACATGTCCTCTGTACAATGGTGAAACACTCCTAGGTCAGCACAGTTGCTAGGATATACAACTCTTCCTGATTTCCATGGAACAGTCCCAGCTTGGATGGTTCTATCCTGCAACCTTGTCCTTGTTCTTCAATACTAATCGCAACACAATAGTGGCCACCTGTTATAACAGCCAAAAAAAAAAATTACAGCTCCATTTATTGCAAGTCTCAGGCTATCTGGTGTTTTTCTTAAAGCCCCAGCTCCTGGAATCAGGCAGTTACATGAAAATCTCAGCTTTCATTAAAAAAATGAAATTTAAGGTCTTAGCCCTCATGGTTATGGATAAAAAGCTTAAAAACATGACCCCTAACAGCTCAAAGAACAGAAGACATATAAAAAGAATGAATTTTTAATTATATACATATTTTACCTGCAATCTCATGCATATCAACACACTTTAAATATCTTAAGGACCACTATGGCTTTGTCTACATGGGAGAAATTGATCAGTATCAGCTGTTCCGGTATATTTTAGCTATTCTGGAATAACTATCCTGTGTGGACACTTTATTCCAGAATAAAAGTGATTTTATTCCAGATTAGGTACTCCGCTACATAAACGCAGTAAATATTCTTGAATAACGTCACTTCCTTCAGAATAGAATGTCCATATGGAAAACTAGTCATTCTGGATTAGCTGTTGCAGAATAGGTATTCAAGAACAGCTATGCGGGTCAATTTCCTCGTGTAGACATGCCCTATAATGCTGTTCTTACAGATACATTCTTGTTAAAGCCATCCATAGATGATAAACAGCAAGACAGCTAAGAAAAGCAGGAACATCCACCAGAAATCTCTTCTCATTTTGGATTTCCACCAAAACCAAGTCTTGGAACAGCTGTACTACAAGAAAAATTGTAGAGAAGCTGTTGTGCCGTGATCCATTTACACTTGTTTAATTATGGGGCAGAAATCAATGTCTCTTTAGAACACTTAAAGCCAACTGTTCTTTTCAGTTTGTGGTTGAGACCAGCCTTGCTCTACAAGTACCACATTACAATCAGAAGCCCTGCCAAAAGGCATCACTCACAGAAAGAAATCATAATCACTAGCCCGTCCTTTCACTTTTGCTCCAGATATAAATGGAAGACATTTGGATACAAGAAGATTGATCTCTCTAATTCAAAGTTTTCTCTGCTGGCACAATGTCCAAGGAACATGACATTGACAAGCTACCATATAATTGTCAAAGCCTTTATTGCTTAAAAAAAAAAACACTTCCAAGATTTTGCATTTTATTCTGAGAAATTTATTCTTTATTTATTCTTGCTCATCTTCCCTTCTTGACCAGCACTGTGTCTGGGTATTCCTTCAGCCCTTCTGGCAGGTTTCCATCCATAGAACGATGCACACAGTGCACATTAATCAGAAGGGGTCGTGTGCGCCTCATTGATCTCCATCCTTGGACACTTGGACAGCAGCTTAGACCAATGCAAATCTTATGAACTGGTCAGCTTCTATCTTGGGTATCATCCCTTCCGAGATACAAATGCCACCATCCTCACTAATCCATTGGATAACTTCTACACTAGGATTGAAAGCTAAAACTGTATGAGCTCACAGCATTGCTGGCCTGTACCTTTGTTTGGTAAGCCAAAATGACAGCTTTAAAAGTGTACCTAATTTTGTATCTACTGAAAATATTTGCTGTAGTACAGGCAGTTCCATGAAACTGTATTTATCGCTGCAGTTTGAATCAATAAATACTCAACCACTCATTTATACGCCATTCAAACCAAAACCAAGTGCAACTACGATCCTGTCATTATATATGAGCTGTGCAAAAGCCAAGAATAGCAGGAGGCAACACTGTCCCCTTTGCTTCACCAACGTATATTTAAATGGGAAATGATCAAAGGAAGCCATGAACGGAAAAGTTAACTGCAAGAGATTGGGAACCAAAAAAATGAAAGAGGGGAAAGTTCTGCAAGTGGACAAGTTTACAAACAGGAGGACAACGGTTGCTCAGTGGCTGGGATGGAAGCAGGGGACAACGGACACTAGCAATTGGGCACTGAGCCCTAAGAAGCCCAGATAACACTAGCACAAACACACAAACACACACACCAGTATATTGTTCTAATAATTGATGTGGAGGACAGTGGGTACAGGAAACCATTAGTACATCTCCAATAACACAGGTCAGTACAACATTGCCAGAGGATTCAATGCATCCTATCATAGGAGATATGAGAGGAGCAATAATTTCAGGACTCCTGCTCCATAGGATGTCAGTTTCTAAAAATGTATTTGCGTTGTAACTGGTGAAAGAGGGTCATCGGTGTCACTACCTGATCTCTTCATACCAGCCAACTTCATATGTAGCGTGTAGGCACTGTGCAAAACCATCAGCTGACATGTCAGGGTAGGCTTCAGAATAAATGGCAGCTCAGAACCATGAGAGAAAATCCTCTGTACTCCCTTGAACTGTTACTTCTACTACTATAGATTCATAGATTGCAAGGCCATAAGGGACCACTGGGATCATCCAGCCTGACCTCCTGCATAGCACAAGCCAGAGAACTTCCCCCAAAATAATTCCTAGACCAGATTTTTTAGAAAAACATCCTATCTTGATTTAAAATTGGTCAGGGATGGAGAATCCCTTACAATCCTTGGTAAATTGTTCCAATAGTTAATTACTTTCTCAGTTAAAAATGTAGGCCTTCTTTTCAGCCTGAATTTGTCTAGCTTCAACTTCCAGCCACTGGATCATATACCTTTCTCTGCTACTATGAAATATTTGTTCCCCATGTAGATACTTATAAACTGTAATCAAGTCACCCCTTAACTTCTCTTCGTTAAGTTAAACAGATTGAGTTCTTTGAGTCTATCATGATAAGGCTGTTTTCCAATCCTTTAATCATTCTCATGGCTCTTCTCTAAACCCTCTACAATTTATCAATATCCTTCTTGAACTGTGGGCACCAGAACTGGACACGGTATTCCAGCAGCAGTCGCACAAGTGCCAAATATAGCATTAAAATAATCTCTCTACTCCTACTTGAGATTCCCCTATTTATGCATCCCAGGATCTCATTAGCTCTTTTGGCCGCAGTGTCATATTGGGAGCTCATGTTCAGCTGATTATCCACCACCAAGCCCAAATCTTTTTCAGAATCACTACTTCCCAGGATAGAGTCCCCCATCCTGCAAGTATGATCTACATTCTTAGCTCCTAGATGTATACATTTACCTGCATTAAAATGCATTGTTTGCTTGTGCCTAGTTTACAAAGCAATCCAGATCACTCTGAATCAGTGACCTCTCCTCTGTTTTATTTACTACTCTCTCAATTTTTGTGCCATCTGCAAATTTTACCAGTGACGATTTTATGTCTTCTTCCAAGTCATTGATAAACATGTTAAACAGCACAGGGCCAAGAATCAATCAATGCGGGAATCCACTGGAAAAACACCCACTTAATGACAATTCCCCTTTCACAACTACATTTTGAGACCTTAGCCAGTTTGTAATCTATTTAATGTGTGTCATGTTAATTTTACATTGTTCTAGTTTTTTTTTTTTTAAATCAAAATGTTGTGCAGTACCAAATCAAACACCTTAGAGCAGTGATCCCCAACCTTCTCCATCTGACGGGCGCCGGACGACAAGCCACCGAGGACCGTGGACGAGCATCCGCCGAAATGCCGCCGACAAGCGGCAACGTCAATAGACGTCACCACCGAAATGCCGCCGACAAGCAGCGTCATCCAGAGGCGTCACCGCTGCTCATTTAAAGATGTCTAACTTTAGTAGCTGCTGTTTAACATCACCTAGAGTGTTTTGTCCATAGGACGAGACAATATAATCTGTTCCCCCCCTCCCCAATACAGAACATAAACATTTATTGAACATTTTGCCTTCTCTGTATTAATATTGATAATTCTACCATTTCCATCTAATAATGGACCAACACTATTGTCTGGATTCTTTTTGTTCCTAATGTATTTTAAAAACTCATTCTTATTGTCCTTAACTCCGCTGCCCACAGATTACTCCTTTGCTTCCTTTATCAATTTTCTACATTTCCTAGCTGCTGATTTATATTCATTATTATCAACTTTCGCTTCCTCCCATTTTTATATGTATTATATAGTTGCCTTCACATTCCTACTAAACCATTTTTTTTTTTAAACCAGTGCAGCCTTCTTCCTTGAGTGTGGCTTTTTGGGCATCTAGTAAGGTGTTCTTAAATAATTCCCAATTTTCAATCACATTTTTCTGATTAAGTTCTTCCTGCCAGCTGATCTGGCTCATAACTGTTTTCAACTTTGTGAAATTGGCCCTACTACAGCACTGTGTGTGTGTGTGTGTGTGTGTGTGCGTGTGCGTGTGCATGTGTGCGTGTGTGCATGTGTGCATGTGTGCGTGCGTGCATGCGTGTGCGCGCGTATGTGTTTTACTGGTCTGGACTTAATTCTACTTGCACATTATAAATGTGATCAAGTCATGATCACTTGCATCTAAGCTACCATTAACTTTTAGTTCTGTGATTATTCCCTCTTCATCTGTTAAGACAAAGTCTCATAAAGAATTCTCCCGTGTTGGCTGCAACACTTTTTGAGTTAGGAAATTGTCATCTATAACATTTAGTAATTCCAGAGATGTTTTGTACTGGCAGCAGGAGACCTCCACCATATGTCACTCACATTATCACACAGCTTTTTTCCTAGACGTTATGGTCTAGATAATACTGAGTCCTACTTCAGTGCACATTTCTATGATTCTAGATAGGTGCATAGGGATGAGGTTGTCTTGTTCCCTAGTGTGTTATGGTGGTCGTTAGCAGACACCAATACTCCATCTTGTGCTTTATCTGTTAGGACATTGATCCATTAGCCTAGGATACTATTGGTGAACTTATACCTGAGTCCCCTGGTTAAATGGGAAGGTTGGGAGCAGGGTCTCTATCTAAAAGCAAAAGGGTGTGACACTCCACTGTTAATCCTGTTTAATGTGGCTGTTACTGCAATGAAATCACGGGCATTACACCCATATGAAACTGAAGTGAAGATATGTCAATTCCATTGTCTCTAGTGATCATTATTTAGAGATTAATGAATGTACTTAGCCTGTCCTAAACAACATCATCACAGCTACAGAGTAACAGACATTACAGATGATTAGATATGCCACTTGCCTCCTCTGTGGGCAAGAATCTGCGGTTCTTGGAAGTGTCTTAGCAAACCTCTGTTCTCTATTAATATCTCATCCCCTTCCCTTTACAGGTGAGATTTTATATTTAAAAAGCATGGAACAACCACTAACTTTGCAAAGACATCAACTCATAGTGCTTTGGCATCATCTTAACTTCCAGTAAACCCCAAAAAAGCGGTTTTCAATATACTTGCTAGCTTCGTAAATACTGTATTAAGCTCAATTACTACCGTCACTTTGGTTTTATTTATTGTGTATTGGGAGCCGAAAGCGTGGAGTACACCAGGGACCTACCTTATAGAGTTCATGGGCGAAGACCAACAACAGACAACCATTCAGACACAGTACTTTAGGTGATGGGGAAGGATTTTATTTGCTTTACATTAATGGAATAGAGACAGTGGATAGGGAATGAGTGCTGGGGCAGCAAACCTGGAAAAGACTGATCCAGCAAGCCAACCTCATCGAGCTGGGGAAGGGGGAAGAAGCATGAATGAAAAAAAGCACTTCGCCTTTAAGAGGTGTGTTAAAACTGAGAGACTTCAGCGGCAATAAATGCATTTGATGAGGAACTGGAAGGAGAGGTTGGATATATCCTCAACCTATGAGGACCAAGGGCTAGGTTTTCAAAGGTCTTTAGGCACCTGAAGGATGTAGATAGGTGACCAATGGGATTTTTAAAAACACCTAACCAGCTTAGGAACTTCTGAAAATCTCATTAGGCACCTATCTACATGTTTAGGTGCCTAAAGACTGTTACAAATCTGGCCCCCATATTCCTGACGATTACAGAGGGGGAAAGATGCAAAGGGGATGGTTTTTACCAGCACAATGGACCCCCCCCCCCCCGAAGCCCTTTTGGGCACTGTCATCGTCAGCATTTACTAGGCATAACTACAGGTCTGAATGAAGCAAAGGGGAAGGGGACATGAGGAAGAGAGGACTAGAGTGGGGTGAAATTTTTCAAACAGTTCAGTGATAAAAAAAAATGCAGTTTCGGTAGACACAAAATCATTAGCAAATTTGAGACGAATACTTTCAGCCTCTCACAACATGGTCAAAGGAGGAGACGGTGTTGTTGTCATCACCCCCATAAGAGTTAGCGGTAGAGCATTGACCTGAGATGTAGGAAGCCGACTACTGAATCCTTGTCCTGGAACAGGCCTGAAACAGCCTGTTTGGAAGCACTGAAAAGTTTCAGGTTCAATTCAACCCACATCAATTTTCATTCTTCAGAATTGCCACCTAACCAAAAAAAAACAAACCAACCAGCGGGTATTTTCCCACCTCTAGAGATGACAATGGGGATCTAGCCCAAAGCAGAGCACTGCAAAGAACTGAAGGTGAAAGCTGTGTCCACTCTGGACTTTCTTCCTTAAAATCCCATGCCTTTGTTACTCCCCATGCAACTCTTGCTGTGGACAACAGGACTAGATGACATGAAGGGTAAAACACCAGTGGTACATTGTCTACATTAATGCTCCTACCCTTGCTACCACCAAAGTAACTGGACCAACTGGGAACTAGGGAAAGAGACCAGCACAGACAAGGCTGAAATGGAATGCAAGAGGCATCCAGCCAAAGTGCCAAATTCCTCATCAATTCCATGGAGGAATCACTTGCAGCCTATATACTGCTCTTCAAATTTATCTCCTCCAACAGCAGCCATATTTCCATTCACAAAGCCCTCAACCTCAGCTCACATACAGTGTTCACATGCTTCCCACTTCTCTTTCACTTAGCGCACTTCCAGTCAACAAACTACACATCTAATCCACTCCACATGCCACAGTGAAGGCACAGAAGGATTTGCACTGTGCAGTAGCTGAACTGTGATTCCTAGAAAACACTCTAAGTCCATGTCTATGCCACTGCAGCTGTGACGCTGTAGTGTAGACACTTCCTACATCAACGGAGGGGGGGTTTCAATCCAGGTATGTAATCCACCTTTCTGAGAGCAGGAGCTAGGTTGATGGAAGAATTCTTCTGTCAACCTAGCTGCATCTACATTGGGGGTTAGGCCAGCCTAGCTAAATTGCAGGGGTGCAAATTTTTTCACAGCTCTGAGCGATGTACATAGGTTAATCTAATTTTTAGGTATAGACTAGACCTAAGACTAAAACAGAAAAATGAGATACTAGAACAGTTCAAGGAGTGCTTTGCTATGAAAACAAAATGCTGTTTGCCTTTCAGATGATTGTTGAAGGCAGTGATACTCAGATTGCAGCTCGAGAGTCACAAGTGGCTCTTTAATGCGTCTCCATGCAGCAAGATATTAAAACACTGTGCGATTTAATTATTAACCAATCTGCACTGTAAAACCACTTCCTTATACCAAAGAACAGAACAGAGCACATGTCTCAGTGTCTCTAACAATTGTGGATTCTTATGAACAATCCCTTAGTGAACCTGTAAGAACAAAGCAAGGTTCATTCAGTATAAACCTGCAAAACTTGTGAAAATTAATAATGGTTGGTAGTTCAGGTCCAAAATTTATCCCTCCTCTAAAATTGCTGTGATCTCATAAGGGATATTCTGTAAATTCTATCTTTAAAAGCATGCACCCCAACCAAAAACAACCCCCGACAAAATCCAACTGTGATTGATTTTATGGGCCTGGTCTAAAAACAGTGAGTAATTATATCAAACACATTCTTGGAGCTGGGCTTATCCCTAATGACACTGTTGATAATGTCAATTCACCAAAGAGGTAACAAAACCAGAGTAATGATAAGATTCTTCTGCACTGGCCACAGGCTGAGGAGGAGTTTGGTGGGTAGAGGACAGTGTTTGAAAGAAATTTAGTGTTGGCCAAATGCAAAAGGTCAAAAGCTATAATAATAAAAGAAACGGCATTGTCTAGTTTTTAAGTGGAGTTTACTACGACACAAGAAAAAATAAGTAACAATAGATTCTGACAGCACTTAACCAAGCAGGGTTATCACAATCAAATATATGCTGATCATGATGACAGACTCTTGGTATTCTTCTTTCACGTGCTACAAGTATCACCTGGTTCACAATGTTTTTTTATCCACTGATCATTAATCTAAAATAAACAGTCTTACAGATAGGAACAACTACAAGTTTTTCAAAAAAAAAAAAAAAGGGGGGGGGGGAGAGAGAGGAGCATCTTTATAAATCAGAGTTGCTTGGGAATTGTCACCACAAATTGGATATGCTGACATTTTAAGACAGTGAATGGTTTATTAAAATGATCTTAAAAAGTTAGCAGCAGAAAATCCTATGCAAAGAATAAGAGAGAGAGATGACAAATGCACCCAGTAGCAGATTCAGTGCTTGGTTGTCATCACTAACAAATGGAACCAGCAAAGCATGGCTCATGACATTTCTAGCGTGAGTAAGATGTTCCCTTCTGTAAATATATATTCCAACTCTCCACTTCCCACAAGGCACCTTGGATAGGGAGTCCGGGCGGTTCATCACACTCAGATCCCATTTTTTCTGGCTCTCTCTTTACACTCTCCTTAAAGCAAGTTATTGCCTCCACTACGCTGCCTCTGGGATTCAGGATGGAATTCCCTTTGGAACCAAATCCACTCTATAAGGACATATTGAATCTGGATTGAATCTGACAATGCAGAGAGCCACCACTTGCATAAACGTGCATAACTGCCTTTCTCTACCATATCAGGAGTCTTATTCATTCAAATAAAACTCACACTGAAGAGCATCGGCTGCCTTGCACAATGCAAAGGAACGGGACTAAATACCACTACAGCACTACAGCTTTCAGCACACTACAGAACACAGCATACAGCTCACTCACTGCCAATGTGAAGTCTACAGCCTGGTCTACACTAGAAAATTAAGTCATCTTAACTACATCGCTCAAGGGTTTGAAAAATCCACACACCTGAGTGGTGTAGTTAAGCCAACCCAACCCCCAGTGTAGACAATACTAGGTCAATGGAAAAATTCTTCTGTCGACCTACCTATTGCTTCTCGGGGAGGTGGATTACCTATATGGATGGGAGAACTCCTATTGGTGGAGGTATGGAGCCTTCTCACTTTGGTGTTAGTCTTGAAATTTTACCTGCTCTGCAAAAAGGAGGCTCTTTTCTCAGGAACTGTGTTATTCACTGGAACCCACCCTGCAGGGCAGGTGGAATGTGAATGCTCCAGAACTGCATGGGTAAAGGGCAATTATAGTGAATCTGCAATTAAAGGGACACCAGACACCATCAATTTGAGTGCTAGTCATTGAAAAAAAAAATTTTTTTTTTTAAAAATCAACAAATAGTTCCAGGTGCTTCTCCTGCCTCTGATTTCTCCTGCGATTTTCTGTGGTGTCACAACCCCATTTTCATATTCTAAAAGATTTTTCCCTCTATGGTTGCTATGTAAGGCCCCAGTTCAGTAAAGCACTTAAGTATGCTCGTAAGCACATCCCAATTCAGCAAAGCATCTAAGCAAAGGCTTAGATATGAGCCTTTCACAGCAGGGCCTGAAAGACGCACCCGAAACAAAGAAAAGCAACTGACAGGGGAAAACCATGAAAACGACTATGCACAAAGTGATGTCAAATGCACAAAATAAACAAACTAAAAAAAAATGGACAAAAATCTGTTTTCTTGCCCATTTCAATTATAATAATCATAGCTGCTTCTTGTAACAATTGTAGGAAATAATTTCAGACACTAGAGCTGTGGTTTTCAAACTGGGGTTCGCATACTCCTAGGGGCCCGCCAACTCTCATCAGGAGGCATGCAAAAAAACCCCTGTAATGGCAGACAACACATTTTATTTAGTAAGACTTAGTCATAAAATACTTATGATTAGATTGCCATCTCAGATGGGTTTAGATTACATTATTTGGAGAGGGATATGCACTCTAAAAAGCTTGAAAACCACTGCACTAGAGTGATATTTGGAGTTGAAAGTGTCCCTTCAAAGTTGTGACAATTTTTATTTCACAGCCTGACTGTTTTTTCACCAGCTTTTATAAAACGGGCTACTTTAAATCTGAAATGCTCTTTGTTTAACCTTAAACTAGAATAGGTTTGGTTTTGTATCTGAATAATTAGATGGGCCATTTTTGGGGTAGAAGATTTTAAATTATATCGATAGTTTGGAAATTATTCTAACTCATAAGTCAAATAGATTTTGGCCTACAGATTTCAAATCTGCTTTACAGCCCAACAAAAAACAACAGATAGGATTCGTTCAGCCCCCTTGGAGACCCTAATTTTTGTTTATTTCTCAGGGTACATTATAATCCGCATTAAAAGTTTTGCAGAACTTGTACATTCTCTGCTTACCCCTATGGAGCTTAAAAAGTTTTCAAGTACACCTCTACCCCGATATAACGCAAATTTGGATATAACATGGTAAAGCAGTGCTCCAGGGAGGCGGGGCTGCGCACTCCGGCGGATCAAAGCAAGTTCGATATAAGTTCACCTATAACGCGGTAAGATTTTTTGGCTCCCGAGGACAGCGTTATATCGAGGTAGAGGTGTATAGTCCATAGACTTTGAAGGCACACAGGTACAGCCTGTCCATTCCAGAAGCCTCAGCCACTTCCTGTGGTCATTTAAAGCTCTGTGCTTATCACTATGGTTTGCCACTCCAGTACTGTCTACAGAGTTTGCAAGGTTCACAGGCACATCATCCCTTTGAGGATTTTATACTAGTCTGTTTCCTAAAAGAAAGTCACCACTGTTATCTTTAGAGAGAGACTCTCCTTCTCTAGTAAAATGCATGTTAAATATTGTCAGTATTTTTAAAAGTTGGAAACCTAAATTAGCTTTGGTGGAAGGAAAACTAGACATTACTTGCTTTTGATGCAGCATCCACTCTTCCCCAAGAAGGCTTCCTCAGATCTCAAGCATTTGTGTGTTGCTCTAAGGGCTTCTATCTACCCCCTTCCTTTCTCAAAGAGAGAGAGAGAGAATGTGTATGTGTATTTAACAACAGTGATCCTGTTACCACAGTAACTGGATGCCCTGAAAATACCAACCAGTTATCTAGCAACATTTTTTAAATGGTGCAATCTTACCCAAAATCACCTTTCTTGGGCTGAACTTTTTAAATAAAATTGTAATAAGTATCTCTACATTCAACTCTTTTGCTTCAGAGCTATTAATCTGGCTTAGTTTGTATTGCCCCTAAGATGGAAACAAAAATAAAGAGATATTTCAAAATCTGAACATCAGCGAAAGAGAGTATTTTGTATACTGACAAACAGAAACCTTTCCCCAAAAAATCATTTAGAAAAGCCCTAATCTTATCTGGGAAATAATTCTCTTTACACTCATAAAATGATATTTTCGGATGGGAAAGGGGGGAATAGAATTTCCTAAGTGCAACGGCTGGGTGGGAGTCTGCCAAGCACAGCTGAGTTTGAACCAGCCACTTTAAAGCTCTTGTGTTCAAAAGCTTTTGTTTGGTAATCAGTTGCAGAGTGAAATGACAAAATAAATGTCTTTTCAACAAGCCATACAAAAAACACAAACTGTATCCGTGTACTGTGCCCATCTTGGACTGCACAAGTGCTACAATACAAACCAGAGTGAGCTTTTGCTGCCCATTTATCTGAGAGCTTTAATCTGTAGTTGCTGAGATAGCGGATTTCTCTCTCACTTTCTACCACATTATTCACATTTGCAACAAAATACTTATAAACATTTCAGAGCTCTTATATTTATGTGGATTTAGACCAAACTAAACAATTGTGTTTCAGGACCTGACTTTTAAACATTATGACTGGTTCTTCTTTAGTGGGCATTTTAAAAGATTTTTGTAAGCTGCTGTAACTAGCTCAACATCAATGCTAGTAGCAAATCCAAGGTACAACCAAGAGAAATCTGTTTCATAATTTTTTTCCCCTTTCAATGTTTTGGCCTGACATGGACATATCCTGCCAGAATATCTCCCCACAGTATAACCATTTTGTACACTATTTCATACGTCTCGTTAAACTACACCAACATTAACACGGGGTCAAATTCTTTCTGACCCCTAGTATCCCAGGTGACTGAATGGAACCCTACCCTAGACATCAGGAGAGTACGTGAAAAGTTAGGGCGTTCAGTATCTCCCCAGCAGGAATAATACTCAGCTCTGCTGATCTTTCCATCTCTTTCACTGAATCCAGATGCTGCAAGTTTCTCTGCTGTCTAAGGGCTTGTGTACACTGCCCCACAATTCAGACTACGGGGCCCTGAATAGGAGCACGCACCAAAGTACTAAGCTGTAATTCCCCCGCAAGGATACCGTGGGAACAAACTAAAAGGGTCCTAGTGCGCATTAATGTAGTGCTTTTCGAACAGAACTATGTTAATGCGAACTTTTAGATTGCACCTTCAGCATCCACACGGGGGAGTTACAGCGCAGCCCCGAACAGTGGGGCCGTATAGACAGAGTCTAAGTGTTTGAAAGATGGAAACGTGGACTAAAGCAAGAGAACTGAAATTGAGTCTGCATAAGGAGAAAGTCAGGTGGGTTGGGAGGAATTATTTGGAGGAATGCATGAGTGGTTATATCTCATCACTCAGTGCCATGGTCCCAGTGATGTCAGTTTAGTTGGCAGAAACACTTTAGTGGGAGATTCAGGGGCACAGAACTTCTCAGCAGGTGGCCCATGGTTCACAGCCTTGGGGTTCGCTGCAGCTTCTGGATCCATCAGGAGGCTCAGGGATGGCTGGCTGGGAGGTGGTGAATCCTTCTGTTCAATGTGCAACTGCCCACAGCGATCCACCTCCTCGTCATTTAGGCGCCAAATTTCGGAAATGCGCTCTCCTTAGGGTACCCTTGAAAAGCACCCTGGAGCTTCAGCAGAAACAGCAGCCTTCCTCCTCGGTGTGTCATTATGGGCATGGAGCAACAGAGGCATTATGGGCATATAACATCAGCGTCATGCACGCTGTACTAGCTACTGGTCCATTTCTTGGTATGATCTCAGGTGTTGGCTATCACCTAGCAGGGCCCAAAGCTGTACTCTTCAGGACCACAGGCAGCACATTCACAGACAAAAACCTGTGTATACTGAAGTGGAACGTTCTGGTGGCCCACTTGAGAGGGTGAGCTTTAGGGAAGGATACCAGGCTTATCTGCTGAATCAGGCTCCTTAATTGAGTTAGCTACTGAGCTAATAATGCTTGATGTCTTCAAACACTTTCGAAGTGCATATGTGCTATGGTCCGAGGTGCAAGCTAATAGAAATGCCATATATTTTAATTAAGGCTAGGTTTTTCAAAGAGACCTATGGGAGTTAGGCACCCAAAACTTACTGAAGTTCAACTCCTCTAGGCCCTCTGGAAAACCTCAGCCTAAGTCCTTAGATTGTTAAACACAATCCAGTTGGCTGAGACCTGGGCGTGTAACCTCAATTAGATTTGTAGTCTTGCCTTGTTAGCAATTTCATTGCTCTTTTAATCTATCATCCAGTCTCCAGCTGGCAACATCAGGGTGATATGGTATCTGTGAGATGCCCACAAAGTACAAGCAGTTTTAAAAGCTACTCATCTGTGAAATTTCAGCCCCTTCCCTCACTCCCAAAGGCATTCGTACTATTTTGTGCAAAGATAATTTGAAAAATGGACTTCCAACTTTGTGGGAAAACATCCCCCTCCCACATAACACAATTAAGATAAGCTGTGACCTACTGTCAATAGGCCTACGACTTACACTTACCCCTAGTCTTCAGGAACCTGACAGTAGAGATTATAGAGATTCAAAATGAGAGGGAGAAACTGCAGCTATCCCGATGCCCACTACTGAGTCAACAAACTGTGTGCTTAAACAGGGCCAACTTGGGTGATGTTAGGGGGAAATGCTAGACACAAGGTAGAAAAATAACCAGTACCTTCCGGCACTACATCCACTGTAATTTACTTCCACCCAAAGTGCAATAGGTCTCCCCACAAGCATCAATTCCAGTCAATATAATAAAATCGTTTGCACTATTTGCACCTGAGGATATACAAGAATGGGGAAGAGCCCCTAACCCTATGGTAACAGAAGGGGAGCACGGGGTACAAAGAGATGAATTTACCTGTCCCAGGCACGTAAGATACCGCAGTAATAGGTGCCGTATAAGAACTAGAAGCTCAATCTCCTGATTCGCAGTTACAAGTTTTTATCAACAGAATATACTGTCCTCCGTGTTCACACTCATACACTTCTTCTATTTATTCATATTTTGTGTGTACACCTAA
This sequence comes from Terrapene triunguis, assembly GCF_002925995.2. Taxonomy (NCBI): domain Eukaryota; kingdom Metazoa; phylum Chordata; order Testudines; family Emydidae; genus Terrapene; species Terrapene triunguis. The sequence continues at coordinate 5,454,059 of NW_020664725.1, forward strand.
CGTATGCACATGTCCCTAATACGTATGCACATATATGCATACACTCTAAGCATGCATGCGGATACAAGCTCATCTCTCTGTTTCAAGCTCAGTATTTCTTTCCTTAAAAATTATACACCTGCTGCACAACACAAAGCATCCGTTTGGGGCCTACGTCAATGAAGAGGTAAAAAAAATGCACACCAAAGTAGCAACACATCAAAATATTATGAGGCCATGTTATTTAACATAATGCAATAGTTATGCAATGCAAGGGGGGGGGGAACATGACATTTACCTGACAAGAGATTTGCACAAGGTAGACCAGTTCCTTGGATTCACAGCCGTTCCTTGTTACTTCATTCTGTTCCTCCGGGAGTGAAAGCTACACCAAGGAGCAGGGAAGGGGGAGGGTAGGAGAGAAAGAGAGACAGAGACCAGGTCAGTGAGCAGGGATAAGCCAGGCATGTAATAATGCCTGAAGCACCACATTCACATCAACTTGCTCCGAGACATGCTGGGTATCAGGAACCAGGATTGTGCTTGTCTGACTGGAGTTGCAAGACTGAAAATATTCAGTATTCACCAGATATACAGACCTTGCAAAACACAATTTGATTTTGTATCTCAGCTGACAGGTTTTTAAATATACGGTGCACCAGTCAAACAATTGTCAGCAAGCACAGAGTGAGAGCCTAGGATTAAATCTCTAGAAGTCTGTAAAACTAAATGTCCGCTGGAAATATCCCCATAAATATTCATGCATCAGATACCACTGATCTTTTTTCTAACTACCCACTTTATTCTATTTTTATTTTATATGCTGGAGCAGGCATTAGATAATAAAATATGTTTCCAGATTTCAACATTATCAAGTAATTTACCACAACAGAGTGCTTTACAGCATCATTCATCAAATACAAAGATCCATTAAGCACAATATTACCAGGAGCTTTTTCAAAGCAGTGCGCAGAAATTTAACCATATCATTCCTGTTCATGTAACAGGAGGTGGAGTATCTAAATCTCAGGCCTTGTCCGCACTTGCTTTGCTGGTATAGCTCTACAAGTAAACCCTCCAAGTATTGATGCAGTTTATATGGGCAAAAAAGTCCTTCCTATACCAGTTCCCCAAGAAAAATAAGCTATATTGGTACAAGAACGTTATTTGCTGGTATAATGGGGTCTATACTAGAGCTTTTATCACCATAATTATATTGTCCCCTCCCCTGTAAAAATCACAACATAGCTATGCCAGCAAAATTCTTTTCCACTCTGAAAATTAACCCAAGGTTCTGACTTAACACCATGAAAGGAACTGGATTTGCATGGCACCACACTACATTCCATCTAATTTAACTCACCCAATCCTAAGTATGGCAAGGACTGTGGTCCCCCATCTGGGATCCTCAGGAACACTAGCCAAGGCCAATGTCTCCTGAGTGATGAGGTGGAGGAGATGCAATACTTAGGCTCCACACAGGAGCAAGCTATGGAGCAACCACCTTACCCGCCTGAATTCCCCATCCAGTAGTTTTAAATCAAAATCTTAGCGTTCTGGATTTTTGGTTTGGGTGAGGGTTTTTTTAGCCCTTATGAATCTCATAAGGGACATTTGCATGGACAAAGCTGGGAAGTGAGATGCTGAAGTTCTCTCCACTATTGGCTTCGCAGGCAGTTCCCAATCCACTGCTCTCTAAAACGTAAGCAGGAGGCTCCAACAGAAATAGCGTGTAGTAGTGCCATGCAGTATGAAAATGTCGTCAGCTGATCTGAGATGCTCTATCAGCTTCCCATGGCAAATGGACGGTCTCTCAGCTTCCTCATTATGGGCTGAATTCTGTTGCGACATGCGCTACCATGCAATTCCGAGTACAATCTGGCTGTACAGCACGGAATATGGCCTTATAATCTGATCTTCACTTAACATTCTCGCACTTCCAACCAACACTGCAATAAGCCCCTCTCTGCAGACATCTCTACTCAACCCTCTCCTCTTGACTCCATCAGTTCCCTTTGTGCTTATCTCCAAAGTCTGCTAGCCTGGGAGTTGGAAAATAACAAAAACCTTTGGTATTTAAACTCCTGATGAAATCAATAAGAGCTTGTGATTGAAAATCAAAGAACTTCTCACTGGAAACTCTTAATAGGAATAATGAAAAAGAAAGAAAATCATAAGATGCATGTTTGGTAATTAATTTTTACGTATAAACATTCAGCCTGAAAACACTATGCACCTACACCAAGATACACCCCGATATAACGCGACCCGATGTAACACGAATTCGGATGTAACGTGATAAAGCAGCGCTCCGGGGAGGGCGGGGCTACGTGCTCCGGCGGATCAAAGCAAGTTCAATATAATGCAGTTTCACCTATAACGCGATAAGATTTTTTTGGCTCCCGAGGACAGTGTTATATCGGGGTAGAGGTGTACTGTGAACGTTTTCCTTCAAGAATGTTATACGGTGGGCAAGCATTTTACCCTATTTGCCTATTTTACAGATGGGAACACTGAGGCAAGGAATGTATCCAGTGTCATACAGTGAGTCATCAGCAGACCCAGGAATAGAACCTTAGGAGGTTTACATAGACCAATAGACCAGCTTGCTCCAAATATCTCCTGCGCATTTGTCCAAATTAGTCACTGCCAATAAGAGGTCATTTTTAAATCTTAATGAAAGCTGGGGGGAGGGGGGGAGAAATAGCAGTATATTTTACTGGTTTTGATATCCCTTAATAAAGATGGCTTAAATATTTTTTGAGAAAATAAAAGTTTAAAATTGTACCCAAACAATTTAAGACTATCCACAGTTGCAGGCCAATTACTTGAGACATCCAAAATATACCCCTTGAAAAATATGGTTTATAAAAGAATCACAGAGCTTCAGAAAAACCAGTATTACCTCCTCTGAAAGGGGCATTGAACCTAATGAAATAGCTCATCCTCTCACACACACGCTTTCCAGGAAGAGAGCATAGGGTGGTAATTAAGTTGAACAGTGGAGGCATTAGTTACACTTGCCAGAAGAATTATTTGCTTCCTCTTTCAAGCAAAAATAAATTCAGCTTTAAAAAAAAATTAACGAATGGCTTGAAGAAAAAAATCTTTAAAATGAACTTTGCTTGCTGGGAAATTTGCACATAATTGATCCATCTATAATACTTCAAAATTAGTCAGGAGCAAAACTAATCCAGGCAAAAACTGAAAGAGACAAGAGTGAAAGAGAAGATCAAGCAAACGAGTGGCCTATCAGTTCACAGCAGCAGATGAAGTCTTGGTTCTCTCCATCACCAAGCTCCCTTTGCATCTTTAGATAAGGCAGCCGCAGAACATATTAAACAAAATCCACAAAATGGGCCAAGAAATTAAACAAATACTACATCTTCCTTGACGAGACATAAAGTCCTGAATTTTTACTACTCTTCTGTTGGCTACGTACATTATAGTAGGCAACAAAAAGGTGTCTTGGGCCAAGAAACACCTTAGGCTTTGGACCATTTATTTTATATGCAAGGTATTAAATACAGAGTTCATCTCACATGTGTCCCTTGCATAGGGCAAATTTTCTGCTGCTCTTAAGCAGTCTAGTCTGTTTAGCAAATGAAAAGTTTCCATTAAGGGATTATTTGTATCAGAAACCAAGAGGGCCCCCCCCCCAGTATTTGTGCCTGACCGATGGGGTGAATAGACAATTTAGGAAAACAACCTGCCTAAAATGAGGGACATCTAAAAGATCTCGCATTGCAGCTGCTCTTCCTTCACATCAAGGCTAAGAATCTTCGGAGAGTTCCTGAAGGTGAAGACAATTCTGCTCTTGGTGACAACTCCATCCTCATTTGTCTCACTTCCTTTGCTCTCCAACCCTCGCTCCTAAAAAATGCTTTGAGTTTCTCCCCCTCTCTCAGACTCACACCCTCTTCCCTGCTACTGCTTAATACTTGGACTAATCTCCCTCCTGTCCTCTAGACAACCTCCAGCTATAAATCCTCCTGCAAAGCACACTTTTCCTTCCAGCAGGATAGATGGAACCGTAAAACTTCAAGAGTATTCAAACGGTTCTGTTCCTGTCTGAAAGAGGTTGTTCAGCACTGGATATGCCCAGCTGCCTGTTAATATGATTGAATATCACGATAAAGTTATTTAGTTCTGCATTTGTGCCCAGGTTTTTCCCCCACTAACATTTTATTTTGCAGCCAAAATTTAACATTTGAAGTACTGCAACATACAGAGTACACCTGAATGGTAACAGCAAAAACAAAAACAAAAACACACAATTAAGGGAAAACTAAAGAGTTTGAAATACTTTCCACATTTGTAAAATACTTGGGTGCTCCAGTCCGGTTAAAAAAGTGGGTTTCTTTTTCTTGGAGAAATTCCCCCCTCCCCCATTCTTTGGTCCACATTTAAGTGTGATGAGAAAGGAGGTGCAAATTAGTCTTGCTTAGACACACATACACTCATTCTGCCAAAGTATAAGGGAAGCTCAGGCCTTGCCTACATCAAGAAAGTAGATACTAAGCTATATCAGTATAAGCTCCACCTTGAGGGGTTTGCGCCAGTGTAACTATTGGTGCAGTTACATCAGTGTCCATATTCTGAATGTAGATAAGACCTCACTTGGTGCGTCTTCCTGCCCCCTGGTAAGTCAAATTAAGTTGGGGATTACTTTAGGTTACCTTTTCTTTCTGCTCCTAAGAGTGTAAGTTACAACCATTTAGACTGCCATACACTGGCACCTGCAGAGTAAGGTGGGTGGGAGTCACAGGGGAAAATGTATCTAACTCACAGCTCCCTTTTCCGTCACCTCTGAATTTGGCCCTTTATCTACTGAACTTCTCTTCCGGTCTATTAATTAAGGGCTTGCTGAATTGCTGATGCCCCTGTAGTAAACAGGCGAGGGATTATCTAAGAACACTTTGTTTAGCAATAGTATCCAGCCTCCAAGGAGAGCAAGCATGTCATCTAGATACCATTCCTAGTGCCATTAGAACAATGAGCCAGTGTTGAGGTCTCTGAAAACAAGCTACCCAGCTGTTTTTATATGTTCTGTGGTAATAGAGCAAAGTATGCTCAAAATATTGCATTAGGCTGCATACTGTTAGCAACTAGCAGATTATTTCTGCTCTTTAATATCTGATATGACATGATGTGACATGACGGGTCATTCCCTAATAATTTTCTTTCTAATTGTGTCTCTAATGAGAAGTGAAATTTTAAATGTACCATATTCCCTTGCATATAGGCGAACTCCCTAATTTTGGTTTATAAAAACTCACAAAATGAATGCCTGGCATAGGAACTAGCCATGCTCCTCTCTGTGCAGCCAATCCCGCATCCCTAGGTAAAAGAAAAGGAGTTGGAGTTGCAGAAGAACCTGTTGAACAGGATAAGAGGTAAGGAAAATAAGTTGCTTCTGAAACAGCTTCTTCATGTAAAACCCTACCCCACACCTCATTGCCAAAAAAAAAATCTGAAAATTATGGCAGAAATGTTTCAGTCCATATAGATGACTGAACAGGAAGTTGTTACAGTATGTTTCATTGTGTTTACCTGTTAGTATACCTTTCTCTGCAGCAAAACATTCCAGTAGTATGAACAATATTTTGTATACTCCCTTTTCCTAGGCTGAACATTTTTTTTTCTCTATAAATAGTGTTACTAAATGTTATATTAGCTTTAACTCTGTCCTATTTGGGAGCTTTTCACTCCAAGTGTCTCTTGGAGACACAACAGTCTAAAGAGAACATGTGCATAAAGAACATAACATAAGAATGGCCATTCTGGGTAAGACCAATGGTCCATCCAGTCCAGTATGCTGTCTTCCGGCAGTGACCAGTGCCAGATGCTTCAGAGGGAATGAACCGAACAGGGCAATTTACCGAATAATCATCCCTGTCACCCAATCCCTCCTTCTGGCAGTCAGAAGTTTAGGGTCACCAGAGCATGGGGTTGTGTCCCTGACCGTCTTGACGAATAGCCATTGATGGACCTATCTTCCATGAACCTTATCTAATTCTTTCTTTTGAACCCAGTTATATTTGTGGCTTTCACAACATCCACTGGCAATGAGTTCCACAGGTTGACTATGTGTTGTGTGAAGAAATACTGCCTTATGTTGTATTAAACCTGCTGCCTATTAATTCCATTGGGTGACCCCTGGCTCATCTGCTATGTCAAGGGGGCAAATAACACTTCCTTATTCACTTTCTCTATACCATTTATGATTTTATAGACCTCTGTCATATCCCCTTAGTTGTCTCTTTTCCAAGCTGAACAGTCCCAGTTTTTTCCCTCTCTCCTCCTATGGAAGCTGTTCCATACCCTTTATCATATTTGTTGCTCTTCTCTGTATTTTTTTCCAATTCCAATATACCTTTTTTGAGATGGGGTGATTAGAACTGCACGCAATATTCTTATGGGCCTGATCCAAAGCCCACTGAACTCAAAGGAAAGCCTCCCATTGACCTTAGTGGATTTTGGGCCAGGTCCTATGGGCCAAACTGACCGACTCCAACCTGGGCAAATTGTTTTATTCTTCTTAGAAAAGAAGCCAGAGACAGACAGTGCTACAAGAAAAGGGTACTCTCCTCCCCACCCAGGCCCCGGACTTCAGCTCAATCATCTGAGCAGGCATTGAACGGAAACAGCAGTCTCCAACAATGTACAGGTAGTTTAACATTTTTCGTATCACTTGAAATGCTCACTTTTCACCTTCAAAACCACAGTCTGGCGCTTCCTGAAAATAACAAGTATGTAGTGGTATATTTATGTTTGGGAGATGTGTGCTCAGCTAACATAAGTAGATATGATTGACTTCATTAATCTTTTTGATTAGACAGCATAATCTTTTCAATGGCAGCGTTTTATAATGATACATGCTAAGATTATGAGGTCATGAGAGAAAAAAGTTAGAGCTGCAGATAAAAGGAGCAAAATGTTTAAATAGATGCCAAAACTGTAAAGAAAACACTTGAGAAGACTGAACTGCAGAACATGGTAGTCACTTAATTACAGACAGTGAAATGGATAACAATAGCAATGGAATTCTAAGAGAATGCTACAAGAACACACTTTTTCATTTTAAAGATGGCCTTAGGAATAAATTATGCACTGACAAGTTTCTGAGCATCCATTCTGCATTACGGGACATGCCAATGAAGGATGGAAGAGTGCAAACATCCTATAGACCTGTGTTAGGTTTCTGTTTGCTTCAGCTGTAGTTTGTCAGAGAGCTGGCATTCATTTTTCCTCTGCCTTCAAATCCACACGTCACCCTGTACAGCTGACTGTAGTAAGTACCACAGTTCCTAATAGAACGATCCACTGAACAATAGCTAACTATAATAAACTGAATAGCAGCAAAGAGTTCCAAAACTAGAAGACCAACCAATGCAACAAGCATGATCTCACTGCATCAGTCCACTTAATAGGAATAGTTCCACCCTTGGTATCTTGAAAGGCAACACTAAATTATATATCCCGTTTACAAATATTTTGTAGAAAAAAACCAATGGTTGCCAGCCAAGACTTTATTGATCATTTATACAGACAAGGCTAGCGGGGGGAAATAAAAAAAAAAAAACCAACGTTCTACTTCATTGGCCCCTTCATTGTCTGGGATAAAACAGCTCATCTCTAGTAAGCTAGCAGCTAAACAGAGTGATTAAATGAGTCTCCTGAAGAGAAGAATTTATTGGCTTTCTGGATTTCTCTTCTAGAAATAGATTAAAAAAAAACCAGGAGTTCACAGCTAACAACACGGTCTAGAAGTGTGATTTTAAATTATGTATTTTAATACTATAAACAATTTACAACACACACACACACACACACAGATTCTAAATTATGTTGCTTTTCTTGCAATGGGACAAAAAAGAAGTCATTTGCCATCTCTGAAGAGACTTGGAAAGTTTCATCCTGGTAGCTCTCCATGAGTAAGTTGTTGTACCGATCTGTGGCACATCAGCATTTGGACTAACTCAGACGGCATTTTAAAGTCTCATTCATTTATCTGGAACTCTGCAATCACAAACCCTGGCTGAGAAGCTGGCTGTATGCAAGGCACACAGGACCTGACACATTCCACACTGCTGACCACACCATCTAACTGTCATGATTAAATAATATTTTGTGCCAAAATTAGGAAACAAGGGTTGGTTCATCTGTGTGTTAAATTTGTTCATTCCAACTTCTTTATAAAGCCAGGAATATTCTTTGCTCATCTTGGTCGGACGCACATGCACACACACACCCATATACCAGCAAGCGTATAATACATGACCATTGGCATAGCGTCTTCATGGAAAACAGAGCTTATTAAGGAAAAGGTTTCAAGAGCTTTGCCAAAGAAACCATATGTAATTTGTAAACGATTGCCTTCATTTCCATGACATAAATCCTTCTGCATGCAGCAGTAAACAAAGCTTTGCCTAGTTAGCAAGGTTTACCTGCATTTTACTCAAAAACATGTCCAGGTTACCTTTAAGTAACCATAATTAGGGTGGAAAGAGAACGATTCGAGGTACAAAAAGCTGTTGAAAGGACGCTTGACCCCAAAAGCCTACCCCAGACCCAAATCCGCTTCCAACAAAATTAACCGAAGCAAGATCAAACCTCCTGAACCCCACATTCACCTGTCCCATCACAGAAAGGTGTTTTGAATACATCGAACCATTTGCCAAGCCCCATCATGTAGTGGGGGCAACACAACCTACACTGACTCGGGACTAGCCCTGGGAAGATCTGACCCTCAGCACAGTCACTGTGTGAGCTCTCACAAGACCTTAGAATATCTTTATGACCAAGTGCAATGGAGTTTATGGAACATTTCACGGTAAATCTCTCAAGTCAATGTCTGTAGTAACTGTGCAATGACTGTGGGTCAGAATAAGCAGAAAAGCCTGTATCTTCGAGGTACTATTGTATTTGGGGCCTGGTGAATGGCTCCTTTAAAAAGTTCCACTCACAGAACCTTTGCAGGGAAAAGTTCTAGTGCTGATGACCTGGGCCACAGGGGGTTGACTTTTGTATCATTCAGCACAATATGTACTCAAGATCACAGATCTGCTACCAACCCATGCTGTCAAATCCATTTTCTGCATTTCAGGACAAGATATTGACAGAGCATGCCCTTGTCCCTGAGCCTCCACATTAAGTGCATCAATTGATACACTGCTGAATATACTGTTCTGTTTCTGATAATACTGGGTTTGATCTACATACTATACAATATTCTGGGCACCCACCCTCACAAAATGTGCCAGGAACATTTAGCAGGCAAGGAACAAATTACACTCACCCACCCAGATCGTAATTGTCCAAAGAAGTTGCTCTCTGCAAAAGAGGGGACAAGCCTAAAAGCAACGTAGCACTGGCTTTCATCTAACTTTAACTACCTGTATTACTAGACGACCAATGGATGTACACGAGGGGATAGGCATTGATATTTCCTGGCAACGTGAGATACTGGTTTCTTTTGAGATAGCCCTTCCAAAAGGCAAAGGCAAGTGGCCCATGAGAGAGCTCCCACTTGGTGACCTCTCACCTGTGCTAGGACAATGGGAAGGGCACGGGGAAATTGGGGAAGGCATCATTAGGGAATGGCTGAGCCACACAGAAGAACAAAAGCAAAGGAAAGTGGAGGATGTAGAAGTTCATATTACAAAGGGGCAGCCTACCTCCAATCTATGCAGACACATACCCAGGGTGTCTTCACTGCAGAGTTAGGCTGGGCTCTTTCCAGGGGTTTGTTCCTAAAGTCCCTCTCTTGTCCATACGCAAAACCCTTTGACCTGAGTGAAGTGATGCTTTCAATCAGGGCCAGTTTCCAAAGAGGACTTCGGGCTAAATCGCTTGAGAACTGATAGTCCCCTCCAATGCCTTCCCACAATTCTTCCTTCCACGCACCCCATGTGCCCAGAGAACAGACAAATTCTACCGCAAGTCACTGAGAAAGAATAGAGCAGCTCAGCTTGCTGAAGCAGAAGGAACTACGGGATGTCCCAGTGACACACATGGGGGAGTGCAGCACCAGTGAGGACACGGTGATTAGGATATGACTTTGCAGTGTGGCTGCTCACGCCAGGGCTATTCCAACCCCAGAAACGATCACCCAAGTTAAATGCAAGGCAGACATACCCCTAAGGAGGTCTAATATATGTCTGGTTAAGTACTGCAATGCATTTATCACGAATAATACATCAATTCCCCTTCTCAACAACAGCAACCAATCCAAATACAATCACGCTGCATCTCAGAAACTTGGCCGTTAGTCACTGCTATGCAAAACGTAGAATTATCAAGTCAGAAGAGATGGGGAGAATGCTTAAGAACCATGAGCTGTCTCTTGCCAGGAGTTATAAGTCAGTGGAAAGGTTGATACTTTTCCTGGCTAAGAGTATGTCATTGTTCCAAGGAAATCTGGTAACCTTTTTATATTTTTCCAAAATGGAATTTAAGGTTACTCCCTGGCAAAGGCAGCCAGACACATGCAGCTGCTCATGCTCAGCTATAGAAAAAGCTCATTAAACGTCTAAACCACTATTACGTTTGATAATTTTTCTGATAATATTTGGAACTCATTTTTTTCTTTTTAAACCACCACACTTTTAATGCCTCCTTGAAGTCAGTCCTCTCATTAATTTATGATGTTTGTGCAACTTAGCAAATCAGACGAGTGAAACCACAGTACAAATGCCACCTTTATCCACTGCTGTGGAATGTACGTATTGGGTGAAAATTACATCTGATGGCCAAAAGCAAGAAATATGAAGCTAATTTTTCTTGCAAACTATTTCTATCCCTAGTTAAAAAATATCCAGGGCCAAATCCTGTCACCCACAGCGTATTTACTCAGACAAAACTCAAGGGGAGTCTGGCTAGAGTTGGCCTGAGAAAGCACGACAAGATATAACCTCTTCTCATTTATTTCCACTGTTGAAGAATAAGAATCACTCTCACTTTAGATTATGTTGCTTAGTTATACACCATGTCCTAAAAGCCTCTTTACAGTTAAAAGGGAAACTAATTATTTATGTAATATCGCAACACCCTGTAGGGTGCGGAGTGCCCTCAACTTCCATTCACGTCAATTGGAGTGAGGGCATTTGGCACTAGGGCTGGCCAAAACCAAGAATTTCATTCAGCAAAAACTGAAAATCTGTTTTCATTCTGAGAGAGAGAGAGAAAGAGAGAGACAGATACCCATGCACCCACCTGATTAGGACATTCACCTGGGGTGTGGAAATCCCAGGTACAAATCCCTACTGTGTGTGATTCATTCAAGGCAAGTGCCCTATCCACGAAGCTATATAGTCAGGCTCTCTCAATTCCATCGTGCACTTGAGAATTATTCCCCCAAAAAGTTATGTTAAAACCAATATGTTTCTGCAAAAAGATTTGGTTTCAACGAATCAACGTTTTCCAGTGAAATGACATTTAGCTGAAGGACTCCCAACCAGTACTACCTGGCACTTTTCAATATCAAGCCCTTAAAAATTAATTGAAACAAAGCTTTAATGCTACACAGACATGAAGGCAAATGTACTCTTTCAATTTATTACAAACGTTATATTCAGCAGGTGACCCTAGAAACAGGAGCTATTCCTTCCTTTTTCAAATTCCAAGTTACTCAAGGACAACAGACAGTAATTTCACTATCTCCTAAATTACTCCAGTGACTCAGACACTATTTAATCTCAAATGAGTGTACTGAGTCGATTACCTGCATCTATTTTTCTTATAAATGATGCTCATCCTAAAAGTGGATTTTGGTAAATTTGCCATTACTATTTTATTATACGCACAGTTTTGGCTGGGAAAGCCTTTTTTGTACTGGGGAAAGCTTTCCAAGAAATGACGCATAAACTTATTTATTTTTCAGAATTTTCATCTTTCTAATTTTGTTATTTTCACTCCCACACAGCCCTTTATGTCCTGGCATGGGAACACAGGGTGGCACAGTTATTCAAAAAAAATCCTATCTCACGTGCATGAGGCTAATGTGCATCTACGGCAGGATACACACTGGCACATACTGGAAGAAGAAAATGGAATTATACAGATGAGGACAGAATGTTTTAACTTTAAGACCCTTCACTGCTGGTGATGATGCATGAGTTGGAAATAACTCATCTTGACTCGCAGTTCCCAGGTTGAGTTATCGGTGCTGGCAGCTTTATAACATTACTTGTAAACTGAGCGTGTTTGATCTCAAAGTTATTGAGAGACAAACACAGAGCCCCACAAAGTGATTTTATAGCTTCCCTTCTCAGAACAGACCTGTACTAAGTTGCAGACTTTTTTGCATGGTTTAGTGGTTTGTTCATTTTAAATGTGTGAGAGGAATGAACTTCAGACACAGGCACTTATATATGCACGTTTCTAATTATATAGCTGCAGTCAATCAGGATCTGGTCTATATTAAGCATCAAAACCTTTTTAAAGTTTGAAAGCAGAATGTTTTCATGAAGTTAATACAGCTGACATTTCAAAACAAGCCTTCCACGGGGCTGTGCCCAGACCATTGCATTGGGCATTTGCTGATTGGCTGAGAGTACATAACACCATGCAGTGCTCCATGAGCTGCATTTGCCACTTGTGGGTTTTCTGGGTGGAATATATTGGTATTACTTTTCTTTAAAACCCTAAATGGTTTGGCTATTGGAGAAGCCAACTCCCTCTCCCCAGGCCAGGCCTACAGCACTTGTGATCAGCAAAGATGCTGGAGCTGAAGCCTACTCGGTATCAGAGAGAAGGTGGATGTCAGTAGGGCATTCTCTATAAGGGGCACTGGCTGTATTTTGCTTCTTACCTTGGGATGCTAAAACTTGGATTTGTTAGCATTCCAGGTTTGCAGAATTCCTTTTCTCTAGGGAATTTGGGAAGAGGTGGAGAAGAAGAGGCTGTCATTATTTGCTTTTGGTGGGGGTGCTTTTTATGAATGTATTTTTGGTGTTTTTCTGGAAACGGACCTCCTGGAGTCCTATGATTACATGAAAATCTGAGTTCGCTGCCTTTTTTAAGAAAGTTAGTTTCCACTCCCCATGTTTCGGAGAAAAGCTTGGAAATATGACATGAGTGTTAAAGGTTCAAATAACAAACCATGGGGTGCATGATTCATCATTGTTTCATGTGTGAGGTTGGCAATATCATGACCACTTTTCCATGGGAGAGCTATTCACTATGTGATTTGGGTGATCGTCAGGCAAATCAAGCAAGAGTGCCCAGATCTTAAGATGGGCCCACCTTTGGGGATATTCATAAATCATAAACAAATAAAAATAGAGATATAGATAGAATAAGTATTTTTGGAGGGGTGAGGTAGAATTTTAAAATAAATGCACACAAATTCCTGGGCATCTTTATATTTAATCATATTCCCATTTAATAATATAAGTGCCATATAAGACATGTGGTGATACAGGAAACACCCCTCAATTTGCTGAATATACATCAGCCTGTGGGGGGAGGGATAGCTCAGTGGTTTGAGCATTGGCCTGCTAAACCCAGGGTTGTGAGTTCAATCCTTGAGGGGGCCATTTAGGGAACTGGGGTAAAAATCTGTCTGGGGATTGGTCCTGCTTTGAGCAGGGGGTTGGACTAGATGACCTCCTGAGGTCCCTTCCAACTCTGATATTCTATGATTCTATAATTTCTCAACACTAAGGCTCGATCTACACTTGGAAGGCTTTGCTGGTACAACTGTGCTGGCATAGTTTACAAGCCAAGCGCTCGTAGCATGGACATTGCTTATACCAGCAAAACTGCTTTTGCCAGCATACCTTATTCCACCATCCCCAAATGAAATAAGCTACACTGGCAAAAGCACTGTTTTGCTGGTATAATCTAACTTTTGCCAACACAGCTCTGTCGGTGACAAATCAGACCTCATCACGCCCCTGACTGACACAGCCATGCTGGCAAGTTTGTGACCTGACCTTTAGATGTTAGGTAGGCATCTGACATCCAAACACACTGTCACTACTACGGCATGCTGTTAATTACATAAGCATTTTATTCTGCCAAGAAAATGGAACATTCCAATTTCACGAACAAGGGAGGGGTGCGTGATGTCTTATTTTGCAGCCACAGTATTTTCATGAGAGGGTGTCTGAGCGCTGACACCCCTTGAAAGACCACAGGTCATTTCTGCTGGATGAAAGCAGTGCTCATTGCACTGCCTGTAGCCTCCCTGTGGTCTGCTGTGCAGACGTCACGGCTTACCCATGAAGCAAAGAAAGCAATAAGAGTAAAGCAGCCAAAAGGAAATTAAAATGATCTTGAGGAACAAGGGTAATCTATTTCAAATCACTTCCCATAAAACAATTATCACATAAATGAAATATTTCCTTAATAAAAGCATTTGCAAGGACACGTTAAACTTTCAGGGATATATGATCTCATTACTTTTATAGGAATGACAAAGATTTAGATACATGCACTGCCACACTTCCTGAAAAAGACACCTCAGGGTAAGTTAGGCCCCAAAGATGGGAGCACATTGTTTTGTTTTTAAATAAGAATTTCAAAAACACACATTGGAGCACTTTTAATGGAAAGTGCCCTTTAAATGAAATGAGTAAACTATTGGTACACTTCTTAAAGGCCAAGGCTCACCGAGTCAAGTGATTATGTGAGAATTTCAGCTTTCAAAATGTGAAAACATGACACAAGTGCACCCTCAGGAACCAGAAGCAGAATAAAAGAAACCCCAAAACTATTATTAATTAATAAAAACCCTCATGATTTTTAAGCCAAGTTTACGATTTTTTTAGCAGACTTACCTCATGATTTTGGAACTTTTGGGGTTAGCAACACTGCAGACAATGCAACCTTGCATGAGAACCAAGTGAGAGTAAAAGCAGCTAGATCAGCCAAGTCTATTGGCACTATTCCCACTGCTGAGCAAAGTGCAAACACACCCCAGAAAGGATCACAAGGAGCTTCAGTGTTTAAAGTTGTATCAGTTTCTCTGATCTGAAGGCAGGTGTTTTTTTCCTTATTGTGTGATTTGCATCACAGTGTCCCTTTAACACAGAGATAACAGGGGATTTTTTCATTTGTGGTGCTACAAGTGGAGGGCTCAGTTGTCACTCAGCCCTATGTGGACAGGCAGAGACGTAAAGGGCCTTTCCCCATCCTTGCGTGATCCGGCTGGATCACAAATCCAGGTGGAATGGAGAAGGGGAAGAGCAGGCTCCAGGGAAAGCCGGTGCGAAGTGTGTGCGCTGGAGGAGGACGACGGGGGACAGACAGTAAGCTGCATTCTGGAAAAGCTGCAGTAACTTACTATCCCTCCCTGCCCCAGGGCAAGGGGTAACTCTGAGAGAGCCACAATTCCTTCCGGGGCACCTTCTGGGCCAGTGCACCTATCTGTGCCCTCTTACTCGGAGTTCTACCTAGCACCGAATTAGCTGTATGTAGCATGATTTTTAAAAGCCTCATTCTTGAGACGCCCAGGAAGCAAAAACTGATCCTGTTGAGCTACTTATTTATTGGCTATGAAATGAAAAATTGCTCTTAACCCTCTAGAAAGCTTTATTGTCCACCGTAGGTTTCTCTATGGGTCCTGTAGCATGGCATCTAAGCCCTGAATTAGATGCTCTTGCATTACTCAGTATCACCTGTATCTTGAGAACCTTAAGATGTTAATTAATGAATATTAAAGTTTGGAGTGTATATGCACTCCCTCTCACTCTCTACTCCAAGGATTGTTTCTAGGGGGAGAAAGGGGAAGGAAAGGATTAGTGTAGGGAGGGGGGAAAAAAGACTGCTAACATTTAAATCAATTAAAAAACGCAGACTCTCTAATAAATCCAGTTCCATCAATAAAAACACCTTCTGTGTGTTATTAGCAACAACTAAGAGCAGAAGTACATCAATATAAAATGCAGCAAATGTAGTTCCTGTAATTAATATTAGTGAATGTACTACAATGTAAAAACAAAATAATAATAATTAAAAAATCATTCAGATTTATTGGACAGGGTGGGAAATTAAAAAAAACACAAAGCTGTTTTTAAAGATAAACCCTTTATACTGCAGTAACTTTGTTATTCACATTGACTTCCTCAGTGTATAAACCCTGCCAACAGGCCAAAGGTTAATATGGGGGAAGGAAAAAAAGGGAGAGGGAAATCTGATCATTTTTCTTCATCCTTGGATTTAATGCTATAAAGAGATTTTACTCAAAAGCCCCTTTCAGCTAGATCTGAAAATTCTACATGGAGAACGCTGCCTGTTAAGCTGTAGTCTCTTTCATTCGCTTTATTTTCCTGTTAACATTTGGTGCCAAGCTAAATGCATTTCCCCACTAGTTGTAGATCTAGATTTTAAGATTTTGCAACAGTGAAAGAAAAACAAACAATAAAGATCCTTTGTACAACGTGTAAGATCACTGCAAGTCCGCATTCTACTTACCCCTGCTACAATGATCTATTCTTTCCATGGATGGGATCCCTAGCCAAGGCCTAGCAGTTCCAGGTCTCTCCTTAGTTTCCCAGCAGCTAATTGAAAAAACCTTCCAGGCATCAGCTCCGAAATACAAGAACTCCAGCCTAGCAAAAATCAAATTAAACTCCCCACATTCAGCTCACTTGTTCTCCCCTTTTCCTGCTGCTGCTGCTCCTTCAGATGATCATGCCTATGAATAGCGTTTAAGATCTCCCTCTGTAGTCCTGTTAGCTGTTTCCACACTGCCCATTTCATGCTCAATTTGCACTGTAGAAAAATCAGTGGTGTTCCTTTCCCTCTCTCCCGCTCTCTCATTGGAAAGGTCCCACAAGACAAGCGGTGGAGCTTAACAAGAGCCAAGAGAAACAGAGAGGGAGGGAATGCGTGCGGGGATTGTGTTCAGAGTAGGCATAAAGTCTGCTGCTACAGCTCAAAAGGCAAAAAAAGTGACAGCAAACTGCCGTCATATGAGCACTGTTTAACTCCAGCTGATTTCTGATCCTTGTTTCATTTCTACTGATATCTAACAGCCCGGACTTACAACCCCATGAAATTTCACTAAAGTCAATGGTGCTGCACAGAGTGCAAGTCAAAACAGAATCTGCCCTCTAATGTTTGTAGTATTACAGCTCTGTTCACTACACAGATTATTAAAGAAAATGAACAGCATTCAAATGATGGAGCATCTGCTTTCGAAAACCAAGGAGCAGCCAGAACTGCCCCATTCAAATAATTACCCAAATGTGTTTATATTAAGATGTCAGTTTGTTCAAAGGGTCTGTATTATGACCATGGGGGGAGGAGAGGGAGAGAGATACCTAAGTGCTTGGAAATCAAATTATACAGAGTTTTATTCACTACTGGGACTGTATCATTCAGAACCTGCTGGCAGATAAAATTATTATAAGAGAATCATTTCCTTCCGCTGGCCCACAGTTTTGGTCTCCGTTTTAAAGTGTACATTATAAGTTAATTGTTTAAAGAACCACTGGCTCTATTGAAGACTACACTACACAGCTATTGCTGCAGTCTCATGGCATTGCTGGTGGTCCAGGATATCAGGAGAGAGTAAATGAGCTCTTTGATACTTTCTTATCAGCATTTCCATTCAGCGAGCAGCAGCACTAGCAAGCCAGTCTTGCACGGCATTACCTATTTATTACCCCATGAAAGGGACGGAAATGCAGCTAGCTTTTCCAACACCTGCTACTGTGGCAATTATAAATTCCCAGGTTAAAATACAATCACCTGATCACCTTTCCTGACACAACTTCGTTCCTTTATTTCAACACTCTAGTCAAGCAGCATCCTGGGCAAATTAGATTTTGACTCTTCCACTTCAATCCAAAATAATCTCTGCTGTTCGGTGATATCTATAAAAGGGTGAAATCAGCACTCAGAAGCTGCTAGATTACAGTGTCTTCCTTCATGATCATCCATGAGTAGGGCCCTACCAAATTCACGGTCCATTTTGGTCAATTTCACAGTCATAGGATTTTAAAAATCGTAAATTTCATGATTTCAGCTATTTAAATCTCAAATGTCATGGTGTTGTAATTGTAGGGATCCTGACTCAAAAAGGAGTTTGGGGGGGCGGCTATAGGGTGGGGGTGTTGCAGTACTGCTACCCTTACTTCTGCACTGCTGCTGGTGGCAGCGCTGCCTTCAGAGCTGGACTGCTGGAGAGCAGTGGCTGCTGGCTGGGAGCCCAGCTCTGAAGGCAGAGCCCCTGCCAGCAGCAGCGCAGAAGTAAGGATGCCATGGTATGGTATTGCCACCCTTACTTCTGCACTGCTGCCTGCAGAGCTGAGCCCTCAGTCAACAGTTGCCACTCTCCAACCAGCCAGCACTGCAGAAGTAAGGGTGGCAAGATATGGTATTGCCACCCTTGCTTCTGTGCTGCTGCTGGCGGGGTGCTGCCTTTAGAGCTGAGTGTGCCCCTGGCCAACAGCTGCTGCTCTCCGGCCACCCAACTCTGAAGGGAGCACAGAACTAAGGGTGGCAATACCGTGACTCCCCCTAAAATAACTTTGTGATCCTCCCTGCAACTCTCTTTTGAGTCAGGACCCCCCAGTTTGACAAACGCTAGTCTCCCCCATGAAATATGTAAAGCATAGGGTAAAAGCACGCAAAAGACCAGATTTCACGGACCACGACATATTTTTCATGGCCGTGAATTTGGTAGGGCCCTATACATGAGCTACTGCAAGGTTCTTCTGATGATGTAATTCTTCTGTCTTGTGTTTGACTAGCTGAGTTTGTTGGGTTTTTTTAATATGTTGTGGAAGAGTTGAGTTCTGGAATAAAGCTGAGTTGGCCTCTTCCCAATTTGCTTACATAGTTAAATTTAACTCTTAATAAAATGCCACCTCACTGCTTACCCCCTTTTCCAGATCATTTCTGAACACGTTGAACAGCATGGGTCCCAGCACAGATCCTTGGGGGACCCTGCTACTTACTTCTTTCCATTGTGAAACCTGACCATTTATTCCCACCCTTTGCTTCCTATTTTTTAACCAATTAGTGATCCAGGAGAGGACATTCCCTCTTATCCCATGACTGCTTACTTTCCCAAACAGCCTTTGGTGTGGGACCTTGTTAAAGGCTTTCTGAAAGTCCAAGTACCCTACATCAACTAGATCATCCTTGTCCACATGCTTGCTGACTCCGTCCGAGAATTGTAATAGATTGGCGAGACGTGATTTTCCCTTTACAAAAGCCGTGTTGACTCTCCCCCAACATACTGTATTGATCTGTGTGTCTGATGATTCTGTTCTTTACTGTAGTTTCAAACAATGTGCCTGCTACTGAAGTTAGGCTTAGTGACCTATAATTGCCAGAATCAACTCTGGAACCTTTTTTAAACATCAGTATCACATTAGCTATCTGCCAATCATCTGATACGGAGGCTGATTTAAGCGATAGATTACATACAAAAGTTAGTTCTGAATTTTCATATTTTAGTTCCTTCAGAATTCTTTGAATATCATCTGGTCCTAGTGACTTATTACTGTTTAATTTATCAATTTGTTCCAAAACTTCCTCTATTGACACCTCAGTTTGGGACATTCCTCAGATTTGTCACCTAAACAGAATGTTTCAGGTGTAGGAATGTCCCCCACATCCTCTGCAGTGAAGACCAATGCAAAGAATTAATTTAGTTCTCCACAATGGCCTTGTCTTCCTTAGCACCTTGATCTTCCAATGGCCTGACAGTTTGGCAGGCTTCCTGTTTCTGATGTACTTTTAAAAAAATACTATTAGTTTTTAATGTCTTTTGCTAGTTAGACTTCAAATTCTTTTTTGACCTGCCTAATTATATTTTTACACTTGACTTGCCAGAGTTTATGCTCCTTTCTATTTTTGACTTCAAATTTTGAAAGTAACCTTTTTGCCTCTAACTGCCTCTTTTAGCTGTTTAGCCATTGTGGCAATTTTTTTGTCCTCTTGCTGTTTATTATTAATAATTATTATTATTATGTAGGGTATACACTTAGTTTGAGCCTCTATTATGGTGTTTTTAATAGTCACCACACAGCTTGCAAGCATCTGACTCTTGTGATTGTTCCTTTAATTTCCATTTAACTAGATTTCTCATTCTTATGTAGTTCCCCTTTTTGAAGTTATATGCTACTGAGGTGGGTTTCTTAGGTATCACACACACAGAGATGTAAAATTTAATTACATTATACTATATTCACCTCTTGGACCAGTTCCCGTGATTCACTTAGGACTAAATCAAGAAATATGCATCTTTGCTGTATCACAATGTCCCTTTCCAGGAGATAAATCCCCCATTTTTAGTCCTGCAAGGCTGTGAGACGCCAGATATCAAAGCTGTGACATCATCTTTTTCCAGAGAACGCTGTTACTATCCCAGGACTGCCTCTTTAGGCCCATGCAGAAGGAAGTAGGGGTGGGTTGTTTGAGGTTGCTTTGGCACGTGGACTGTTAGGATAAGTCCTGGGGAGGTGGGCTAGTGGGCAGGGTACATGGTGGCAATACATCACAAAAGCACCCTCCATATATTAACACAGTGGTTTGTTTCACCAACCACTCACACAAGAAACTTCCCACAAAGTCAGGCCTTAGGGCTCTTAACGCTATGGACTATGAATTTCAAATAAACGCTCTCCTTTCACACAATTTGTATCCATTTCCTAGCTACGTGGAGCGTGCGCCAATAATCCAAACTGAACCTATAAGCAGCACCTTCACCCAATCCTTGGCCACCTGATTTTCCTGCCCCTGTGGTACATGTACTTTTGCATCCACTACAGTCACATGAGCAGCCTATTCAATCCATTTCACTTCCTTTGTGCTGTTTTTCTGAGTTCACATTCCTTTACTTCCTGCTGAACTCCTCAGTCTAATACCGTGTGACTCAGAGCTGCCATTTCAGCACAAACCCCCTCCCCATCAAAGCATTGCAGAATATCCCTCTAAAATGCTACCATTTTCAGACCTGAAATTACAAGTCAGAACAGTCACTATTGCCTTAACCATTTCTACATCTATAATGTGAATTAATTTTTCTTTTGTTCCCTCTGCCCACACTAATTAACTCAATTTATATTTGAACGGTAACTTGCTTTTTTAAAGCAATTTTACAACTGTTTAATCATATACATTTTCCCTACCCCCTTGTTCTAAGAGTGTCCAACTCCCATGGGAATCCTGCCTCCCACACACAGAGATGCGGTTGTGTCATACATGGAACATTAAAACTGACCTTGCGGTCAAAGTCATCGTTATATTTTCCAACCCCAGCTTACCAGCAGTGTCCGTGAGCATTTCCTGCACTCTCTGAAGTTACTGGATAAAAAAAAAAAAAAACTTCCATACTAACCTGATCAATTTTCTATAATCTAGAAATGCAAACTAATTGTTGTGATTAAGGCTAATTCTGGGGTGGAAAACAAAGCTGAAATGCTTCATTGCAAAGACAATCCATCAGAGACCTCACTGTTCTCAAGCATGTATAGTATGTTACTCTATTACTGTACCTCTTCTCCAAAGACCATCTGTTTCTTTACAAAAACATAATAAAAAGCCACACTTTCTTCACTAGCTAGGCTTTATTTTATTCCTTTAGAAGTTTCTCTTTGTTTTACCAGACACCAAAATATTCCAGTGAATTCCTGTCTATACAAATGCTCAATGTGAGCTAGGAACTAGTGAAATTTATCGCATTTGTTGGTAGACTGAAAAACAAAAAGGCAAACAGTACATGAAGCCGAGTAACAAATAACTCAGGGTTGTTGTTTTAAGAAACAATGTAGTGTTTCACTACAAGGAGAAATTAGGAAGGGAAAAATCTTTCCCACCAAAAATGTGTCTTTCAGGCCATTATTTTATACTGGAGAACTTCTCAGAAGTTACTATTTGAAATAAACTAACAAACAATGACAGCATGCCAAGTTGGCACACACTACAGGACAGTTCCCCCACATACTCAATGAAACAGTCTGACTAGCGGGTGCTGTCACCATGCCAAGCAAATACACATGAGAGAATAAAGCTGTTGCCTTGAAATTTTAAGTTATTACAGCATGAGCCATCTTGCTAGCAGTCTTATTTTTGTGCAAGAAATGGTATTATTCAACAAGCACTGAACTTCCAATTCCTGGTCTCTCTCCATCCTCTTCCTCCATCATGAAGCGGATTCTCAGTTCCCCTATGTGGCTCACTCCAGTGCATCTGGTCCTCCCTGATAAAATTTAAAAGTAATTCCTCATACAGAACTGCTGTCTCTTGTAATGATTTGTAGACCGGCCTCTCAACTGCAAGGGGAGATTGTGGCAGAAAGTAGTGAAGAGAAATCTCTCTGGTCAGAGTGGAAATATGAATGCTATGACAACCAGTGCTCTGAGTTAATCAGTAAAACTGAAAAAAGAAAAGAATAAATACCTGACCATATCACCCATTCACCTCTATTCCTATAACTAATGCCACACATTTTTCCCTCTAGCTGGGGTGGGGGGGGGAGGGGGAACAGTAAACCAACAAAAATGGAACCTTTTCCCAATTAGCATGGTGGAGGATTCTGGCATTCTGATACCACCTGTCAACCAAGCTCATAGGTGGCCCTGGGACACTTTTTGCTAAGATGGATGGCTAATGCTCACGTTCTGAAGAAAAAACCACCAGCTGTGTGCTATACAAACTCCATTGACTGCAGATTTGGAAGAGGATGAACGTCTTGACTGCAGAGGAAAGAGGTTTAAAAAGAAACCAGATGCACACACACACACACTTTTTTGGCAAACCAACAGTCTTAAGAGAACTGTATGTTTTTATAATCCTGGCAGCACTCAGAGTCGGTGATGGGTATGATATAGATTAGAAACTGGATTGAATAGGTGGAAGTCCTTTGGGTCTTCCATAAAGAGTTTTGACAGGTTAAATAAACCAATGTTCCTCAAAACATGGTTCTTGGACCACTGGTGATATGTCGAGAGTGGGCTGGTCACGTGATGCTAGTTCCTTCTCTTTGTTGCCAGCTGCTACACAGCATTAAAGACCACTGAAAATGCATTCACTACTTTCCTAATGATACTCTTCCACGTAAGTAAATTGCCATAGGCATGGTAGGTGATCACAAAGAAGGAGGCTGGCCGGGGCGTGGTACTCTTTGAAGTCAATGATGTCAACTTATGTGTCTCTCTCTAGGAAATTATGAAACTCCTGAAAGAGAGAAATCCAATGGGGAGAGGAAGGGGAAAGTAATCTATCACAGAGAGATTAGACAAGGGATTGAATTGATGGATCTATGGTTCTACTACAGAGAGAATAAATGCTGGACTGTGAAGGAAGTTGTTGAACTTTAAGGTCTCCAATCAGTAGGTAAGAGAGCACAGCTGGTGATATTTTAGGAATACCAAACAAAATGTGGAATCAACAATGTGCATGTCCACAATCACACTGACACCTATGCTTGTATATCACAATCCTTTCTCTCATCCCCAAACTACCCTCCAAACCAAAAAAAAACAAAAAAACACAACTCTATTAAAATTGAGTTAAGTTTCAGAGTATGTAACAGTAATTGATGGGTTAAAAAAAAAATATTGCAAGGATCTGTGATTATCCCAACACCGAACACTACAAATGCAAGAAATTCAAAGTTAGGGTTACACTTAAAAGAAATCCAAATATGTTAAGGTAAGAAATGCATTAGTCACCCATTCAACCTTAACTCTGCCCTGCACTGATGTCAATCAACAACCACAGGATTAAGATTAAGGGATTGTAAGTGTCTGAGGTCTGAAAAAAGGATTTAAATTGATTTATAAACACATATTGGATTTTTTTTCGCTGTATTTTGCTCCCCGCATAGCATCCCTACAGGGCAGAGATAAGGTTGTTTGGTTGCCTTAACTGTGCATTTCTTACCTTAAGCTGTTCAGTTTTATTTTCAGTGTACCTGTGATGGTCCCCAGGAGTATTCAGGGTTGTTGAGGCACCTCGCCTACCATCTGCCCTTAGTGTGAGAAAGTCTTGTCTGTGCCTGCTGTCGATCAGCTCCCTGACTCCACCAGCCTCTGGCTGCCTTTCAGGCCTCCGCAGACCTCGCTCTCTCTGTACAGGTTAGCGATAGGCACACGCCAAGCCCCAAGAGTGCCTCTGCAGTGCCCAGCCCATTCCACTGAACACTCACAGAACTCACAGACTCAGTATGCCCAAAGGAACAGCACACACCAGTTTACTAATTTTAACTCAAGATCACCACTCTACTTAACACACAGCACTTAGATAGAGTGATAGTGAAAACAAGAACAAGTTCATTATCAAAGAAGACAGATTCAAATGATAGAAAGTAAGAATACTGGAAGCAAATGGTTACATGTAAAAAACAAACTCATAACACACTTGTTAGAGCCTAAACTTAACTCACAAGACATTCCTTGTCTCCTACAGGATAGTTTACCCCAAGTCCTTTCCCCAGCATTTTCAGACAGGTTGGCTGAGATCCCCCTTTCATAAGATCAAGCCCACTAGCAGCTTGTCCTCACAGACTGGGAGGGTGGTTCATCTGCACCCCAGCTGTACCAGATTAGATCTTTTGATCTTCGCCTGAAAAGCAGGGTTCCCTCCCCTGCGGTTTGTCTCTTCTTGTTCATTTTCTTCTGAAGGCTCCACAAACTCTTCATTAGCATTTGACTCAGAATGCTAACAGACGCCTATAGTGAGACACACACTACACAATGGTTTACCATGATGACAAGTGTCTCCCACCTCCGTCTCGAGACACGCTACCTTTGAGCGTCCTACATTTAACTATACAGCCTAGAGAACACAATTTTCAGCTTATAGACAAAACTCCATACATATTTTCCATAAATACATCTCACAATGATGATGATGACCAGTGTGACACGTTTGCAGTAGAGACCTTACATGACATGACCCTTTTCGGTGAACTCAGGGCATCCCTGTTATCCTGTGTATCCCTGGCTCCTCTGACAGTTGGCATCAAGAAGTCCTTGGGTCACACTAACCTTAACTCTTGGGGCAGGGACCGTGTTTTCTGTGTCTCGCATTTCGTGGGCATCACTGCGACAAAATGAATAAATGAACAACAGGTCATGTGGCTGGACCTGTTTTGGGGCCAGGGAAAGCTGTCCATGGGCTGAATGGATAGATCCACCCAATAGACCTGCTTCTACACCAAAAAGCAAACAGTTTCCCATGATTTTACTAGAGGGTGCTATTTTCACAGGCAGCGTTCCAGATGATTGGCTTACTCTGATGCAGGGAGTTGTCTGTAAGTCTAAAGAGACACTTTGGAGAAACATTTTTATTGCTTATATTACACACCTATAATCACTGAAATATATTTCCCATTGTCATATGACTGATAGAAGCCTACCTCTAATAAACTATAAGCTTTTTTTTTTTTATGAACCTGGCACAGAAGATGCTTTTAACACTTCCAGCCTGCATCTTTCCATTGCGAGGGTCTTACAGGACTGATGCAAAAAGCTTCCTCCTCTACCCTTCCCCCCACTAAGAGCCTTTCCTAGGTCAATCACCTTCCTCATCACTATGGAGACCAATTTTCAAGCAGCACCATCAGAATCCATAAATCTCCCACTTGAGTCCACAGGCTACTAACATTTGCACTGGAGTCTTCAGGAACACAAACTAAATCAGCCTTGTGAGCTACCAGGAAAACTCGCCAGAAATTGATATAATGCACTTCTGCAAGGAATCTTCCATTACTTATATAATATCAGCAACATAACAAGGGGACTTCTTTTTTAAATGGCTTAATGGGCTGAGGCAGTTAATTGGAAACTTTTCCAGCTATGTAACAAACAGTATTTCCGACACATATTTCCATAAAATTCTGATGCCTACCATTGAAGAAAAACTAGCAGTCAAAAACCCCAGTCTGCCTCCAAAGGAAACCACCTTTAGTCACTAGTTAATTGACCCTGGTGAATATAATACCAGACATGTGGAAATAGGCACTTTGATACATGAAGTACACATGCCTGCTCTTGAGTGTTATTTGTTTTACCACAGACTATGCTCAAAAAGGGAAAAGAAAATATTTTCCATGTTACTGTTCAAAGGGAAACTAATTCAATGTAATGATGGGTTTCCATAGCATCATTTGGTGTCTTCAGTGTTCTGATAGGATTCTGGGATCTTTGCTTCAGGGTTTTATCCTGCTCTTGGTTACATTTTAGAAGAAGAGCTATTGCCCTTGAACACTTCTGCACAATAGCAGATTTCTCAAGATTCGCAACAATGCATGAGTCACCTTAAAGACCAGAACTGCACCCTCAGTTTGTATCCTGTATTTTTGGTAGGGGCTGCAAATGATTAATGTAGATATAAATAAAGGCCTCTGGTGTTATAACTCGCTAGCTCCATTTCACATCCTATTAAGTCTGATTTACCAATTAACAGAAAATAAAATGAGATTATTCAGAAATTAATCTTCTCTTGCAGTGATTCTCAGACTTAGGTCCAAGTTCTAGTTAGGGAGCTGTGGTTCCCCTTCTGCTGATGTGCAGATTTTTAAACAGCTTTGGAATCAAGCAGTGGAAGTGAGGGGTGTTTGAAGGGGAGTTGGGTTTGACAGGGTCTTTCATGTGAAGTACTCTGCAGAATGAAAAGGATAGAGAACTCTTGTTTTATCCCACTGGCACAAAAGTGACATCATTTCTTATATGGAATATAAAGGACCTAACAAAGAGACGCATACAAAAGTGAAGGATGATAAGCACCAGACCTGAAAAATATTCCTTATGCATCATATAAATTAAGAGATGGGCCTGAATCAAAAAAATCGGATTGAAATACCTCAAAATTCTGGGAGGTTTGGGATGCGAACCCAGATATGGATTACAGGTAGGTTTTATCTTTATGATGAACCCAATCAGATACAAGCATCCTCAAGGTAGAGGGTGGAGAGTTTGGAAATCCAGATACTAATTTTGTAGATTATGCCAATATAAATATATTCCCAATCTCAGCATTGGCTGTCTTGCTGGAATAATAATTTCAGGCGTATCTATTTATACAGTTCTAGGAAAGGGCACCAAACGGCATTGCTGCTTAAAATCATCTTGATTGGATAAAAATCATTTTACTTATCAAATTTTATCTAACGTAAGCAATGAATAACCATATAAGGATGCAAAATCCTCCAATGAGCAGGAGAAAAGGCTTACCCACGTTGAGTATATTGCCACTTCACCCACAAAAGAGCACAACATATTCTTAAATCTAGTTCAGAGAGGGAGTTTTGGAAACTGGGAGATCAGGACCCAAATTAGAGGCTCCTCAACACAGCCTACCAAAGAGATATGCAAGACACTAAATTGAAAACAGCTACCAACCAGAAGCTAAGGAGAAATACATGATGGCAGTTCAGCTTCTAGTCTTTTCATAGATTTGAACACTAGATGGCGCTGTGCTACAGAGCACAGCCCCGGAATATTAGATGACTTGTTTTCTATGCAAACTCATCTAACATTTTGCACCAGAAGTTCATCTCCTTGCTCGTGTATGCTTATTTCTTAGCAAAAGGGGTGCGGAGTACAACTGAGCAAATATTTACAGTGTCATGACAATGGAGACAGAGCTATGAAAGGAACCAGTCACTTGGTGGTTTGGGGCAAAAACAAAGACACAAATTAAGAGCTAGATCCCCCCCCCCCCCCAAGTGGTTTCACCACAAAGAAAGCATCCTTTTTTTCAGCCTCTGTCTCTCTCTGGACAAGACAGGGTACTTATTTTAGTTGTTGCCAATTTATTTGTATGAATGCAATAGTCTAGTCATCACACAAAAGTGATCATTTTTAAAGTTACTCCAGCATTACAAACTATTTGCATATAACAGCCACGTAAGTGGGCCAAGAATGAGACGGCTTTATTTTTTCTGGCAATCCCTTTAAAAAAGGGGCATATTTTATATGCCAGAAAAATACAATCAGTAATTGTTTACCCTCATTGAGAAACTCCATATTCAAAAAAAGAAAGCCAGTAAATACTAACTATTTACAGCACCATAAGATATGGGGGGGAAGGATAGCTCAGTGGTTTGAGCACTGGCCTGCTAAACCCAGCATTGTGAGTTCAATCCTCGAGGGAGCCACTTAGGGATCTGGGGCAAAATCAGTACTTGGTCCTGCTAGTGAAGGCAGGGGGCTGGACTCAATGACCTTTCAAGGTCCCTTCCAGTTCTAGGAGATGGGATATCTCCATATATACATTCTCCTTCAGCATACAGCATGTTATAAAACGGCTGACTTTCCAGGAAAGCGGATTAAAATCACTGAGTTCAAGTATGACTGCCTTTTCCTTTAAACTCCAGGAGCCATTAAATTCTGTGGCAGGCCAAGGACATTTTTAGTCACAGCCCAGTTTTCCATTTGCTGGAAACAAGCATATTATCACTATGAGAAAACTGAAAACTGACCCGTCTTGTCATTCTAGGCTACGAGTCTCTCTTCTTCCCCATTTTCTTAAATCAATATTAACTTTTAAATCAATATTAACTTTTCTCACACTGACAAGACTTGAAGTCATTGGAAAATACCTATTTCCATTTGGCATTATAGATCTGAAATCTCAGGCAAAGCACATTGGTGGGGGGGCAACATACATACAACCGTTTTGGTGAGAAGAAGAAAACACTGAACTCTGGTCTACACTATAGACCTATATCTCAGGGAGGTGGATTAACTACGCCAACGGGAGAACTCTCTCCCATCGGAATAGGAGCATGTTCACTTAAGCACTGCGTCGGTGCAGCTGCATTGGTACAGCGTTTTAAGTGTAGACCTGCCCTGAGAGGTCTTAATCTGTCAAATGTATTCACTCATCCTAGACTCGTTACCAGGATCCCCTATGCACTATCTTCCTCCTTGCCCATAGTTTACACAAGACTTTCTGATCTACACTAGGAAGAAATTCATTGTTATTAAGGCCTTGTCTACACTGGCAAGTTTATGTGCAGTAAACCAACTGTCTGCGTTGTAATTTCTGAGGTGTACACACTGCCAAGCCACATAGAGCGCAGAAACTGCACAGTTGCAGCGCTGTAAAAAACCCACCCCAACGAGAGGCGTGCAGCACCACGGTGCCAGTGTAGACACCCTGGTCGATTACAGGGCTGCGACTGGCCTCCAGGAGGTGTCCCACAATGCCTGTTCTCGCCTCTCTGGTCATCGGTCTGAACTCCACTGCCCTCAGGTAACCATCATCCCCACCCCATAAATTCCTTGGGAATTTTGAAAGTTCCCTTCCTGTTTGCTCGGTGACGCATGCAGTAGTCTCAGCGCATCTTTCCAGGTGACCATGCCAGCTCCACGCACCAGGCAATCCCCCGCTTGGAGCAATGCCGAGCTGCTGGACCTCATCAGCATTTGGGGAGAGGAGGATGTCCAGCCCCAGCTGTGCTCCAGCTATAGGAATTATGATACCTACAGACAGATTTCATGATGCATGACAGAAAGGGGCCATGACTGGGACACATTGCAGTGCAGGGTCAAAGTGAAGGAGCTGCGCAACACCTACCACAAGGCGCAGGAGGTAAACCGCCACTCCGATGTTGTGCCCGTGAGCTGCCGGTTCTACAAAGAGCTGGACGCGATACTTGGTGGCAACTCCACCTCCACTGCGAAGTCCACTGTGGATACTTCGGTGGCTCGTGTGCCAGTCGAGAGTGGACTGAGCCAGGAGGAGGAAATCTTGGACGAGGATGTGGAAGGACCCAGAGGCAGAGGATGACTCGGAGGTCAGAGATGCATGCAGCCAAGAGCTCTTCTCTACCCTGGAGGAGGCTAGCCAGTCACAGCTGTCAGATCTTGGCGAAGCACAAACAGGAGAGGAGGCCCCCGGTAAGTGGCTTTGATTTTGGGAATCGCTGAAGCGAGTTGTTGGGGGCAGGAGGGTTGCAGAAAGCAGGCTTGTGTCTGTGTGACGCACGTACCACCACATGCCTAGTCTGAGCGGCGGAACAGGGTGTTGATTGACTCCCTCACTTCATGAGAATCTGCCTCAGAGATCTCCAGGAAACTCTTATGGAGATACTGGGCAATCCGCTGTCGCAGGCTCTTTGGTAGAGCTGCTTTGTTTCTTGCCCCGTTAAGGGTAACTTTCCCACGCCACTCTACCGTCACTGGGGGGGGGGGAGGAGGGGGGAGAGAGAACCATTGCTGCACACAGGAGAGCCACATAAGGGCCAGGGCGGAAGCCGCAGTCTTGGAGAAGACCCTCCCTTGATTCCCTGCTCACCCTCAGCAGTGAGATATCTTCCATAATGAACACAGCCTGTGGAAAACGTGGGTACAGGAAATATTATAAGCCCCCCCCACACACACACACAGTGCTAGCTCTCCCCAGTACAGTCCTGGAACATTTATTTCCCCTGCCCCTGCGGCTACTCATCATTTTGGGGGGCTTGTGGCTCATGTGTACTTGCCTGGGGTCAGCCAGTTAGTGATAGATATGTGAATAGTGGCTGTGTTTTAAATCACTGAATCAGTGATCTCTGTGTTGCAAACAATACTGCTTCTGTAAAATGTTGCATTTTGGCTTCACAGAGGTGACCTTGGGAGCCCATCCTCCCTCTTTGTTATCGCCGGCTGAACGGCTGCGCAGAATTAGAAAGCGGCCACGAAGCTCTAAGGAGGACTTTCTGAGTGAGGTCATGATGCGCTCCGCGGCCGAAAAACAAGAACTGAAGGCGTGGCGGGACAGCGTGAAGAGGGACCGAAAGGAGAATGAAGCCACGGAGTGGCTCTTAAACGTTATGGAGCGCCAAGCCTAGAAAGTGGGCCTGTGTTGTCCCTTCCCTCTCCCTACTCCCTGGCCGTTGTGCCACTTACACCTGCCAGGGTAGGGCTGAATTACAATTCTACCCTAAAATGTGACTATGTGAAAATGGCATAAGAGCCCCATATTTCCTGTGTCTCCCCACGCGCACACACACTTCTAGCACTACATATTTGCCCTGTGGTCTGAATGTCCAGCTGGGGTATCACGATCAAAGAATTTGCAGGGCAAACTGTGCCCTGTTCTGCTCCCCATCGCCACCAAGACCTGTTTGCTTACAGGTAGAGCTGTGACTGAAAGAATAATCTGACAACAGTGGGATTGCACAAGTGGAATGAAATATCAAAATACTCACACTTCATCAGTATACAGGACTTGACATGCTGACAGCACTGCACCATCATTATTACCTAATGAATCCTCGTATCGACCCTGTGAGCTGGGCACCAATTTTAAAGTTGGGAATATTGAGACAGAAGTCAAGTGACTTGCCCAAGGCCATTCAGTGAGTCAGTGGGAGAACTGAGGGCCTCCTCAATTCTAGCTCTGTGTTCCTCCTGCCATGCCACATGCCTTCAGGGCCTCATCAAAACCAATGAAATCAATGGAAAGATTCCCAATGAGTTTAATGGGCTTTGGATGAGACCCCTAATGGACAATGTTACCAAAAACTTGTCCCTGAATTTTGCATTCCACTGACCCTTATCCAGTGCCACCTCTTGTTGATATCACTACCAGCCCAGACAGATTGTGAGAACCTTTCTTCCTGTTTTTTTTTTTTTTAAACACACCCCTGTAATAGAGATTTGTGTGTCAGGCACCAAGAGACCTTGAAAACTACTAATGTGGCTCTAGTCTTCTTCACAACCAGAAAGAAATTAGGTCAAGTAAAAGACTGAAAGCAATCTCAGGGCTCTCTCTGCTAGGGGTCTCTGGAGAGCACAACTAGCTCTGTCTCATTGCTTCTATGAGAAGAGAGAACACACGTGAAAATGGTCAGAGAAGAGCAGAGCACAAAGCCCCCGCTCAAACTCCAAGCTTAGAGACAATACAACACGCACCTGGAGAAATTCTGTCTCCCCTACCCCTTTCTTTTTAAACCATTAAACAAGATTTCCAACAGCTTACCCAAATGTTTCCTGCACTGGTTATCTCAGCCATTAATACCAGAGTTATAACATTTACATAGGAAACACAAAGATGATTCATCATCCTTAATCGGCAGTTTTGGGACACAGACAATCCATCCATCAGCACAGTGCATCGCTAGACAAAATAAAGCCATAAGGAAACTCAGCCTCATGTGCCAAGCAAGACACTCTCTTCTCGTTTGTAACGTGTGCTGCGGACACACAACAGGAAGCAGAAAATAGCAGGGTTTGTGCTGAACAAACTTCTTGCTATAGCTGTGGTGCTTCATAAGAGCCTCTTACTGATAATACTTACACACATGAGTAACCCGACTTAAGTCAACGGGCAAAGTCACTTACATGTGTAAATGTCAGATCAGACCCTAATGGTCTGGCATTTATGGTTTTTAGGTAGTTCATTATTCACGGGCTACAAAGGGTTTGGTTTAAAAAATATCTTGTATTAATGCTGACAGATAAAAATGAATGAAATGAAATGAAATGCACAGATAAAAATGTCACTTATTTTCAAGTACTTTTCCTTTTTTGTGTGCGTCAACTTATGTTTTTCAGCTAAACATACTGAGGTATTAATGGACTGTTTATGAATTTTGATTGCCACAGCACTTAAATTATAAACAGAAGATGGAATATATTATACCACCAAGAAGTAACCATGTTATGTCTGGCTACAACCCACTTCCCTCATCACCCAATTTGCTACCTACCACTTGTCACCCTCACTCATTGTGCCATGCCTAATATTAGGCCCTGAACATGCATTCAGATTGGCTAGCTCAGACCCACTGCATCCATACAAAGCCCCACTGAAGCTTTTAAAATGGAACTGATTTTCAAATGTGCTTATATAGGGCTGATTGAAAGTTTTCCAACAAAACCATTCCCCCTCCCCACCCCCACCCCCAATAAAATGTGTCTGCTTTCGATGGGAAATGTTTATTTATTTATTTATTTGTTTGTTTTTGAAAAACAGAATGCCCCAGACCAAAATATTTCGGTATTTGAATTTCCACTGAAGAATTAAAATTTCCTGCAGAAAGTCCCTCTCATTTTTATGAGCTCCAGTCCCAACCGCGTATGACTATAACCGGAATTGGGGTATTTAGTACCTCTGAAGATCAAGCCCTCACTCTTTAAAAATCAAGTATTCATTTACAATGCAAGTTAGACATTTATGCTAGTTTTAGGATGAAGACAAATCAGCTGACATGGCACTTAAAAAGTCTCCCAGTTGCAGCACACTTTTCCCCCCTCCACTATAAGAGATTTTACATTATGTCATAATTACATCGTTACACTACGCAATTAGATGTTCTAGTGAGGCCTTTGTGTATTTACGATAAACACATCCAATGACATTTACAGCACTTCTATCATTTGAAGAAATTAGCCTCAATACATGAAAAGAAGTTATTACAGAATACATTGTGTGGTTATAGTTATGCCTATTAGCACATTTACAGTAATTATGGTAATGCTGCACAGTAATTGTTTTTTAAAAAGGAATAGGAGAGAGAAAGAGAGAAAGGAAGAAAGTAAAGGCTAAGTTTTGTTCGTATCAATTTGGAGTAACTATCAATTTTAATAGGGTCACTCTGCTGCAGCTGGCGCTAGAATTTGTCTTGGAAATTACAAAAGATAGAGATGCTGAAAGTCCTGGTACCAGGACGCCTCCTGAGTTCTATTCCAGCCAAGCCACTATTGGACACTGAGTTGAGTGATTTGCTTGTCTTGCTTAGCCAACCCACGGAGGAAACTCAGTTAAAAAAATAAAAAGGACTTTGCTGAAAACTCTATGTTCTATTTGAGCCTAACTATCTTGTGTTCTTAAATTGTGAATGTCTGATACTTTGGTCCAGACTGGAAACAAACTGATTGGAAACCAACAGAGGGAGGATGGGTGGCATAATATGGAATGGCCCTTACGATACAGTGTGGCCAATCCTGATGATTTTATCACAAGTCTCACAGCATGTGATAGGTTTTTTTTTTTTAGAGCCCCAGCTCTACATGTCATGTGATTGCACAAGAATCTCAGCTTTCATTAAAAAATTATAATCTAGCTCTCATGGTTGCAAAGAAAAGCTTGAAAACATTACACAAGATATCCTAAGGCAGTGCTTTTCAAACTTTTTTTCTGGGGACCCAGTTGGAGAAAACTTTTGATGCCTGTGACCCAAAGGAGCTGGGAATGAGGGGTTTGCGGTATGGGAGGGGCTATGGGCTGGGGCAGAGGGTTGGAGTGCAGGGGTGAGGGCTGTGGGGTGGGTCCAGGAATGAGGGGTGCAGGAGGGGTCAGGGCTCTGGGATGGGGGTGCAGGCTCTGGGATGGGGCCGGGGAATGGATGGGGGGTTTGGAGTGCAGGAAGGGGTTGCAGGTTTGGGGGGGGGCTCAGGGCTGGGGCAGGGGAAAGGACTTACCTCTGGCAACTCCCGGTCAGCGGCGCAGGCGGGGTGCAGAGACACGCTTCCCACCTGTCCTGGCACCGCGGACCGCGCTGCACCCCGGAAGCAGCCAGCAGCAGGTCCAGCTCCTAGGCAGAGGCGTGCAAGCAGCTTCGCGCGACTCTCGCCCACAGGCACCACCCACCCCCCGAGTTCCCATTGGCCGGGAACCAGTGTGCGGAGCCAGTGCTCAGGGCAGGGGCAGCGCGCGGAGCCCCGTGGCACCCCTGCCTAGAAGCCCGGACTGCTGCTGGCCGCTTCCAGGGCGCGTCTGTGACCCACAGTTTGAAAAACACTGCCCTAAGGCAGGGGTTCTCAAACCTCATTGCACCGCAACCCACTTCTGACAACAAAAATTACTACAGGACCCCAGGAGTGGGGACCAAAGCCTGAGCCTGCCCAAGCTGCACCACCTCGGGTGAAGGGGGCCAAAGCCCCATAGCCCCAGGCCAGGGGGCCAAAGCCCAAGGGCTTCAGCCCCAGGTAGGGGGCCTGTAACCTGAACCCCGCCACCCAGGGCTGAAGCCCTCTGGCTTGGGCTTTGGTCCCGGGCCCCGGCAAGTCTAAACCAGTCCTGGCAACCCCATTAAAACAGGGTCGCGACCTACTTTGGGGTCCCAACCCACAGTTTGAGAACTGCTGCCCTAAAGGAAACCAGTAGGCAATTAAAAATAAAAAATACGAATGTATCTTTTTTTTAAAAACCCATGATTTTTAAGCTAATCTCATGATTTATTTACTTATTTTAAGGCCTGACTCAGGATTCTTGAACATATGGGATTGTCAATACTGGAACTAAGCTCTCTATATCTGGGCACTCCAAAGCATTCTCTTAAATATTAACTAACTGCATTGCCTTGTGTCTAGGCATGGACTCTGAAGTTTGAGAAAAAGCTCCTCTGTAAAGTACAAAGAGGTTAAAAGAAGGGCTCCTGTTGGCTTTGGACCAGAATGTGAAGCCTTCACTCACCCTGGGGAACTCACATTATGCAAACAGCCCCACTGACTTCAGTTGGTTTATCTGTGTGGGTAAATGCTTGCTAGAATATAAGAACGACCATACTGGGTCAGACCAAAGGTCCATTCAGCCCAGTATCTTCCGACAATGGCCAATGCCAAGTGCTTCAGAGGGAATGCATGGAACAGGTAATCATCAAGTAATGCATGCCCTGTTGCCCATTCCCAGCTTCTAGCAAACGGAGACTAGGGACGCCATCCCTGCCCATCCTGGCTAATAGCCTCCATGAACTTCATCCTCCATGAACTTATCTAGTTCCTTTTTTAACCCTGTTATAGTCTTTGCCTTGGGCGAATGAGGACTCCACAATATGGCACTTTGTTAGGTGCACACAGGGCTGAGAAGCTCTGCTAGGTCCCTGTCGACAGCTGCAGACCTGCTAACACACACAAGGGATCCAAAGTGCAGTAGAGAAAACTGCCCGATACTGCATTATTTGAGAAATAGCATGTGATCATGTAAATACTGTATCATGATACACGAGGGGGGCATGCGACCTAAACTTTGACATTTCCTGTCACTGGAGAGCATAAACTCTCGGTTAACATGGGTGTTTTTCTATGGGTTTATGTAAATACATATTACATACTCAGACACAAACGCCAACAAGAAATCATGACATTGTAATCCCCAGGAAACAAGGGCACGCACACGTCACCCCATTACTTGCCTTGCCACAGACTATTTATCTCACATGGCAAAAGCGCTATACGGTATATAGCTCTGAAATTCAAGAAGGGGGAAAAAATAAACAGTTTTGCAGATATAAACAGCAAAAAGGAGAAGGATAAATTCTGTATGAGACACAGTGAAGGACATGCTGGAAAAAGGAAAACCCTAAGAAACCACAGTATTGAGGAAATCTTTGCCAAGGAAAAAGCATAATATATTGGATTATGTGTGGAAATAGTCAACTGACAAACTGTCTTTGAAAAGCAAGCATCCGTTTGACCCATGCTCTTTAATCTAAGTGTCAAACCCATAAATGGCTGGCTTCAAAGCAAGAATTTAAATAGCTACAAAAAGGACAATCTGTGGTTATAAAAGGTTATGCTCGGATCAGAAGCTCCATTATGATTTTTGCTCTTGGAAATTCTGCTAAGACACTCCAAGGCAGAAGAATAAAATATTCAGTTCCAATCTTTTCTACTTCATGTTTAATGTTCAGAGATGTCACTTCATTAAGGTACCAGGCAGTGCAGGGAAAGAGGCCTTGTATTACAACACACAGGTCAGGGTGAATATGTAGGTCTCGGTCCTACAGGCTTTACACGAGCAGTGTCAACGTATTGCAGAATCGAGCTTTCTACAAAAAAGGTTTTTGGTATATGCCCCTATGTAGCATGATCTCCAGAAACTTATAAGAATCTTTGTAATATGTCACATTTGCTCTTCCAGAAGTCAGTGGGAGTATGTCTTGAGTAAAAACTGAATGTCCTACATCCTGATATCTCCAAAGTGATTAAACTGTTACATATGTAAAATGTTTGTGTGTGGATGGATGGATGGATGGATGGATATCTTTTAAGGCACGCAGAGGACCAGACTCTGCTGTCAGTTATAGCAGTGTAAAACTCGAGTTACATCACTGAAGTCAATGAAATTACTCTGAATTTACACTGGTTTCACAGTGCTGAATTTGGCCCAATTCCTCTCCATGCAGGTAAAATGAAGCTCAGAAACAAACCACATCTAAACCATGATCACATTCTCTTATACTTCTCTCCCTTGCATGTGACATGCATGCTAACTAAACTGCAAGCTCTTTGAGGCAGGGACTACCTTTTAGTTATAAATATGTGCAGATCCTAGCACAAAGGCGGCCTGAGCTTGACTGGGGCCTCAGAGGTTACCATAATAACAAATAAATAATAGTACTGCCGTGGAGAAAAATGCTGCTTGAGAACTTATTGGAGTCTGATTTAAGGCTGCTTACACTGCACATGATCTTGACGATTTGTGTTTTAACAGTCATAAAGCTTACCTTTTTTAATCTCAATGTCTACTGTCATTGAGTAACTATTGTCTGATCCCCTCCCATAATTTCCCACAACTGTGACAATTTAAAATAAAAATAAATAAATAAATGTTTAAAACTGATAATTTTGCACAACCATGAAAAATTAGCTCATAAAAATAGGAAAAAATGCTTAAAATTAAACATCTATGTTATCCATCAAAATGATAAAAAAAATAAATATCAAATTCTGCCAAGCCTATTTATGTACCATTTTTATAGGCTGAGATTTTCAAAGCCATCTAGGGGACGTGGATGGCCAGTTTCCATTAATTTCAGGTACTTAATAAATCTCAGCCAGAAAGTATACACAAACGCACATCCATCTGTGTGGCAGACATAAGCAGCCACTTTGAAGTCTCCCCAGCTTTCCAGGAGAATTTTGTTCAATTTTTTTAGTTAAAACGCAACAAGCCAACAAGATCTGGCTCATCCCTTTAGATGGTTGTTTAAACGTAAGCTATAAGAAAAAATAAAAATTTGCCAGGATTGATCCCTTTTTAGTACTTGATGGTGTATAAAGAAGGCTGTTAAAGGTAGGTGTGTGTGTGTGTGTGTGTGTGCGTGCGCGCTCTGTTTTTAAAAAATATATATTTTCCTTCTCTCTGTTTTTATTTTAAATCACCATAGAAATTCAGATCTTTGGATGACTGAAGAAATAGCATCTTTATGACAAACTCCACAGAAGTGAAACCTGATTGAGAGAGGAAAGTGATATTTATTCAGACTGTTTAAAACATTTTTGGAGGGAGGGGGTTAACTAACTCGGCTGAGAATAACTTGGGTGAAAGAATGTCGTTATTAAAGATTCAGCATTACTGCCCCTTCAAGTAAGGGATGAGAAGGCTCACAATCCACATCTGAGACCTCCAATGAGTCCTTCCGCAAAACCAGGTAGAAAAACCAGACTTGATATTTCACATAAGAACTAAAACACTCCAAAACACCACCTTTCATATACATCAGAGAGAAGCAAGAAAGGGCACAAACACCACTTCAGATACCTTTGAGATAACTAATTTCACTGTACACAGGAATCACTTCACCTACCCTCAAATGGCAGCCACATCTATGACATTTCACAAAAGCTGTCTAACTACTCACATCAACACTAACCAGTTTAGGATGGGTAACTGAGCAGAATATGGTATCAACTGAATTTAAAAAAGGAGAATTTAGCTACCCAAATTGGAACTGGAGCAGCATATCTTAACACCTGCAGGAAGAGATATGAGAGAATATCTAAGACAATACACTAAGGCTCCTGGCACACCACTCTGGGTAAAGGAGCCTTAAAGTGGGTGAAAACGTAATTTACTGTAAAGGAGCCTTAATGTAAATTAGAGTCAGGTCCAGGATCTTCAACGAACACATTGATTGGGGTCTCTGATTTATATCATCTGGCCAAAAGAAACTGGCCAAGATTTCCAAAAGTGACCA
This sequence comes from Terrapene triunguis, assembly GCF_002925995.2. Lineage (NCBI taxonomy): Eukaryota > Metazoa > Chordata > Testudines > Emydidae > Terrapene > Terrapene triunguis. The sequence continues at coordinate 5,492,862 of NW_020664725.1, forward strand.
GTGATTTTGAGGGCCCAACTTGAGATACCTCACAGTGGCCTGATCTTCAGAGGGTTGTGCTCCGCACATTCTGAAAATCAGACCTCTTTAAGAGTGTCACAAGTTGGCAATCCAATATCACTAGACGCTTTTGAAAATCTTGGCCATCACGTCCAGCTGCAACATGCTCGGGCATCGGTTGAGCATTAACTCAGAGGGAAGATCATCACCTATGGAAATTAACAGCATCAGACCCTGTGGTACCCAATTCAAGTAATGACCAAGTCCTACCCTGCTTCGCCTGTGACATTTGACAAGATCACACCCACAGGTGGTAAGGCTTTGGATGCAGTTAGGTAGACTACTAATTAGCAGGCTTCAAAACCAGCCTTAATTAGAGGCCGCTATCATTTTTTGGCCTCTCTGGGCTAGAACTGGAATTATGGATAATTAATCTTAAAAATATCACAGTTCTCATGATGAGTTTCCAGCAGCACAGCAGGCAGTGAAGGACATGGCATCATTTTGGAGAAGAAAGGACTGTTTTTTCCCCCCTGTTATAAAAAGAATGAAGCACTAAGGGACCTGTGATTTTAATTTAACAGTATCCCTGTTAATAAGAGAGTTTCTATAGGACTTACTCATGAGTAAGGCTACGATTTTCTCATGGATATTTTTAGTACAAATCAGGGACAGGTCATGGGCAATAAACAAAAAGTCACGGAAGCCGTGACCTGTCCCTGACTTTTACTAAAAACATCCCTGATAAAATGGGGAGGGAGGACCTGGCACCCTGCTGCCCCTCTCTCCCCACCGCAGCGTCTGGGAGCTGCAGGGACCCCATTGCCCAGTGACTGGGAGGGGTCCCCCACCACCCTGCCAGGCTGGGAGCTGCAGGAGGGCGGGGGGATGTCCCTGCCAGCGTCTGAGTCCGGGGAGCTGCGGGAGCGCCCTTGCCCCCCGCTGCTGAGCAGCTCAGGGGTCCCTCTGCTGTTGCCGGCAGCTGGGAGCTGTGGGGGGCAGCTGACTGCTCACGACGGCAGGGGAGCTGCAGGGGGGCCCCTCCACCCGCAGCCACTGAGCAGCTCCGATGTCCCTCTGAAGCCGCTGGCAGCGACGGCTGGGAGCTGTGGGTGCCCCAGCTGCTCACAGCGCCTGCCAGCAGCGGCAGCTGGGCAACTCAGGGGTCGCCGGCGGCAGCAGGTCAGTTGCGGGGATCCCGCTGCTCACAGAGGCTAGGCTGCTGTGGGGTCCCCAATGTCACGGAGGTCTCTGGAAGTCATGGATTCTGTGACTTCCACGACCTCCGAGACATAATTTTGCCTTACTCATGAGTTTGCAAGCCTGACTTAACTTCCAATCATGTAGCTCTAGAAAAAAGCCTAGAAGTCAGGTGAAAATAATTTTGCTTGGGACACATGCTTTAAAGTTACCAGACTGGGTCTTTCCCCACAGATGCTAAGTTGAGACTCAAGTCTTCTATTCTGTTCTAGTCAACACAGGTTCTTATACCGTGCTCATTACCAGGATATCTGAGCACATTAAGCAATCTGATTAACATCTGTCAGGGACTAAGATTATGGAACAATAAGGGGGGGGAAAAGAAAGATATTTTATTCTTTAAAGATGATCTGCACAATATTTTTCTGTCCTTTTTTGCTTCTTTTTGATTCACTAAGAAGGATCCGCCGCTCTTTTTGTTGTTGTTTTTACGAAGTTAGGTTTTATTTTTCTGCCTTTTTTTTTTTTTTTTGAAGCTTTAAAATATCAGGAACATCAAGCCTGACCCTTCCAGGGTTTTACTGGAGGAGTTGGGGGCCTCAGACCTGGTGGAAGAGCTCGTTCACCACTTAACTGAAGGGGTTGGGGTGCTGAGTCTTTAACAAAGATGTCCTTTCTGCCAAACGTTTCTTAGATGTTTCAGTTAAAAGGGCGCGAAGAAAAAGAAGAGAGTTCTAAATAGCCTGATCAAAAATCCCCTCCTCTCTCAAGTGCTCAGTAGTCAGCCTCTTGCCTCCTGTGATATGGAGTTCCACGCTGAACAAGACCTGAATTTCTTACATAAAAACAAGCAGAAAGAGCAAAACAGGACACAAACCCTTTTTTCCCCCCCTACTTTCCAGGTCACCTTTAAACATGGAAGGCACTCAAATCACAGTGACAGATGCAGTGTAAATACCTAGAGAAACAAACACATTCCTGCCAGTGCCGCTACACTGTACGTGCCTCGGTGGAGAAGAGGGTGGCAGCATATCACTCATTCAGTCGGAAAAAAGAAAAAAAGAACTATCCTACTGGCTTAAGAACTTTTATTTTGATTTCCAGTCCTGGTTTCTAAACTCCCCGAGTTCGGAGATGCAGAAGCAGCGCGCTCAGGGAAGAGGGAATGCTTTGCCCTGACCAGCAGAAACCATCTGTGTCTGATTAAAGAACTGCACCCAATGGGCACTAAAGGAAGCTCCATTCAGTCCCGCTTAGCTGGAATTAACAGGAAAGCAGCCACATGGCTGCTGACTCAGGGTATACAGGGGAAGGGGTTTTGCAAGAGCTCAAAACAGGATGCAAAGACTCCACAGCAGGAGAAGTAAAAACCAAGGGGCAGACAAAAACTAGTATGGGGTGTATTCAAAGCATTAGTTACAGCTCTAATAATACGGTGAAAATGCATATGCATTAATAATTCGGAGTGCAGTAGCACCAAGGGTCACTATAAACTGGTCAAAAACCTGTGACATTAAATCCAACTTCAAACCACAAAACAAGATAGACAGCTGGCAGCTCATGAAGCAGATTCTGCTGCTACCTGCACTCCTCTTCCCTGCCCGCATCCTATGGTCCCCATGGCTTCTTTATCAGAGCGCCCCATCCTGATAAAACTCACAGCTCTTTTACCTAAACCTTTCTGACCCCCAGGTTTCAGCTCCCTAATGCTCACTCCTCAAGCTGTCCCGGTAATTAGTTATTACTGGGCTCACCACATACAAAAGTCATATACTGTCGGCCAGCATGTCCAATATAAAGTCCTATTTTCAGGGTAATCAGACCTCAAACTGTAAAACTAAGTTTTGTTGTTGTTTTTTTAAACCCACTCCAAGCTGAAATTTGATAAATAAGAACTTAGCCCACAATCATTTTTAAGTCAGCTTGTAAAAGTTTGACCCTTTTGAAGTTTCATATTTGCAATAAAAAAGGCAATATTAAAGCCCTACACTCAACAGCTATGCAGATGTGGTGAATGTAACAGCAAGTTGGGAGGATTTTTATTAATATCTAAACACAAACTGGCATGACAAGACCATAAAGACTGCCTGAAAATGAGGTTTTCTGATAGATCATCTGCTTTATAACCACATTAATAAGCTTTATCATTCACCCAATAAAGTTAATTTTAAGGCAGGCACATGGATTATGAACATATATATTTTGAAGCATATGCCATTTTGTATTTTTATTTCAATAGCTCATTACTCATGGGGTTGGTTGGTGATTCATTAGGTAACATTCTTTCTTCTGAATTATTACTGGCATCACTCCTCAGTATGATGATGCACAAGTTTACTCTATTGCTGAAGTCTTTGAATGAGGCTTAAAAAAAAACCCCTATGTCCTGACCACTGAGAATCAATAGAAACCTTTTGGTGCTTTTCAGAAGGGTATGCACGTTAACCTTGGTGCCTGACCACATCAAATTCAGGCTCTTACTCAGCCTACCAAATCAGGTTCTGTAAAAGTCATCTGGGAAACTGAAGAACTTTCAAGGGAACTGTCAGTCTGTCAACGTGGTAAGATGGTAGATCTTGTGTGTTGAAAACATGTATACCACATTGATAGGTCATTGGCTGTTTATTAAAGTTCTGTTAATTGAGTGGAGGGGCAGAGAAAAAAACCCCAAGAAGCTTGCTTATCAGGAGCAAGGGATGTGTTATGTGGGCTTTAGTGGAGTTAGAAATTAGAGAAGAGTAATGCTTTAGTAGAGGATAGCTTGAAGATGGAGAGTCCTGCAGAGGTAGCATTACACATTTCAGTTTAAATATTACATCAATATGAGCCACAGAGCCAAGTCCTGAGTGCGTTGATAAACTGTACTTCTAGCCAGTGTGTAATGGGAGCATTCAGCTTCAAATGTCTTTAGCGCCATGAATGCAATCTGAATTAAGTACTTGATGGTATAATGGCCAGGAGTAAAAGGAGAAGTAAGAGTGAGCAAGGGAGAGCGATAATTGATACTTGTGGAATCTATAACAGAGATCAAAGCTGCCTCTCAATACTTAAGTCCCTTAGGCTTTTACGGTCACAGCCTTCACGCAAGAACAACCCGGAAACAGGAGACTTCGCATCCTATGCACACTGCCACATCGGGGAACAAAGCAGATCATATTTAAAACGAAGAAAACATCAAAGTCTGCAGACTTGCAAGAATGCCTCCAGCATATAGCTCCATGGTCATGTGTGCGTGTCATTTTAAATCTAGAAAAGGGCCCAAATCAAAAACCCATATATCAACACCCAGGAACCCTGAGAAGTTCTGTACAGTTCTTTACCTCTAAGAGCTAAAACAAAACCCTGGAGCTCAACTCTGAAGATCTTATAACAACCTCTCTGACAAGCTGTCAAGACGGCAATTCATAGCTGCGCCATGGAGAGAGATTCCCCCATGGCTACAGCCCTACCAAACTCACAGTCCATTTTGGTCAATTTCACGGTCATAGGATTTAAAAAATCATAAATTTCATGATTTCAGCTATTTAAATCTGAAATTTAATGGTGTTACAATCGTAGGGGTCCTGACTCAAAAAGGAGTTGGGGGGTGGGGGGTCGCAAGGTTATTGTAGAGGGGGTTGCAGTACTGCTATCCTGACTTGTGCGCTGCTGCTGGCGGGTCGTTACCTTCAGAGCTGGGTGGCTGGAGAGCGGTGGCTACTGGCCAGAAGCCCTGCTCTGAAGGCAGAGCCACTACCTGCAGCAGCGCAGAAGTAAGGATGCCATGGTATGGTATTGCCACCCTTACTTCTGCGCTGCTGACAGCAGAGCTGAGCCCTCAGTCAGCAGCCGCCGCTTTCTGGCCACCCAGCTCTGAAGGCAGCAGTGCAGAAGTAAAGGGTGGCATGGTATGGTATTGTATAATACTCTATATCTGTATAGTATAGGGTAAAAGCACACAAAAGACGAGATTTCACAGGGGGAAACTAGATTTCATGGTCCGTGAGGTGTTTTTCATGGCCATGTATTTGGTAGGGCCCTACCCATGGCATACATGCAAACATTTTAATGTACAATATATAAATACAGCCTTTTAGTCTCATGTGCCTCTTTCTCCGTATTTCCTTGCTGTATGGTGCAGATTATCAATATGTGTGCACAAAGAGCAGCTCTCTTCTTGGTATTCAAAAGGCCCTCCAATCCACAATCCAATGTTTGATTGACACATCAAAGAAAATGGATTATGACATTGTTGAATGGGGGGGAAACTTCTGACTTTTAAAAGTGAAAACAACCTAGAAAGTAGATCACACTGCTATAGCTAGTCAATAATTTCCCCAGAGTTCCATCTATGGAATCTGGCAATCCTTATTTACATGAATAACCCTTAACCAGCAAGTAGTCCCAATGAAGTGAATGCAGTTACTCATATGAGCAAAATTTGCAGGATTAGGCCATTTGTTATCTAGATTTCTTGAGCAAGAAGTGCACTATAAGGTACCTACATACCACTGAAAATCTAAAGCTAATTAAAAGCAGCATTAACTGGCTGGCCCCTAAGCTGCCAACTGTGTCGTTAAAACCAGAATTTCTGGCACATAAGCAAAACTAAATAAACTGTCTTTTATACAAGCAGGTAAAGTAAACACACAATGCAAATGTTCCAAATGATGTTTGAGTTAACAGCTAATACGTCCACCAGCATGTCAAACCTCCACTGGAGAATAAAAATATTACCTGCTACTATAAAAGCCAGGGATCACATCTATAGAAAGTTTGTTAGATATTAAAAACATATCAGCTTGGCATATTTTTAAAACAGCATAAAGTGTCACTCAATGTATTTTTAATGTTCTTCTTAAAAGAGTGACTTATTGTTTATAAAAATGTAAAAGTTTAATTGCCTCTCAAACTATGTAACATTATGAAATAAGGATTACTTTTCTGGAGTATGTGGGTTCTTTATAAATATTTTTAAAATATATTTTAATTATACATTTTTCTGTTTTTCCAGGTCATTAACCTTTAGCAAAGAACAATTTTCCAACACTTCTATGCTCCAGTTGCTAATTAAAACTTTATATATATATATATATATATATATATATATTTCTGTGACATGCCGCTAACGCTGATTTATGATGATGGTAAATATTGTAGGTCATTGCCAAAGTTAATTGCTGGGCTAGTTCCAGCATTAGTTGTTCTTAAGATTTACTCAGGTCATTGAATAGCCACTGCATGCTGAAAAAAACCAGAACTGCTAAAGTGAGTTCCACACACCTTTGGTGGTCAAAGAAAAAGTCATACACATCTTGCAGGCCAAAATTTTCAACCTTGGCTGCCAAAAGTTAGGCACCTAAATAAAAATGAACTAATTTGCAAAGAATCATAGAATCTCAGGAAGTCATCTAGTCCAACCCCCTGCTCAAAGCAGGACCAATCCCCAGACAGATTTTTGCCCCAGATCCCTAAATGGCCTCAAGGATTGAACTCACAACCCTGGGTTTAGCAGGCCAATGCTCAAACCACTGAGCTATCTGGGTTATACTGCATCATGATTCAATTTAAACTTAAAGACAACTTGGGCTGAAGTGAAGGGGATATTTGGGATCAGATATAGGCATTTAATCCCAAGTGAAGGTAACAGAGAGAACCTCTCCTGTGAGAGATAATACAGTAGCCACATACAACATTCGATTTAGTATTGGTAGAAAACTGAATTCCTCTTTTATAAAGAGAAAGATAAACAGGTTTTGCTTCACTTTGGTTCCAGGACCTGTCAGTCTGGGAGGAGGTGCTGTACACAGTACATTTAGAGAGAAGGCTAGGCAGCTGGAAACACACTCAGGTTTCAAAAGAAAACCCAGAACAGAATGAAATTGGTCATTCATATACACTTCAGTACTATATCTTCAACTGCAGAGCAGAAACACCCTTTACTTCTTTTAAAGATGGCCACATTCTGCTCTGAATTACTCCAGTGCAACACTGTGAGATCAGCTCCACCCCACTGGAGAATCTGACCCACATATTCCATTTAACCCTATTTCTAGCAATAGGATTTACACATGCACAACAACAGAAGGGACTTGATTGTCTCCTACAGATGGAAAGATATAATTGTAAAAGGCTATATAAAAAATGTTAACTTATCCGGCTCCACTTGGGCCTTCAGCAGGATTTGAACCTAACAGCTTCAGAGTTAAAAGCATGAGCCACTATGGCTTGACCTAAAGGACTAACTCTTCCAGAAGCTAGAGATTCTGTGAACCTCTTATGTGGACAAACCACTAGAGAGGGACAAAGATCCTAACATGTCAATTTGCTTTGCTTCCCAGAAGAATAAGTACAGGTACTAGCAACAATTTTATTGTATTATGGAGAGACGTCAATCATTGCACAGTTACGATTTAAATTACCCTTCCTTCATAAATAAGTTCCAGTTTGATTTTTCCCCAATTTGCTGGAAGAAAACCAATCTGGCCGAAATTTCACAGGTGTGCTCTTACTCCAGCGTAGACTTTTTCTGAGGTGTTTGTGGCAAATTGCATAAGTCATGTGGGAAATACAAGGATCCAAAACCTGAGGTGAACTTACGACTTGAGTATTTTCCTAACTTTTTTGGCATCAGAAGCTTGGCCTAGAAATCCATTTAAAAAAAATAATCTGTTGACGTTGGCAAGAGCTGGTGCCAATTTTGGGAGAGTCATTGGCAGAATTATTTAGTTATTAGAAGCACTTCCATATTCACTCTGAGCTCTGCTGTTCTTCATTTCCTAGGCTGTCAAAGAAGACCTTGCAAAGTCTCCAATGGCCTCCACTGAGAAGGGAAGAACAACAGGGAAGAAAACATATGGAAGGGACAGGAGACTCTGGTCTGGAAGAAACAGAATAGAGCACCACAGAGAGGATGGGAGGCAAGGTGAGGGGGGAAAGTGGTGTCTATTCTGCGGAGAGGAAATCCCTTGTGCAGTTGGAAGGCAGGCCGGCAAGTAGCAGGACTCATCCATGCACAGCTTGCAAACTCTACAGGGATTCTTGCTGCTCAGCCTCTCAAACATTTTTTTAAAAACCTAAAGCAAATTCCTGGGCTTACTGTCTCCTGTGGGCAATGATATAGGGCAGAATTATGGTTGTTTGAGTGATTTCTACTGTGCATGTCCCCTTTTCTTTTTATGGAAGGGAAGGAAGAGAGAGGCTGTTTTGTGCTTGTGAGGTTAACAGTGAATTTCAAGCCTAACATTTGTGCTTCCTTTTGAATCTTTCACACGCTCTTTGGAGATTCCCCCCCCCCCTTAGATAACAAATATATAGTTAGAAGCTTTTTTTTCCCCCCTTGAACATTATTTAAAAACAAAAAACAAAGAAAACCCCTTAACAACAGGCTTTGCTCACAAAAGGCACAGAGACAACCAAGCTGATCTCTACAAGGGTCTGCTTCCTAAGACACACCAGGAAAAGACGCTTACAGGCTCCAACTACAGCCACAGCAGAAACGTGGCGTGTCTTCTTGGCTGCAAAGTTTCAGCTTGCCGAAGGCATTCTGCAGCAAAACTGCTCAATTTATAATAGGGATTCCTAGCAGCTGCTGCCTAGACTGGAGGAAGTGATTCTGAGTTCAAGTACTTCCTCTGCCACTGATCATACACTTATAATACACTTATACCACTTGCAATGCCAGGGGTTGATGGATGAGAGAGAGTGGACCTTCCATGCGCAGCAATCCCCAGACAGCTATCCCTTTTGGGGTTTTAGTCAGTCAGTCATTGTGCTGGTACATAAATATTCACACAGAACATATGGCCTGAAGAGGTAATCTGTCAAATGATAGGGCGCCTGAGGAAAGAGAATGATCATAACCCTTTATTCCATCCCACTAGACTCTGGAAAGAACAAAAAATGTGACTGACTAACCATTATGCTGCTCAGCTGTTCATATTGCAGTTCTAATGCACACTCAACCAAAGAGCATGAAAAATCAAGAATAAAATTGAATTTTATTTCTAACAAGAATTAAAGCTACCTCCAGTGCCCATTATCTCTCCCTCTCTCTGTTTTATGAAAATATACTATATTGATAGACTTATCTTTCTTAGTATTACTGTATCCACCCTAGGAGCACTGTGCCGCACTATGCTATTAATTGTTTAAAACTATACAGTTGTGTGTGTAGTCAAGCTTTAGGTTTTACTCGGGGTTAATGAGTCCTAAGTTGCTTTTAGAAATGGACTTTGGGTGCTCTTTTGGAGAAGTGGAGTTGGTACAGTTTTAGATAAAATGATGCAGGAAGGTGGAGTGGTTGTGAACAGGATAAGTGACAGGATAATTTCGGTTAAGTCAGCTCTTGCAAATGGCCACCCCCTAAACGTTCTACTGTGTACCTTTAAAACTGAATGTGTACTAAAGCGTTTTAGTACACACACAATGATTTCTAAATGATTTGCCCAAGGTCACACAGTCAGTCAGTGGAAGGACTAAGAACAATACCCAGGTCTTCTGACTCCCAGCTCAGTGCTTTCCACTACTGCCTAATACTATAAACAATGTTGGCTAGGAGACCTGCTAGTCTTTTCACCATGTGCCATCAATTGAATTTTGAGGGGCTGTGGACATGTGCAAGGGACCACATCACAATTAACAGATAGGGAGCAAGAAGGATGGAAAGGGAAGAGGAGCTAAGCAGGGGAGGGGGAAGATTACAGACCAGTCTAATGACACTGAGTCAGCACATTCCAACTGCCACATAATTATGGTTTTTTGTTTTTTAAATGTTTGGTGTAGAAGGTATGTTCTGCAGATAGGGCTGCATTACATATATCGTCCCTCCTCCCCCTACCAAAACCAGTCAGACTTGTGAAAGCTCACCCATTGTTAGATTTTAAAAAATTTATCATGCAGAGCCTGACCTTTCAGCATATAATTAAAAATTCAATGATGCAAACCTGAAGGATAAATGAAATACTAAATATAAATTATTTCCTTAATATACCAGTAAATTCTTTACAATGTTGAGATCAACAAAGCGCATCCCATTACTAAAGTTTTGATCCCAACTGGGTGTGCCAATAAATTCCATTAGTTGCCTGGTGAGCTAACATTTTGCCTTACAGAAAGATTTGTGGGTTGTTGTTTTTTTATGATAGCACTAGTCTTTGTGAAAGGATTTTTCCACCGTTCATTTCAGTGCCTCAGATCAAGACAGAATATGCATTTGCTGCATGGCTTCAATGCGGAAAAAAATATAAATGTTAGTAAGCAAGGTAATGCTTCAGAGGCTCTTTATTCATTTACTGCTGACTAATGGAACCTCCTGTCATCCAACCAATCCACTGAAGAACAATAGTTAACATTCATATAGTACTTCATGTTTTCAAAGCTCTGTACAAACCTTAACAAATTAAGCTTCAGTACATCCACATGAGGTAGGGAAGTGTTATCCCTATTTATACATGGGGAAACTGAGGCACAGAGAGGTTAAATTAACTTTCTCGAGGCCAGAGTAAGCAAGTAATCGAATCAGGATTAGAACTCAGAAGTTTCTTGGACCCAGGGCTGTGCTCAGTCCATTAATCCATGCAGCCTTTGGGACACAACATGCTAATCCAGCCACAGAGGAACATGCATAAATAAACCATGTGTAAAAGCTATCAGGCCACCTCTTGCAATGACAGAACAGAGCTGGTGTGTTTGTACAGTGTCAGCACAATGGGACCTGGTCTATGAGTACTATGGTAAGGCAACTCATCCAGCAACAAGATCCCCCTGTATCTTTGGGTCTTGGTGTCATAGAACTCTCTGAGCTGGGGCACCGGCTGGACATATACAATCCATAAACCCATTTATTATTTATAACACTTTATAATAAACTAATGTAGCTTGTTCTCCAGTAACAATAAGCTGTAGCACCTTGTTTGGATTTACATGAATGATCAGCTCTACTGCCCTCTGGTGACTCAGTCCTCAGAAGAATTCATCATCGTTTGTATAATAAATTTCTCTTGGTTTGTGTTCTATGGAAAGTAGCAAGAAAAGTTTTTTAAAACCCTTTTCCGGCTATGATTTAGAGAACTTCCTTAGGTACTGCGGCATCCAACACCCATTAATTTCATTGGGGGCTGAATATCTAAATCCCTAAAACCCAGTGGATATATCCAGTGCCACATGAATGCTGACCAGCACCACCCAGGCAATCAATGTTTAGCACTATTGCCAGATACAGCTCTGCCAAAGCACCTCATCACTGAGATGCAACAGCCCAGATATATCACTTCTGGGTCTCTCTTAACAGGAAAATCATGCCGAAATTAGCATGGTTTTGTTAATCCAGCACTATGGTAAGAAGAGAGCAAATCCATTTTCACCCATCTCATGAGACTGATAGAGGAGCGTCTCTCTAGAAGTGAATCGCCAAGCTGTCAAGTCCCATTGCTCCACCAAACCCCTATCACAGATGACATAAACATTAAAAATCAATTTGAAAGCTGGCCAAACTGTTATTAGACACCTTTATATAATTACTGATGTCGCCATAAAATACTGCCTGTCTACTATGCAAATTTTTAAGAGTGAATAGTTCTTCAAAGGAAATTACACCCACTAGCCCTTCAGATTAAAGTTAGTAATTTGCTATTAGGTGTCAAACTATCATTTAAAAGTATGTCATTCCAGCCTACTCCTATTGTCTAGTCTACTTCAATTTATTAGCACAAATGCACCACTTAAGATGTGTGAGCTCTATCCAATGCTATTCTCTACAGCAGGGAACTATATTCATGCTGTACCAACGGTTTTAATTTGTTTTTCTTCTTTGGCTTTTTAATACTCAGCCTTCTGCTACCAAGGAAGCATCATAATGCCCCTAATCTTTCATAGCTAGAGACCCGGGCTCAAATGTGGTTTAGTTCACAAGAGCAATGAATCTCAACCTGTGCCTGAATGTGTTTTTGCTCACATTACAAAATCACTGCACAACTTGACTCCACTAGTAGTCACTGTTCAGCAGAAACGAGGAATTAAGAGGAATTGGGCAGGTAATTAGGGCCCCCATTCAGCGAAGCATTGAACCACATGCTTAACATTAAGCATACGAGTAGTCCCATTGTTAAGTTAAGCATGTGCTTAACTGTTTCCTAAATAAGAACCTAGGGGGGAAATGTTCACAAGTTCCTACGTTATGGGAGCCAAAGTCCCATTTTCAAAAATAACGTAGGCACTTAGGAGCCTACGGTCTACACAGGGATACAAAAATTCATCCAAATCAACTAAAGGTATGAATTTAAAGTGGATTAATTAAACTGCATTTAGTCCCTTTGTGGACATTCTGATTCATAATTAAAGTGACCTCAAATCAGTTTAGCTCAATTCACTTCCAAAGTGAATTAAAATAAACAAAATTAAGGCCACTTTAATTCTAAATCAAAGCATTCACACAGGTATTTAATTCCATTTATCTAATCCACTTTAAATTCACACCTTTAGCGAATTCAGATTAACATTTCTAAACTCCACATGTAGACAAGCCCTAAGTCTCATTTTTGAAAATTTTATCCCAGATCAGGATTCGGGTTCATTGGAAGAACAACATGAAGAAAATTTGTACTGAACACATCTATCTCACTTCACACTGTGATAGCATCTCCCTGTCATCAGTCTTGTAACTGTGCCTGCAGCATTAGGAAAAGTCAACATATACTTAAACCACAAATGCAATTCAATCATTTGTCTTCACAATATTTTAAGCAAAAATAATATGCAATAGGATGCAATTTCACTCAAGTACATGCATTATGCATTGTGAAGACTGAGTACTCATCTTTGAATGACAAAAGAGAAAAGAAAATTCTCAGAGGAATGCACAATGCAGTAAAATATAAATCTGTAGATGGAGAGAGATAGCACCTACTCCATTATAAAACCTTTTTTTTTTTATAAAAACTAAAAGATTAATAGTGTCACTTCTGAAAAAATAAAAGGAGACATAGGTAGGAATGCAGAGATAGCCACACTTTTCCAGAAGTACAATGCAGTACAAGGACTGGATCCTGCTCCTGTTGGCACATTTCCCACTAACCAATGAGAATGGAGATGGAGTACCCATATAGCATGGAGAGTGGGTATGGTCGAGGGGAGAGGGCACTGGTATGGAATTCAGAAGTTATGGGTTCTATCCTTGATTCACCACTGTCCCCATGTAACCATGGGCAAGTCACTTCACCTCTCTGCCTGTTTCCTCTCACACTCTTTGCCTGTTTTTTCTGTTAGCTCTAATGTGTGCATATACAGTATCTAGAACAATGGGGCTCTGAACTCAGCTGGGGCCTCAAGGTGCTAATAACAACAATAAATCCTGAACATTGTTGACTTATTTTTATACAAGTCATCTCCTGCAAGACTGTTTCACTTTGTCCCGCCAACCAATGATACTGGGACAACCCTGTGACCTAACTGCCTTTGAAAAATCAAATCCCACATGGGACTCGACTGCTGTCACACTCCTTAGCAGTCAGAACATTCCACAGCCGTGGCTCAGAAGATGCACGTAAGCAGAACCACAACTCTCAACGTAAGTCGTTAAATTACTCTAAATGAAAGAAAATAACATCAAAGGGATGTGGCCTGGGGATTCTACCCTCCCTCCAGCTATAAGGCTGCTTCTCTGGCTGGCACATGCTGAAGGCATTAATGATGTTTTCTGTCTCTGAAGGCAGAGGACAAGGCTTGTACCATTTATGAGCCTCTGATAGTGCTTCTTGGTCCAGGACAAGTCTCGGGTACAGTTCAATAGAGGGAGGTTCTGCCTGGAGGGAACTACAGATTCACACAGGAAGGTAAACGGGCATCGCAAACGGACTGCAACTCAACCTGACTGGCAGCTCCTTGTTGTATTCTGCCTTAAGGAGGGCAGAGCTGCTGGAATATAATACCCGGGCCTAGGGTCATGTGAACAGAATAGGGAAACCTGAACTCAAATCTGTTCTTACAACATATACTAGATCTACATTAATATGCACACACATGCTTATTCTCATACATACATATGTGTACGTACACACACACACACACACACACACACACACACACACAGACAAAAAGAAAAACACCCTCATTATTAAATCAGTTGTCTGTAAACACTCAAGTTCTGTGCCAATTGCAGTCTTTACAGACACTGCCATGAACTCACCCAGGTGCAATATATACTATCGTTTACTTCAAGGGAGTGCACAAATGTAACTGAGGGCATAAACTGGCCCAGTTTATCAAACCAGTTCCCAAAAAGGGACCCTTTCTGCTCCAACTTCTTATTACCAGACACTAACAAACAAAGCAAACCTATCTGGAGCTCTATGATGTGCTTTGCTCAGCTTAGTTAGCTAGTCAGACAAGCACAACCCAATTTTGTATGTAAACGAAATCTGAAACTTACCTGTATGTTGCCAAAGTCCACATTCTCATAATGGAAATGTGCACACTCTGCCATCTTCGGGAAGTGGCCCTTGGTAAAGGATAACCTGAAGTACATCAAGAGCAACCCATAAGATGCACATCACTGAAACAACTGTCAGAATTGCGTGTCATGATGAAATGCAGCTAGACCATCTACATTTAAGCGCCTGACCAAGACAATCCATCATCCTGAAGCTAAGGGAACATACAGTGCTGCTTATTTTGATGCACTAAAGCAGTGAGGAAAGGGATTTGGTGAGGGAGGTAATCTAAACTGCGAAGTGACATTTATCATTGTCTTTTTAGGGAAACACGTGCATTCCATCACCACCAAGGCCAGTGTCTATAGGGAAGGATGCAGGGACAAGCTGTTCCACCTGTACTTGCATTGGGGAAATTAATCTGTAAACAGCCTGACACCAGAGACATATGAAAGTCAAACTTTACCTGTGAAAGGCATCACAGCCCATCAGTTCCGGGTTGATGGATCTGAGGGTGCCGAACAAATGCTATTTATCTTTTGGCTTTTTAAAATTCAGCGGTGAGGCATAATCATCTCCAAACATCCCCAACTACAGCAATGGCTGACAGGGAGATGCTCTGGTTCTGCAACAGGATCTTCCTTCTGCTGAAGCTGCTGCAGACTCCTATAGATACTTCTGGTCGTGAGCCAATGAGATTGTCTTTATCTGGCTCACTCTTCCCACGGGAATATAAGTGGGAAGTGAGATACAGCATCTAGCTGCTTAGCAATAGAACAAAGCCATTTTCCCTAACAGCATCAGAGCATGATAGCTCTGAACGCACAGACCAATGCTGGTAGCTCTGGACCGTCTGCCTGCACTTTAAATAGGGATGGGCCGAGTCATTTTTGCCTAATTTGGACCCCATTCACAGATCATTGGTTTGAATTCTGCTGAGGGAAGGCAAATGAGCATAAAAAGGGAACAGAACAAGGGCAGAGAGAAAAAACAGTTCAATGGAAAAAGTAGCGTGAACACAGCAGTGGGCAGGTACAGTGGAAAAAAGAAACTGAAAAACAGAGCAGGGACACAGAGAAAAATTCTAATGAAAAAAATAAAGGTCATCCACTTGTCCCAGTTTAGCTTTTCTTCTGTGTCAGGAGTATAGGGGAAGTATTACACTTATACCTTGTACAGGCTTCCCTTTAGCTGCCTTTTTTTTTTTTTTTAATGAATCATCTTGGGGGAGGGGAACCCCACAGTTTAAATTACAGCAAGAGTGAGATTCAAAATTCAAACTAGCTTTGCAACCCTTCTCCCCAAAAGTAAGTGTGAAAGGTTTACAAAACCTCCACCTCTATAAGCTTCATCCATCCCAAGCTTTAATATTTAGAGCATGCTGACCGGCAGTTTTGCTTTTCACAGGCAGCAGTTCCACGCTGCTCTGATAAGGAGACTACCAGAAATCCTTTAGTGCTTACAGCCTGGCTTCTGGATGCATTGGGGCTCTACTGCACTGTGACAGTCTTGAGCACAGCTAGAATCACAGAAGTTAGAGCACAGAGGACAGAAAAGCTACAGAATTAACTCACAAACAAAATAAACCCATTGCTCTTACTTTTTCACATTCTTCACTTTCATGCTCGCTGTGCTGCCGCACGTCCGAAGAGGCAGCTCCCCTGGAATCTCAGGGATGTCTGCACCTCTCGCCTACCAAAAAAAGAAAAAGAAAAAGAAAGGAGGAAAGAGAAACGTTAGATTTGATCGAACACTACACTTTGGTGCCTCCAACACTAGATAAATACATGCACTGTCTGTGCAGTTCTCACATATGTATGCAAGATATACTTTAGTAACTTGCCGCACAGAAATACTGAATCCAGGGATTCCAACCTAAAATATGGTTAGCTGCTTACATACAATAAAACCTTGCTAATTCTCACTAATTACTGGGAGAGCCAATGCATTATAGACCCAAAGAATAAGAGGGAAAAGGACACGATTTTCAAAACTAGCAGCCTAACTTTAGGCTTCCAAGACCACATTTAGGCTCCTAATTAAGCATCTTGACTTCCAACACCGCTGAAGCTGCTGGGTACGCAGCACTGTTGAAAATCAGGATAGCTACTTATGTGCCTAAATATGGAAGAATTTTTTGAAATATTTAAAAAAATCTGGGCCTAAGCAAACAAATATAATTAAAAAAAACAACCCGTGAATCAATAATAAAAGACACAATGAAAAGGCATCACAAAATTTACATCTGTGTTATTTTGTGGGTGGCAGAAGCTTTCAATTTATGTGGTGGTTTAACATTCATAGTCTTCTATCCATACCCATTCCAGACACTTAATTCTCCTACTCTGTCATCTAATGGCGTTTCAGTCCTGAAAAGAAAGAGTGAAATGTACATGTAATATTTTGCTCCACTCATGCGGATAAATGTGAGTTGTATCTGTGCCATTCAGTTCTCATCTTAGCCTCCCTCAAAAAATGTTAATATTATTTAAGACCTAAGTTACCTTGTAAGTTCTCGATATATCACATAGCTTACACTGGAATAATTAAGAGCTTCCTGAGTATATACATATAGGAATTAAAAATCATTTTGTTTTAACTGAGCTGTTTTCCATAATGGTTTGCCAATTTTACATGATTTCTAATACCGTTAAATGATCTTTTATACCCCAGACAGATCAAAAGGTATGTTTGTGGGTGGGATTTCTATTTAATTTATATTTCAGTAAGATACAAATGTACAGCACTGAGGTACAAAGTTGTTCACCTGGGGAAGAATTTCACCTTTATGTGCTGTGGCTTTGATTATCTGAAATATCTCAGGGTCAAAAACATTTAACCCACAGACCTGGTGCTCAGAAAGTCCTCCATAAGGATGTTCATTGGTCCAGAAATATACATAGGAAACAGGGCTGTGACATTCTATTTTGCTATTTGCAATAACTGTCCATACATTTTTAAATAGATTTTCTTCATATTTTAGTGTTAGATGCTAGACAGACATTAAGGAGTTCCAGTGAGGTCAGGAAAAACTGGAATTATTTTTAGTGTTACCAGAGAACCAAATTCTCTTTCAACCTTACATTCCCGTTTTCTTCTCTTGTTCTCTTTACATTTAACAGATAAAAATAAAATTAAAACATGTACCTGTCTATATCATTCTGTGTATTACTGTTTCATATTAACCTTTTTATTCTCACTATAGGGAAGCCTGTTTATGTACCAAGCCATGGGCAAATGGGTTACTGCAGCTTTAATTATACCTGTGTGTATATTTTTGTCCCCCTGTGATAGTTCTTGTATGCATTGCAATCTATCAAGAAGATAAATTCCCATCTTGGCTATTTAATAGAGATGGGTCCCTTTCTCAAAATCCAGATTGACTAGAAATATGCCATAATTCAGGAGGTGTGGCATCCACGGCTTTGGTGTAGCCCTAAGCCCTATCACTAGCTTTTAAAGCTTTAAAAATTATTTTTACTTCAGAAAAATCAATGAAGTGGCATAGACATACACAGCACCTTACAGCCCATTTAACATGTCCCTGCCCTGAGCAGCTTCCCATATAAATAAGGATGTAACAGAGTGATGGATGGCAATATACAACGCTAGGACTGGGGCTACAACAGCAAAAGGTCACGAGAAGCCCAATTTTCCTCCTCACTTGCAGCAGGCTAAATTGGGAGTATCTCCACTGAAGGCCATGGAAAAAATATATGTTTAAGTGTGAGGAGAATCAGGCCTGAGTGGTGCTCATTGTTACATACAGAATTTGCTATATATCTATATAAGAGAGGTACAATGGTCCACAGGTTAGGGCACCAGCCTAGGACTTGAGAAACTTGGGTTCAATTCCCTGCTCTGCTAGAGACTTCCGGTGTGACCTTGGACAAATCACTTAGCCTCTCTGTGCCTCAGGTTTCCATCTGTAAAATGGAGATAATAGCAATGCCCTACTTCAGAGGTGTTGTGAGGATAAACGCATTAAATACTGTGAGGCACTACAGTGATGAGGTCTACATAAGTACAAGCAGGGCCGGCTCCAGGCACCAGGCACCCAAGCTGGTGCTTGGGGCGGCACCTGGAGGGGGGCGGCGGCGCGGCGCTCCGGCCGCCGGGGAGAACGGGGCCACAGCAGGGCTCGCCGCCCTCCCCCCGGTGCTCTGGCTACCCTCCCCCTGGCCACCGGGGGGAGAGCGGCGAGCCCCTGCCGGGGCTCGCCGCCCTGCGCTCTGGCCGCCGGGGGGGAGAGCCGAGCCCCAGCCGGGGCTCGCTGCCCTGCCCCCGGCGCTCTGGCCGCCAGAGGGGGAGAGCCGAGCCCCAGCCGGGGCTCGCTGCCCTCCTCCCGGAGGCTTTTTCGCCTGGGGCAGCGAAAAAGCCAGAGCCGGCCCTGAGTACAAGCCAATGGGAGTGTTTCAATTTATTTGCATGGGTTTTAGGTTGGGCCCATAATGGGAGAGGGAGGGAACCAATTATGTCCAAGTCAGCAGAGAGGGCAAGGACAAAGCAATGATCCTTGGTCTTGGCTGGGAGCAGCTCATTAGTCACCATGGCAAGAGCAGTGGAGAGAGCACAGTGCGAATGCAGAGGTCAGATACAGTATTTCCTGCTTCACATACAAAACTATAAAACGGGAGTGGTGTCCAAAACAATGGATGGCATAGAGATGGTAATGCGGGCGCTTCAATTTACCTTCTCTCATAAGGCAAGAACAATGGGGACGCTGAGTGAAACCCATTCACCAATGTTGGGAGTAGATGGACCAGTGCTCTGCTCCGGAATGCCATTCTTATGTTCCTAAACATGTTCGCAGAGAGGTCTCTGACCAGAGCGGAACAGCTGCCAGAAGTTTAATAGAGAGTGTACACTGTGATTTACAAACACGGAAAAAGACATGGCCTTTGCCCCAAAAAGACCATTGTAATTCAAGGTAACAGCACACTATCTGGTATACGAAACTTGCAATGATCATACACGCATTTCAGAGGTACTCACCACCGAAACATATAGATGCCAAGACTCAGTTTCAGACAAATCTACACAATAACATTGGTGTTGCCATTACAGATCAGGTTAGGGGCCTACCCTTGCACAGTACCCTGCAGCTACCATTCGCCAACACCGGAAGCTTCAGAGAAAAGCAGGCAACCTCCATGAAGCACCTACCATCCATTACTTGGTTTCTTTTTTAAATAAGAGGTCTATGCAAAAAAGGATAAGGACTTTAAGCAACAGGGGTGAAATCCCTGAGGGCTTACGTAGGATTTAAGTAGCGTACGGGTTCTCTGCACAGAGTCAAATTCCACTCTAGTAGCATTAAGCACTGCCCTGAAAAGCGAAGGGTTACTGCAATTAAGAATGACGCCTCCTCCACCTTTGGGCACTATTGATTTAAACTGGAGCTGAGGACATTCAGCCCTTCTCATAATTGGGCTTTTGATAGCCTAAGCAATATTTTAACACCATTGTCTCACAAAGAGTCTATGTGTAAAACATCCAGTACACGTCGCCGAAAAACAAGTACAATATTTAATTCCTTAAATAAAGTGATCCCTGACCTATCTGCATTGATAGACAATTAATTTGGTCAATAGCATTAATAAAACACTTGAGGGTCTCATTGTGAATTCCAGTGTTAAGAAGACAGCCAATGCAATATATGTGATAGCGCTTTTACATAATACAATAACTAACTACAGCAATAAATGTGCCACTCCTGTGAGCATTTTTTAGGTAGAGCCTGAAATATATTGCCTGCCTTGATTTCCACGGAAAAAAACTTTTGTGGGACGAAAAATAATTTTCCATCTCCCATTTGCAGTAGAAGCTGGTGCCATGTGAAACCAGGTAAGTGAAACGGACAGGAAAAGATGTGCTCAGAGCCAAATAACAGCAGTAGATCAAGATCACCCTGTGTCGGACTCAAAGCAGAGTAGGCAAAGCGCACAGCACAGAACACTTCAGAGCCAGCATTTATCTTTGGAAAACTCATCTTGCTCTCTCCCTTCCCAACTGAATTATGTCCAAATCATACTGGAAAAAGATCCATGCCTCTCTCTATCTCATCGGTGTTTATTCATTTAGATGGTCCACAATGAGAGACAATATTTTTTTTCCAGTGTTAAAAATCAAGGGTTTGCTGCAGAAAAGCAATCCAGTGGGCTCACAGAGAAATCTTAAATCAGGAAGCATTAGTGGGATGATGGTTCTCATCCATGTCAGAAGTCACTACTGGAAGTACTGCCAGAAAAAAGAAAGTTTGGTTGATGGAAGAAGAAAAATGGAGATAAATAATAACACATACTTACTGCAATTATATAACTGTGTGCCTCACAAATAAATGCAATTACTTTCCATCCCAAACATGCACACATTGAAGTTCCCATTATCAGTTTACACTTGTTTTGCTCTGAAACCTTTCATGGAAATCGTCACCCTACATTATTTTTCTCTCCAAATATAAACAAAATCCACTACAAAGGAATTTGTCATCTTTTGTGCTCCTTGTCACAGTAATTTGTTTTTAAATATCATTTCGAAACAGCTGAATTATTTACATTTGAAAATTAGCTAGCGACCCGCTGCAGCTGCTACTTTTCATTTCTTATTTTTTATGCATCAGTGTCCTGTGGAAAACTAGTAACTGCATAATAAATCTGCTTATGCAAATTATTTACTCAATTCTCATGGCTAAACGTCAGTGCTGTTTCAATCTGCATTGGTCCAAAACAAGGTAAACAAGTTAGGGCCTGATCCAAAGCCCACTCTACTGACTTCTATGGGTTCTGAAGCAAGCCTTTCCATGGCAAGAGAGTGGTTTTAACTAGAGGCAATCGGGAATTTTCCAACCAACATTTTTCCATTAGGTCGAGGATGGAATTTCTGGTCAAAACCAGAGAGACCCTGCCTTACTGCCTTACTGCCTTACTGCCAATAGCCCAAGCAGTGGGGGCGCTTGGCTACTATGTGGACAGGCCAGGTGCAAGCCCCTGCTCTGCCTGCCTCTCTCTCTGGCCCACTAAATAGTTAATTATTTATATACAACGGGAGAGATTGAGGGAGCAACTACAACTTGGGGGTTAGGGAACTTCCCTCACATGGGATAAAGCAGGCAAAGGAAGGATTTGAACCTGAGGTCCCCCTATTCCAAGCAAGTGCCCTAACCCCTTAGTTGTTGGGCAGTTGGGAGGGAGAATGGAACGTGCATCTCTCCCCTGCCCCCCTCCCCCAACAATTTTTGAGGTCTCAGTTTCATGCTGATGCCGAACAAAAGCCAACACTGAAATTTTTCACAAAATGGAATTCTCGTTTTAACCAATAACATTTTTTAAGTTAAACCCAGAACTAAAATATTCACATGGCATAAGACGTTGTTCATACACTCAAAACCCATGCATTCACCATAAACAACTGGGCCAATATTTTCAAACTTTGGGTGCCTTAAGTTAGGCACTTAAGGCCATATTTAGGCATAGAGATGCTTCTGAAAAGGCTAACCTATGTGATTTAGATGCCTACGTCCCACTGGAAGTCAATGAGAGTTAAACACTTAGGTGCACTGGAAAATGTTACTGCTAAATTCAGTGGGCACCGTGGGGTCACAGCACCTGTAATATTCACTTCCTGAGTTGCCTCATTTTCAGCACCCAGGTTTGAAATGTCTGGCCTTGATATCTGCAATCGTTATTTAGTGTAGCTGAAGTGAAATTTAAATGACACAAAACCTTTCAGGCATAAATAATTTAAATCCAACAAGTTCACAGCATACCAGAGCATGAAAGGGTTCTCGCTCAAAACAAACCTGACTAGGTTTATCAGAAAACGTTCCTTTCAAGCACGGAAGACAAGGCGCCCGATTTGCTAATGCAAGTAAAATTAGAGAACAGTCCGATAAAAGCATTGCAATATTTGTAACAGTTAACAAGGTGGCACAAAGGGAGTCAAAGCCTCCCCAGCATATGGGAGTGCCCAGCATGGACAGAAGCAGCTCCTCCATCTCCCTCCCTGCAGACCCTGGCGCAGGCGCATGTTGCAGGTGTGGAGGGGCAGGGCAAGCGGAAAGGTTGGAGCGCAAAGCACTCCAGGAATCCTCAGCTGCTGTATTGGTGCCTAGGGCAGATTGTCTCCAGGCTACTCTAGGCCACTCTGGGGCTTAGCAGAGAATCAGGCAGCCGTAACAAGTTTCCTGAGATTTGCTCCTCCCACACTCCGCGCTCTGCCGTGCACAGTGTAACCTCAAGGTGGAATTGTGACGTGTGTTCTTCAAAGAGAATTGTAAATATTACCTTTCAATGTTAGTCTACGTTGACAACCAAGTAACCGTGCCATCCTGTTATCAGAATATTTGTCCCCACTTTCCCTTTTACAGTCTCAACTTGCAGTGTCAAGTCTGAATCCTGCAAACTACACATATTCTTAGTCCCACTGAGTTCCATGGAGCTACTCCTACCTGTGCAGAGCTCACTGCAAGCCCTATGTACCACTTTGAGCTGATCCTCTGCGCAGGAATGAAGGTTACCCCTACAGAATGGATACTAGGCAGCCACGTACAAGCTTCATAGAATCATAGAATAGGGTCGGAAGGGACCTCAGGAGGTCATCTAGTCCAACCCCTGCTCAAAGCAGGACCAATTCCCAACTAAATCATCCCAGCCAGGGCTTTGTCAAGCCTGACCTTAAAAACCTCTAAGGAAGGAGATTCCACCACCTCCCTAGGTAACCCATTCCAGTGCTTCACCACCCTCCTAGTGAAAAAGTTTTTCCTAATATCCAACCTAACCCTCCCCCACTGCAACTTGAGACCATAACTCCTTGTTCTGTCATCAGGTACCACTGAGAACAGCCTAGATCCATCCTCTTTGGAACCCCCTTTCAGGTAGTTGAAAGCAGCTATCAAATCCCCCCTCATTCTTCTCTTCTGCAGACTAAACAATACCAGTTCCCTCAGCCTCTCCTCAGAAGTCATGTGCTCCAGCCCCCTAATAATTTATGTTGCCCTCCGCTGGACTCTTTCCAATTTTTCCACATCCTTCTTGTAGTGTGGGGCCCCAAACTGGACACAGTACTCCAGATGAGGCCTCACCAATGTCGACTAGAGGGGAATGATCACGTCCCTCGATCTGCTGGCAATGCCCCTACTTATACAGCCCAAAATGCCGTTAGCCTTCTTGGCAACAAGGGCACACTGTTGACTCATATCCAGCTTATCGTCCACTGCAACCCGTAGGTCCTTTTCTTCCTCCCTCCCCAGTCAATATGTATCAAACCTGGTTTGGAGGGAGCTGACTGCCTCTATGGGTGTGAAGGGTGGTCCAGCTGCCGGGTTCTTTCAACCCTTGGCATCTTTGCTAAAAGTTAGAGCTAGTCAAAAATATCAATTGCTTTTGGTGGGGATTTTTGAAAGAATTTTCCCACTTAATTTCCTGCAAAATATTTTCATTTTTTTTTTAAATAATTTTTTTTGCTTTTACGTTTTCATTAAAAACACGGATGAAGATGAAAAATTTCATTTGGGTCAAAAAGTCATTTTTCATCAAAAAAAGGATTTTGATGAGAAAATTCTGCCCGGCTCTACTGAAAGGACTAAAAAGGGGGCCTGTCACTGTGGACCATGATGGGGTTTCTTTCTGAAGCAGACACTTGTCCACATAGAACTCAATGGCAACTCAGCAGCCTTCAGAAGGTAATAAATACAAACCAAAGCTGGCTTGGTACCAGTGCCATACGGAGCATTTACAGTGAGTGCCACTTTTCATCTTCAAAAAATGTTCTACAAATATCCACCGATCCCTCGGAGGTAAAAGACTAGTACCATGAATCTCTCCCTGTTCTTCTCATTTGCTAGATACACAGATAGTGTGCCTGAGGTGCAATGAAGTTAGGACGATTGTTTGGCTCAGATTCTAACCTACTCCCTAGCCTTGAAACCACACAGCCTCCTTGAAAACAAAGTTCTTGTCACCCCTCCTTCAGATGATACCAAAAACATCCTGATCACAATACATGAAATAAAATAAAAGCACCCCGTTAAAAATCCAACGTTAGCAACAACAAACTTGTTATGTATTTAGTAAAAAAAAGGGGGTTAACTCCAACAGAAATTGCTGGCCCAATCTTGCAGCTTTTACTTGCAAGCGCAGCACCCTTGAAGGTAAATGAGGGCTGCAGAATTGGGACCTTTCTTTAAACTGGAAAGAGTATAGAAACTGGACAAAATTATTGCATATGTTACTGAAGTGTCTTGCATACAATAGCACCATTTGATGTGAATACAAGTATTTGGGAGTTCTCAGCTGACACTGTTTAAATTGCTGTATGTATGTGGTTTTAAGAGCAATTTTTGCATATGCAGTTAAATATCATAGTAGGCTCATTTTAATACTTTCAGAGTGACGTTTTCAAGATTGCCTATGAGATTTGTACACCCAATTAAAATTAATTGGACATTCAAATCCTTTCGGCAGGTTGAAATTCTCAGCTTGAAAACAAAATCTAATTTGTACATTATTCGATTAACAGCTTCCAAAATGGGGAAAAAATATGGATTTCCAACTTGAGTCTGTTTGCAAAACTTTATTGGATTTAGATGCTATTCATGGCCTGCTCAGCAGAGTGCAGCAGTTGCACACTGAAGAATCACCAAGGGCTATGCAGAACTGCTTCTGCTACAAGAGCATAATTGTGTAATCTTGTGCACCCTCACACAGAAAAGAATGGGGCCCCACACTGCAGTTAGAAAGGATTAAATACATTTCACATTCCAGATACAGCAAGTAGGGATTGAAGGTCCTGATATACGCTTTAATTACAGCAACTCATGCCACTCTATCCAGAGAAATAGCTGTGAGAACTTAGTGCAGGTCACAAAGGCGTTTTCAGGAATGAATAAAGGATTCTGAACTCTGTCAAATTGTTACCAAAAAAGGAGTTACTATACAAAAAAACAAAAACAAAAAATCAGTATTATTAAATCTTCTCCTTGTTCCTCACCCAATGCAGAGTTCTTTGATCCCCACTGCACAAAGGCATGAAAAGGTCTAGTTATGTCACTCTGGGAAGCCGCATGTTTCTTGTGTTTTTTAAAGCAGAGCAAGAAATTCTTGTCAGTTTAATTGGAGGATGTGTAGTCTCGCTGATTAAGACTGGCAATTTTGGGAGACATGTGATCTGTTCTCAGCTCTGTCACAGAATTATTACATCCTCTTGGACAAGCCACGAAAATAGCATAGCTGAAGTCGACATACTAAGGCCTGGTCCACACTACCCCCCCACTTCGGACTAAGGTACGTAAATTCAGCTACGTTAAGAACGTAGCTGAATTCGAAGTACCTTAGTCTGAACTTACCGCGGGTCCAGACGCGGCAGGAAGGCTCCCCCGTCGATGCCGCGTACTCCTCTCGCCGAGCTGGAGTACCTGCATCGACGGCGAGCACTTCCGGGATCGATCCCAGAACATCGATTGCCTGCCGCCGGACCCTCCGGTAAGTGTAGACGTACCCTAAGAGCTACTTACCGCAGTGTCTTCGCTGCAGTAGGTCGACTGCTGCCACTCCCCCGTCGACTCCGCCTACGCTTCTTGCTCCAGTAGAGTACTGGAGTCGACGGAAGAGCGCTCGGCGGTCGATTTAAATCGACCCCCGCTGGATCGACCGCTCCTGAGGTAAGTGTAGACATGCCCTTAGAGACCCCACAAGGATGTTATAGGGTCACAGTCATTGAAGTCTCTTGAAGTACTTTTGAGATTCTTGGATAGGGTGATCAGAGAGTGAGAGTGAGAGTGTGTGTGTGTAAAATAGACACCTATGTATGACAAAGCCCCAAATATCAGGACTGTCTCTATAAAATCGGGACATCTGGGCACTCTATTCTTGGATGAAAGGCACTGGAGAAATGCAAATATTACTATACCTCTACCTCGATATAACACTGTCCTCAGGAGCCAAAAAATCATACCGCGTTATATCAAACTTGCTTTGATCCACCGGAGTGTGCAGCCGCGCCCGCCCGGAGCATTGCTTTACCGCGTTATATCCGAATTCATGTTATATAGGGTCGCATTATATCAAGGTAGAGGTTTATTTATTTGTGGACAGCTATCCCTACAATGGGACAACCCTTTTGTTCAAGAGAATAAAGAGAGCAATTCAGCTGCCTATGCCTCTTCTAAAGCTCGTAATGGATGAGAGAAATATGACAGAAAAGAGCTAGTGAAAGAAGGGGCGGGGCCTGCTGTCAGTACGGTGCATCAACTCTGAACATTGTCAATTCCAGCACTCAGAAACCAAGATTAAAAAAAAAAAAAGATTTTGATTTGTATTATTTTTGGAGTTTAGAACGTTCAACTGCATTTTTCACATTCTTTGTCACTGTGGTTGAATTTTTTTAGCCAATAATCATTGCATGGTATAATTTACAGTGAATTATTCTCTTTCAAGGACTACCCAGGATGCATTTTCCCATTCCTTGCATCTCCTCTCCAAAGATAGACTTTTAAATACTACCACGAGCAGGCAAATTTTAAGGGATGCTTCTGTCTTCAGAGTAGCAGTGGTATCTTGGAGGAGGAGCTGGGTCATCCATTTATGGGCCTCGTGTACCTCTACAGGTTATGAAAAACGTAGCTCACACTCACTCATGGTTATTCATCTCTCACTCTTCAGTTGGAGTTTGCAGTGTATATTGATCTGCCCTGTATATATGTCAGCAAGGATCCAGCGCTCTGGGCCTAAGGATAGTATGTAATCCAAGTCCTGGAAACGGAACCTGTCGTGCAGAGTGACACGTGCTGCAGCACCTCCGAACACACCCTGCACGGTATGTGAAATTCATCCTTGTACAGAGGGCCAGCATAAGACTTACGCAAAATGTAAGTCCCACTTAGTGGGACTCAAATGGTGCATAGGCTTTCTGCTGGCCTTCTGCACGGGGGTGCATTTCATCTGTACTGTGGGGGTTCTTCCCAGCAAGAAGTCCCACACTTGCATTTCCGTTTTGTTTTTTTAAAGAGACACAACAGATGCACCAAGCCAAATGACTGGTTAGCTCCTAAGGACATGAGCATGATAACTACCTGGGAGCCTTAAGGTTGGATTTGACACTGCTCTGGAGAGGCTACAGTGAGAACCCCTTATTACCATTCACAAAGAAGAGCTCAACACAAGGAGCTGCATACAGTACACTGCCCTACTTAACAGTATATTGGCTAAGGAATGTACTTTAAGGAACAAAAACCTCACATACAATATGCGTGGGAAAGGCAGCCAGGGTTGAAGTCTTCTGTACAGCTTACAGAATGTATCTGAGAACAAACCACAGGGAACAGAACATCCAATGAACATCGCGCCTTGATTTCAGTTACTTACTTGCTTAAAAAAAACACACACAAAAACAATCAACGCTGTTAAGAGGCACAATTTCTAGAGTCTATTGATTTACTTCAGTTTAAATACAAAAGAACAAGGGAGGCTTTGGGTTGTTGTGCTGAAATACAATTTCTTTTACATGGAAAAAGAATCAAAATTACTGGGCTGAAGTCAGCTCGGAACAAGTAGGTGCAACTTTAGTGGATGTCCCTTGGCCATATTCAATGATGATGTAAATGACAATGAGTAAGATGGTCATAAATGATGTGTCTCCAAACATTGTGATTTGGATACGGAGTAGGGGGAGAGAAGGGGCAGAAGCTGGGAAGGCAGAAGGAAAAAGCAATTAATTTATACTCGACCCTGTCATATGCTTCTGCCACTGAGAGCAAAACTGGGCCCAGATTTTGACTTCCATGGGAGTTGCAGGCACTTTAAGTAGATTCTGAATGCACAACTGGTGTAAGATCCACTTCTTTTGCACACCTGAATGTCACAGCAATGTAAGTTATATACACACACCAATAACATGCCATTAACCATCCACAAGGTTCTGAACAGCAGACGTTAAACTGACCAGAGTTTAATTAACTTAGCCTTCCCAAGCAGCAGTAAAATTAAGAGCAGCAACAGAGGCTGTAGTGGTGTCAGCAGAATCAGGAAGGCAACTAGCAACATTTTGTTCATTTGTTTGTTTAAATGAAAACTGGGATTCTCCAGGAACTGATGGCTTAGCCCTTTAATCCTCCAAGGAAATTCTCCTTCTCTCCTGCAGCTACTAGATGGGAAGAGTTTTAAATCATGGACCTTTTTGACCATGCATCTCCCGCATGTTTAGACTACAGCACCAAGAGGCTGAGGTAAAACCAGGCTAGCCCTAAAATGTACATAGCTGTAATACAGTATATCATATCCAGTTTCAGTAACCAATAGCACTCAGCTGACCTCATATAAACAAAAGGAAAAATGCTGTACGACAAACTAGAATTAATAGTTACAATTGTTCTCTAACTATGCCAAATAGTCCCTTTAGATGCTTTCAAGCAGAGCAGTAATTTCTTGTTTGCAGTTTAGGCCACATACCAGAACAAGAGGAAATGCAGAACCAAAAGTTCCCCTTCTCTCTAGCTCTCAGCTTGTTTGAAGCAGAATGATCAAGATAATTGTGAGGATGCATGGCCAGTTTGTAGTATGAGTATCAGAGAGAGATGATTGTAGTGGGATAGGACAAAATCTTAGGACCAAATCTGTTCTGAGGTACATTGATATAACATTAGAGTAACTCCATTTAAACCACTGGAGTTACTCCAGATTTGCCCTGGCATAATTTTAAGTAAAATTTGACTCATACGCCCTAACTCTGATCTCACTTATACCAGTGTAAACCAGATTTAACTCTTCTCCTGATACACCAATACAAGATCAGAATGAGGTCTTTAGGCTGAGATTTTCAGAAGTGCTCAGCACTTTGAAATTAGTGGGATTTTTACCATTGAGTCCAACAGCAGCAGCATTAGGCAAACATCAAGCCCTTTCGAAAATCCCACACTTTATATATGAAGGCGAATGGTTTGATTTCCACTTGGGAAGTGACCAAGAGGAAAGCCAAAAGTAAAGCTAAAGGGGCAGGGCTGGAATTTTAAGGGAATCCTGAGCATACCATGAGATGGGCCCCCCTGCGGCCACACACACAGAGTCCTCTGGTGGGCGATATTGCTAGGCTCCCCTAGAGCATGGGTTCTTGAGAGAGTTAGCACTCCACTCAGATGCAAGGGGCAGTTCACACCTCACCAAGCTATTATTTCAGAACACCTCCGGACACATAGTGCCTATGCCTTAATCCAGACCTGGGTAAAGGAACTAAATGAGACACATCTTGGTCTGCAGGGTGACTCTGATCAAGCAGCTTAAAAACCCTGATGAATGGAAAAGCCTGGCAGCACAGTCCATGCCAACTGTGTTACTAAAACTCTATGACCAACACAAAGAAATTAGGGCTATTACATGAAAGTTATCCCTGGGATTGTACTCAAAATCCTCCACAACTACATTATCTGTACAAACACCTACCAAGACAGCTTACCCACTTTACAATATGTACCACAATGACTGGCAAAAACCTAGCAAGGGAGTGTTAAACTGAATGTACTGGACAACAGTTCAAACTAAAGATCTCCATAACTTTCAAGGGCTAATTAATTGCTTTACAATTGACCGTTGTTGAATCATGCCAGAGAATGAATTCTTCCCACTAAGAGTGGTTTATTGATTTTTATTTTATTTTATTTTGGTAAATGCTGCAAACGTATTAACAGTGATTCAGAAACTGCTCTCAGCCTCTTTCTGCACTCTCTGGATGTATTTCAAGTGCTAAATAGAATATTCAAGCTTGAAGCCATTACAAAATACTGAACTTCCCCACCACAGTTGAATTGCAATTAAGATCCATCCTTCGGTTTGGAAAATAAAGAAGAAAAAGTTAAACATCAGCTTTTCATGATTTTTCAAAGGACGTTGATTTTTAAAAAGGTTCCTTATAAAGAAGTCAATTTCTTCAACTCCCACATAGATTTTTTTTTTCTTCTAAGCAAACTAGTGCTGGTGAAAACTGATTGACAGCCCTAGAAATCTAGAGTCTTACCTAGCAAGGAAGCACAGCTTCTTAGACAATTGCAGCATTTCCCTCACTGCAGCATTACAAGGTGCCTAAAGAGGGACCTTCTCCAAAGGTGAGAAGATAGTTCATTCTCCAATGTTAATCCCCTCCTTTGCACCTTGAATCATGACAGATGTGTCCCAACTCAGGTGGTATTATCTGTTGCTGTTGTTGTCACCAGTAAGAAACTGGGCTGAGACACAGAGAGAAACCATAAGATGCTCAATATACAACAGAGACCTATGAAAGGAACTGTATTTTAATGCAAAGATTCTAACACACAAACATCATAAAGACAAGGTGGTTGAGGTAGTATCTTTTACTGGACCAACTTTTGTTGGTGAGAGTTGGTCCAATAAAAGATATTATGTCACCCATCTTGTCTCTCTAATACTCTGGACTGACATGGCTACAACTGCACTGCATACACAACCATCATGAAATTCAGAGCTGCAGTTCCCACACTAATCATAACTTGGCCCTCCTTGCCAAATTACAGTTAATATGGAAATTATGCATGCCGTTTAGTAGAGCAGTACATGTACAGTACCATATGCATAGGCACATTTTGCATAATGCATATTAAAACACTTTTATGCCTTCGTACACAATGTGGCAGAGGATTATCGGTGCTGTGGCAACCTTAGCTTTGAATTATAAGAGTGCATTGAAAATTTCAGCTGCAGTACCATCATTTGTTTATTTATTTGCCTCTTTAAAACTAAAAGGGAAGAGTTGCCGGTGCTGTTATGCAAACACATGACCCAACTATCTCACACAGCAAGAGACTGCATTTACTGCAGTGCACAGTTGTTCATTCCATTCCAAGACAGACACTGGTGCACCATGGGCTTTCGTAGCACATGTCCATGAGGGCAAAAGACCTTGAATGGCCAGCCTAAACCCAGCTTTGCTTATTTCTAGGTGCAAAGATCCACACAAATGACAAAAGATAGGTGATCAGCACATTAGCAATAAGACAGATGAGAAAGAAAGACATCTGAAAAAGAAAAACATTTCTGGCAGAACTTTAATAGACATTGTTACCTTTAAACCTTTAAATGTAACTGCTACATTCCCTAATCACAGAAGCCTTCCTTTATGCCCTCCCTTTCAAAGCATTTCACATTAACAGCCATCTCCAAGGCAAATTCTTCTTAACAACAATCCTGCCAGTGTCAGCAGGACAAACCTTAAGTTAACAAACTACTTCCAGGCTGAATGGAAATTCCTTATTAATTGCTGAGCTCTGGGCTTGAAAGCAATCTGAGAGCATGTGTGAAGGCAGGCAGCTCCTCTGGGTACACATGCTGGAAAAGTCTGAGTGCATTCAAACAATATGATGTGTAGGGTAAATCCAGAACTCTTCACTACCCTTCATACCACTACATACTAAGGATGCAAAGGAATCCTGGATGACTGGTAAGTTTTCCTCTCGGTGTCAAATTGCACTGCAAGATGGGTTTGCTCTCTTTTCAGTGTGTATAAAGAACAATATTAGTTTTCCAGCTCTGCAAATTAAAATGAAATGATTGTTATAAATTAATGCCTACTGCCCAAGATACAGTTTCCATTCTGGGATAATTGAATCCTTTTAATTGGCAAACTCCAGTGGACGCCAATGTGCCAATTAAGTGATTGTCCCAATTATCAGAGACTCCCAGGGATGCTCCATGCTGGGCGAAAGTCATTTTTATTTCATGGACTGTTTTAAAACTAAGCAAAGTACTATGCACAGAGAAATAAAGCCTTTTCAAAAGCGCAGAGAAGGGAAAGTACATATTTTCAAACCTGTGGGGCAGCGCACACACACCCCTCTGCCGTACTAAAGCCCCAAGACAACCCCCGCCCCACCCTGCAGCTGAAGCCCAGAGTCCTGCCTCCTCACAGGGCAGAAGCCCCTAGCTCAACTACTCCATCACCCTGCCTCAAGCAGAAGCCCTGAGCTCCCCCTCCCAGCCCAGCAGCTGAAGCCTGTAGCCCCAAGTACACCCTCGCAACCCTGCTGGGCCCTGGAGTTTTTATACATATTTGGGGAGTGGGGGGGATGAGAGATGTGGGAGGCTCGGGAAAATTCTCTGAGAATTTTTGTCCTGCTGACGCCTACTGCAAATGAAGCTAGATGAGGCTGACTGAACCCACAGTTGCTCCTTCCCCCTTTTCCAGCCAGTGTAGAGTTTGTATACCCCACCGCACCAGTATATTACATACACATGTGCTTTCTCTATTCTAGATGAAAGTCTTATTGGACAAAAGCGCCGGAGTGATCCCCTGTTAGTGGCTAGCCCCCGAGATAGCACTACAGAGACCCTAACCTCAACCTGCATGTGAAATATCCACTAAGAAATGGGTTATCTTTATTTTGAGAACAAGGCTCTCAGAGTTTACTTGCATCATTTGCTTTCAAAAACATCTGATAATACTAACAAATTGTTCTAATGCTCTAAACACACAGCCAAAACAAAACAACAACATCCCCACTGATAAAATCCAACACACAGAAACTCTCATCCTCGTAGGGTTGCCAACTTTCTAATCCCACAAAACCAAACACCCTAGCCCCGCCCCTTCTCTGAGGCCCCACCCCCTTCCCCAAGGCCCTGCCCCCCCCCGCTCACTACATTCCCCTTCCCTCAGTGGCTCACTCACCCTCACTCTTTTTCACTGGGCTGGGGTACAGGAGTGGGTGAGGGCTCTAACAGGGGGTGCGGGCTCTGGCGTGGGGCCAGAAATGAGGGGTTATGGGTGCAGAAAGGGGCTCCAGGCTGGGGCAGGGGATTGGGGTACTGGAGGGGGTGAGGGCTCCGGCTGGGGGTGCGGGCTCTGGGGTGGAGCTGGGGAAGAGGGATTTGGGGTGTAGGAGGGGGCTCCAGGCTGGGGGCTCGGGCAGGGGTTTGGGGTGCAGGAGGAGGTGAGGGCTTCATCTGGAGGTGCAGGCTCTGGGGATGAGGGGTTTGCGGTGCAGGAGGGGGCTCTGGGTTTGAGGTGCTCAGGGTTGGGGCAGGGGGTTGGGGCGCGGGGTTACCTCCGGCGGCTCCCGATCAGCAGTGCAGCGGTGGGCTAAGGCAGGTTTCCTGCCTGTCCTGGCACCACGGACCGCGCTGCGCCTCAGAAGCAGCCATCAGGTCCAGCTCCTAGGCGGAGGTGCGGCTGGCGGCTCTGAGCGTGCTGCGCTCGCCTGCAGGCACTTCCTCTCCCCCCAGCTCCCAGCCAATGGGAGTGTGGAGCCGGTGCTTGGGCAGTGCGCAGAGCCTCGTGGTCTCCCTGCCTAGGAGCTGGACATGATGGCCACTTCCAGGGCACAGCGCGGTGCCAGCCAGGACAGGTAGGGACTAGCCTGCCTGAGCACTGCAGCAACGCCGACGGGACTTTTAAGAGCCGGTCGGCGGTGCTGACAGGAGCCACTAGGGTCCCTTTTCGACTGGGTGTTCTGGTCGAAAACCAGACACCTGGTCACCCTATTGCTACGTTTCATTCAGCTGGGCTCTCATATTTACCCGGCAGGACTTCAAACTCATTGTGGAGTGACCATGAAAGGCTGCAAACCAGCCAAACCTGCAACCCAAAACATTTACCTTTCTATTCAAACATGAAGATTGACAACTGCTTTTTGAGATCTATGGTAGAACCTCAGAGTTATGAGCACCTCCAGAATGGAGGTTGTTTGCAACCCTAAATTGTTCATTTGCTACTGAGGGAAGGGAGGGTTACTGGGAGGCGAGGGATAGCTCAGTGGTATGAGCATTGGCCTGCTAAACCCAGGGTCGTGAGTTCAATCCTTGAGGGGGCCACTTAGGGATCTGGGGCAAAAACAGTACTTGGTCCTGCTAGTGAAGGCAGGGGGCTAGACTCAATGACCTTTCAAGGTCCCTTCCAGTTCTAGAAGATAGGATATCTCCATTAATTTATTTTATTTTTATAACTGACTTAAAACAGCTTTGAAATTCTACTATGCAGAAGAAAATTGCTGCTTTCCCTGTTTATTAGTAGTTTATGTTTAACACAGTACAAGACTTTTTTTTTTTCTTTTCTTTTTTTTTTTGCTGCTGCCTGATTGCCTACTTCAGGTTCCAAATGAGGTGTGTGGTTGACTGGTCAGTTTGTAACTCTTATGTTTGTAACTTTTTGATTCTACTGTATTTTGAAAGATAGAGGAAACAATTTCCAATGAAAGATGGTGCAAGTATCTGGGGTGCTCCAAATTAACTTATATTTATGGTGAAAGGTGCCTTAAAAATAGACAGTTCCTGCTCTTTTTGGTGTTCACAGCATCTCAAGCCACCATCTCTTCGCAATCTACGAACACTTACAGAGACCATTAGTTATTTATTATGCATTAGTCCAGCGCTTTGAAAACATAAAGCACTCTATAAGTGGTTATTATTACTTTCTAGCAGGGAAGGGGGGGGATGGGAAACCACTGTGGTCATCTTAGTGTAAAGAAATATGTGAATTATTCCAAGAGAAAAGAATGCATGCACGAACGCAAACAGCACAGTCCGACACACTAATGGGTGAGCACTGCAGACCCATTTTGACAGCACCTTCCAAGCCCTTGGTATTGCTGCTAGGGTCAGCATTTGCTTACCTGGGCAGAATGCATAATTTGCTTACAATGACAAAGTCCTGTATATATCTGTGCCAACTATTTACCTCTGGGAAGCAGTGGGGGGGAGAGGGGGGGGAAATCAGTACTTCTCCCAAAGAACAGCCATCCATTAGCACCTCCATTATCTGTGGGCTAAATTAAGAAACAGCAAAACCTGTTGTTTGTGACCTCTGAGGATAGTAACCAAAAATAAATCTTCATTTATGAAAGTATGAGCTTCTCATGCATAAAATAAGGAACTAGCTATTGGAGGAGTCAGCAAACCAAATGGCTGATAGAAATGCAGTGAAAGAACCATAGAAACGAAGGGTTGGAAGCGACCTCAAGAGGTCATATAGTCCACCCCCTGCCCCCGCCCCCATGCAGAGGCAGGACCAAGTAAACCTAGAAGACCATCCCTGACAGGTGTTTGTCTAACCTGTTCTTAAAACCTTCCAATGATAGGGATTCCAAAACCTCCCTTAGTAATCTGATCCAGTGCTTAACTATCCTTATAGGTAGAGCGTTTTTCTTAATATCAATCCTAAATGTCCCTTGCTGCAAAGGAAGCTGATTACTTCTTGTCCTACCCTCAGTGGACATGGAGAGCAATCAATCACTGTCCTTTTTAGCATATTTGAAGACATACCAGGTCTCCCTACAGTCATCACTTTTCTAGACTAAACATGCCCAATTCTTTCAATCTTTCCTCCTAAGACATGTTTTCTAAAAAAAGAAAGAGCGAATGGGGAAATCCCAGGCTTAATATTACCTGAACGCTAAAGTCTAAACAGATGACAAATCTACAGTTCAGGACATCTAAATCAAACACCCTGAAAACATTAACCCCTCTCTCTCTATACTTCTACCATTAAGATGAAATTGGGGAGGATCGTTGGAAAAGGGAATTTATACACCGAACAGAGTAAATATGAGTAACTGAAACTGCTTCTACCTGTCTACAATTTATTCAGGTGATCATCAGATTGAAATTATATCATGAATACAGATCAAAGACTTCACACTTCAGCTTCAGTTGCCTCCAATGTCTGTTCCAGGTTGCATCACACCTGGCAGTGCAATAAAGCAGGAAATGTTCGAGCCAAATTTTCATCTTCATCCTTTTCAAACACTATTTGTTACAGACACTTCAATCTGTGGCTGTCCAGGAGGACAGGTTCTAACGAGTGAATCAGTGGTGAATGCAGTAAGGGTTGTAATGGTTTTAAGAGAAGAAATGCTTGAGGCTCCGATCCTGCAAGTTGTTCCAGGTGGGTGGACTCCTGTTCCCCTATGTGGAGCCTACGTGGTGTGCTCAAGGGAACAATGAAACCCAACCCACTGATGTAATTAGTAAAGTTAACTTTTAATTTTCTAATTGAGCCAACTCCACCTCTGGAAAAACACGACAACGAAAACTTCAACCACATCCATTTCCTTAGGCTCAGGACTTGTGACTTGGGCCCCTGGAAATGTCCTGCGAGCAGCTGAAAGCATACAGTGCCTTTTCTGAATTTCACCCCTGGAGGCCTAACATTTTCGACCCAATTCTCCTGAGTTTTTAGCTGCAGGACACACATTGTGACAAGATTATTGGCTGCCTGGCCTGAAGTCACTCTCTTTCTCCACCTTCCCACAATTGACATCCGTATGCTCCTTCCTTTGCTGCAAGGTATGTGCTCTTGAAGCTCTCCTGCAGGGATAAGAAGTAGAGGAAATGGAGAGCATCTGGAGTGTTTGTCAGGGGAAGGTGCTTACTCAAGAATCAGTGCGGGGGAGAGACTGGGGGGGGGGGGGGTGTTGTGTTCTTGGTGACATTAGGCAGACAATCCCTACAGAATTTACAGGCTATTTCTACAGGATTTTTAATCATTTCTTGTAGCATCACAGTGGCCTGAACTCACAACTACTTGCTAATTCATATTTCCATTCAAATGGCTAATCATTCAGTTTCATCATTAGAAAATGATAGTTATTCCCTATCTCGGAGAGCTGTACATACAAAAGAGACACTAGAACAACAAAAGAGTCAGAATCAACATTTTCATTTTATATAAACTCTTCACTGTTTATAGTTCCCGTTTATACTTTTTTTTAAAAACAATTCCCTTCATATCTCTCCTTACAAACACAATTCTTAAATAGAAAATAAAACAAAACAAAAAAATTCCAACACCTAGATAGCGCCTCAAAGAAGTTATAAACTGGGAAACAGAATGGATTTAAAAATAGATCTACTGATAGAAGAAACAGTGAATTAACAACATGCAAGATAAATTTCACTACTCAATCATTTGCCAGCTGTTGGATCCCCTCCATTGCCTAGTTAGGCCCCAATCCAAAGCACTTAAACCCATGTATAACTAAGCACACGAATAGTCCCATGGAAGTCAATAGGACTACCTGATGTGAGTAAATTTATTCATGTGCGTAAGAGTTTACAGATTTCAGAGTAGCAGCCGTGTTAGTCTGTATCCGCAAAAAGAACAGGAGTACTTGTGGCACCTTAGAGACTAACAAATTTATTAGAGCATAAGCTTTCGTGGGCTACAACCCACTTCTTCGGATGCATATTTACAGAGTTTACAGAATTAGTTCCTTAGATTGTAGGTTTTCAGTGCAAGGGCTTATCTGCACCTTTGTCTGAAGAGCCCACTGTGCTTTTAGTCTCTGTATAAAACTAGAATAATTTTTAATTTCAGTCAGCTTGTACAACGAAAAAAAAAAAGCTGGGCTTTTCATCAGTTTCATGTTTTGATTCTCATGCCCAATGCTGCAATGTTTGCAAAGGTTGGAGGGAGGTGTTTAAGTACAAAGGCAACTTTTTTATTTTTATTTATTTTTAATTTTGAGAAATCAGGCTTTACCACACTTTTCTTTTTAAAACAGGTCAGTCTGCCTCCATCATATCCAGGAAGCAATCGCCTTTTCTAAAACCTAATGCAAACACGTTCTACAATCTTACTGAACCAAATGCTGCTCTTCTTGACACTCTGTGCAACCCTGCTGAAATCAATGGTGTTACAGGCATGTGACGGAGAGAAGAATTTAACCCATTTTGTTTTCTTAAATGTGAATTTTATTTTAAAAAGTACAAATCTACAGCTTACCCACTAAGACAAGATTTGGTTTTAGTTTTGGGGAGTAGTCATAATCAGATGCTGGATTTTTTGTGAAGAGTCTCAGAAAGGCCTCAGTTTTAATGCTTAGAAAATCGGATCTTCTGCGTCTTCACTCCTAGCAAGAAATAACTCATGTTTGGGTTGGGGGAGAGACAAGGAGGACTCCACCAATGTCACATGGCCACTCAGGGAGTTCACCCATGTTGTGTAACGTTGGACGAAGAGCATTTCATGAGAGTATTCCACTAACAGATATTGGACGTACAGATAATCTGTCATCTGTCACTTCCACACACTGAGAAACACACAACTGGAGGCTGACCTATGATATGAACAGTCACCATCACTCACAGTGCAACAAAATTTGTCATGCCAGTTCAGCCATCACGCCAAACAAGACTGACGCGGCTCACTGCATCGCACGGACGGCTGGGGACCCATTAGTGACAAATAGGCTTTTCAGAGAGATAAAGTCAAACCATATAAAAATGTTTCTATGACCATTGCTATACTGGAAGAAATGCCATGGAAATACAAAACAATGATTTCAAGTGAAACTTCCCAGCAAACACCAGGAAATGGGCACTGACATCTTTATTAGTAGGAAAATATGTAGTTCTTTCAGAAAGGCTGAATGAATCAAACACAGCTTAAAATGGGGAAAATAACTTTGCACCTATGCAAAACTGAGGAACACACACTAAAATTCAGTTCACATTAATACAGTTGTGACATTACTCTCTTTACTAACGTACATTAATCCTAAACCTTTCCTATGTTAAAAAACAAAACAAAACAAAAAACAGAAGTTAAAAACATGGAACAGCAGACCCATATATTTGCAGTCTGCAATGGTGGTTGTATTCTCTCACCCAGAAGGAATCCTCTAGTCTGGGGACTGACTGTTAGACCAGCCATGTCCCACAAAAGCTACAGCAGCAGATGAAAATTTCAGGGGTTTGGTGCACAAAATGCTTTCCCTAAGCCCTTCCCACGCTCTTTATGTTTCTGTGTCACATTAAAATTGCTCTTTGCAGGAGCTTTGCTATGAGCTGAAGGACCTGGACTGCTGATGTAGGTTTTTGTTAGCAGCCCTCACTTTCTCTTCTGTCCTGCTCCCTCCTTCCCATCCGCACTAGTGCAACTGGAACACCAAGCCTATTTAACTCAACAAAGAGCATTTCTATTGATTTCAATGGGCACTGGCTGGGACCCATGGAGACCACCTGATCTTATAACCTGCTTTGACTGGGAGATGGGAGTGTCCAGCACCTTTGAAGAGCCGCCTCAGTATGTCAAACGATCTGGCCTCAGATGCTATGACATGGTCTATACTCTCTCTAATAGCTGATGCTTGTGGAAGTATTAAGACAGCCACTTGACAGATTTCACAGGTTTCTAATCACTGCTTCAGTAAAGGGCCTGATAGGATTTTCATTCCAGCTCAGATGTCTAATTTTATATAGCAAAGATCATAATGTAATCTGAATGGTGAGTAGGGGCCTGATTTTTATTTCACACCTGAAGTAAGTCATGTGTAATTCCACTGAAGTTATCAAAGTGATGCGAGATTAGAATCAGGCTGGTGTCTTATCAAGGCAGCTCAGAACAGTATGTGGAAGATGCAAGTTAATATGCACTCAATATTTATGTTAACA
The DNA here is from genome assembly GCF_002925995.2 of Terrapene triunguis. Lineage (NCBI taxonomy): Eukaryota > Metazoa > Chordata > Testudines > Emydidae > Terrapene > Terrapene triunguis. The sequence continues at coordinate 5,532,853 of NW_020664725.1, forward strand.
GATCTAGCATAGGTAGGAATCCCAGGTGTATTAAGAATGACCAAACTATTGCAACATCAAGCATATAAATTAGATGAGAGATGATATCGCGAATCTAGGGAAAATTCACCTGTCCCAATAAGGAATTAGTGTCTGAACTTTCAGACAGACATCCAGAATTTCTACATTATATGGTAAGGCTAAAAGCTCCATGCTAAAGACTGCTGCAATATGATGGCCAGCCATTATGGTCTAATGAGTAGGTAATGCACTCTGAACTGGAAGGATTCAGTTGCTAGACAAAGAGAGGATGTGATCACCTCAATCAGATTCATTGAGTTGGGAGTGAGGGAATTGTCAGGTAGTGAGTGACGGTACATTCCAGGCAGGCAGCAGCGTGCCATTAAAAATCGGCTCGTGTGCCATCTTTGGCACGCATGCCATAGGTTGCCAACCCCTGGTCTAGTGCTATTGGTTCATGAAAATCAACCTCTCCTACTTATCATAAAGCCACCTCAGGACAAATAATCCCTGCTGGTTTCTATTTCCAGACCGTACGGGTACTTGAGTGCACTGCAAATTTAGGCAAAATGCAACCTACCGGATGGGGAAATAAACGGGTTTTGCAGAGCATGGCTTCCAAGAATGCAAGAGTGATATTATCATCTGGATGCTAGACATTAATGCAGCCTTGCAAAATGGTAATGAAAGTTTACCAACTCAGGTGCAAAAATCTTCTCAACAATCATGTCACAGGATGAGGATAATGAAAAACAAAATCCTAATGATATTTTACTCACCTAGCAAATAAAAATTAACTGCTTAAGGCGAAGTGCTTTGCAAAGGAAGTCAGTATCGTTATCCCCGTTTTATAAGTGGGGAAACTAAGGCACAGAGAGATGACATAAAAGACCAGCTTTGTCTGATCCATATTAAAATTAAATGTGTCTAGTCTTCAAGCCTTTGCAACATGTATCAAGAGGACAGAACACCCACTGTATGCTGAGGAAAAAATCACCCCAACATTTAAAATGCATAGATGCTACCTAAACACAGATTACTAGACAGTCAAGCTGTAAGGACTATCCATGAATAAAATTGAGGCCAAGACAACAACCAGGATGCAAATAACAGGGTATCAAGCTCAAAAAAGTGAATCTTTTAGTCCACTGTAAATCAGTGATAGGAAAAAAAAAAGTCACAAAAGTATGCCAGCAGGCTTGCTTTGCTTACTACACGTGAAGATTTTCTGCCCAAATCTCCCCTCTCCCCCGAAAAAACAACCTTTCCATCTCAATGAATGGAACATTATACAACTCTTTGGCGTTATTAATCTTACCATACAGATAACTTGGCCTTAAGCAAAAGTCTCTGAAAATGTGCTGCTTGCCATCCTCCAGAAGTCACCCTGTTATGGCACCCCAGGAATATCATAAACATTCAAGACGACAAGTATGCTACAGTACCAAAGGCACGGATTGAACACAGTAATGGTAATGGGTCAACGTAATCTCTGGTTGAAACTCAACTGAAGTCAACAGAATTCAACAACCATCAATTTAGCCGAAATAAATACATGCATATTTAAAGCTTCTATAGCACCTTCTACATCACAAAGCACTTTACAAATACCTAAGGGTGGACATACTCTGAAAAGTAACTAAATGCATGAGGTTGCATTTATCACCCATCAATGATTTAGAGAATAAATCTGCTCAATTTACTAGTAAAAATAACTGAAGCAAAGGCAGTGTGTTTTTCCATGATTCTGAAATTCAAATTGTGTGTGAGCGCATGTGCATACATGTGTGTTTTCTGGCTTGTGATTCATTCAGCAGGAGTAAAAGCTTTGTAGGCCAAACACCTGTGCATCGCAAGTGAAGACCCACCAATGCTGAATGAACTGGAGATCTGCAGTCCTGAGACACATCTAGAGGTTACAGGCAATGGGTCGTCCAACCTGTGATATACACAAGACTACCAAGCTCTCGGGTCTTAGGAAGCACTCAGAAGCATGGTGCTAGCTAAGGACACAAGCATGTACTGCTTGCTGAACAAGATGGATTGGGAGCAGACCTTGTTCGCATGCATGCAGTATCAAAGGTGTACCTATGCAGCTACCTGCTAAATTACAGTGAAGAAGCAGTATGAGGTACAGACAAGAAAAAGAGACACACAGAGGAAGAACAATCCAGGAGGGAATGATTGGAGACAGGTAGAATTAACAAAGGATGGATGAGAGGTAAAGAGTCACAAACAGACAAAACGATATAGGAAAACAATGGGGGGCACAAACACTGGTGAACCCAAAACATTTTTGTTTTTGCTTGAAAATAAACTTTGGAACAAAATATCATCATATTAAGTGTGCATGGTGCTCTCTTTGTTTGTTTCCCCATCTGTAAAATGAAGATACAACCCCACTATGAGGCAGATGGTAACTCATTGTCTACATACACTTGCTATCTGCACATTTTCTGAATGTTTATATAAAAGAACAGTCAACGCAAAAATTTAACACCATCAGATATCAAATCACCTTTCATGCTTTAGTGATCCACGTAGGTATACCTTCTTCCAATTCTTCTAGCAAATATGATTTTGAATTCAAAATGTCCTGCTTGATTATTCTGTCTGTCTGATTCTCATATGGCTTCATAAAGCAGCACTGCGTTTCACCTGAATGGAGTCTCAACAAGGCTTGTTGGCTCTGAAACTAAGTGACGTTGAAAAAGCATGCTTTCTCACTGTCGGGCACAGAATGAATCCAGGTATCCAATGTCCTTGCTTTAAAGGTCATTTGGAAAGATGTTGTGGTATAAATACTGCTGCCTATGTGACAGGGTTATAACTTATGGATGGGACAATTCCATTGTTACTCAGATCTTCTGTAGGGAGTCTGATGACTTTACCTTGCCACAAAGACAGACCAAGAAAACCTCAAGAAATCTTTTCAAGTGACAAAAGGTCCTAGTTTTTAAGAAGAGCCAACTGGATTTAGAGTCCTGACCTTCGTTGGGTTGTTGGCCTGGAACATATAATGGATATATCTGCAAGACCTCCACAGAAGTAACTGAAAGCATGTTTCCAATGCAGTGTTACCAGTCAAAGTATTCACCCCTCCCTGTCAGTGCATTAAGATTCCTTACATGGAGAAATACCCTGAAAGGTCATTGTTTGAATGTCCTGGTCACTGAAATACTGGAAAAGCCAAGGACACCCACCCCAGTATGGCGGGGGGAGGAGTTAATACACTTCTAAGCCCACTCTTCATTTCAAAGTGTGGGATTTAGATACACACTCCCTCTGCAATAATGCAAATTCCCCCCAGCCCCTAGACAGCATGGCATGCTATCTCAGCAGGGACAACTAGAAGCTCTAATAGCATTAGATATGTACTGCTGGTAGAGCTTATTAGATGTCAGAACTGCTGCTATCATCTACTGCAGGGATAAGCAACCTATGGCACGCGTGCCAAAGGCGGCACTCAAGTTGATTTTCAGTGGCACTCACACTGCCCGGGTCCTGGCCACCGGTCCGAGGGGCTCTGCATTTTAATTTAAATTTTAAGTGAAGCTTCTTAAACATTTTAAAAACCTTATTTACTTTACATACAACAATAGTTTAGTTATATATTATAGACTTATAGAAAGAGACCTCTTAAAAACGTTAAAATGTATTACTGGCACACGAAACTTTAAATCAGAGTGAATAAATGAAGACTCGGCACACCACTTCTGAAAGGTTGCCGACCCCTGATCTAATGCTGGAAGTGTGCTGAGGGGGGAGGAGCATGCAGAGGGAGGGAAAGGAGAGAGAATGCGGTCAGACACAGTAGGAAGAGAAGAGAAAAATTAGAAGACAAAGAATATTTATCCTGCCAGCAATAGCATCTCCTATCGGTTCCAGACAAAAAGCACTGACTCCTCCAGAAAAGCCAATTCAGGCATCAGGAAGGTACATAAGTGACACGGTTGAGTCAGAATCATGTGACCAAAAGGTAAGAAAATGATTGGGGCACGATGCTTACTTTTAAAATATTGACCCGCCTATCTTTGCCATTGTTGGTAAAGAGTCCCACCTTGTCACTCATGCAAAATGAGCCCTGCAAATCCAAAGGGGACACAACAAAAGCACAAAATATTTACTGATCACAAGTGAAGATGGTGAATTTTTTACTACCAGGTGTTTACTTGGAAGGGCGTTGCACCCAGCTCTTCTAAAGCAGGGGTTTAAAAACCCATCCCACACACAGAGAATCAATATCTCACTCATTGGAATAGAATTTTTCCACCAGACTAGTCGATTAATAAGGCAATTTGGTTCAGATTAGAAGTTATAAAATGAACACACACTACAAGCTTCAGCTAGCCCCACGCTAACAGACGTCAGGCCATGGTGCTGTGATGCAAGATCACTTCACGAGGCCACCAAGTAAGGAAGCCCGCTGACGTTGCTAATAGAATAACAGCCTGATTTCCAAAGCTGAGCAACCCCAGCTCCCACTAGAGTCAACCTGAGCTGAAGGTGCTCAGCTCATTTGAAAAATCAGGCCACAACTGTCTAATGGCCCGACTCAGTGCCCGCTTTCCATTGGCTTCACTGAGCATGGAAACATGCACTCGCCGGTTACTTTTCTACTCTTCTAGTCACGGTGGGGGTTTAGTTTTCAAGCCAATGTTTTATTTATGCAGACACAGCCAACATATTGCTAATTTTCTCTGTACAACACTGTGGGCTTTAAAGAGCATGTTTTTACTAGATGTTCCCCTCATACTGGAGATAGATGCTGAAAAAGAGGTTAATGCAGATTGAAAATCATTGTGACATTATGGACCATTTAATTGATTATTAGGCCTGCTTAGGGGCATGTATTAATAGGACAGAACCTCCATGCGTGAGTTTCTCTCCCATCAGTGAATTGCAAGCGGAAGGAATGCATCCCACTATTCTTCAGACTACTGTGTAATCAGCATACAGTAATGATTTGAAATAGAAGAACATAACGTCAAAATCTATAACTATAAAAGAACCAATGGGCAGCTCATTGTAACACTGATCAGGACAGAAAGCAAGGCATATATAAAATATAACAATGCTTTACCATAGCACTGAGAGTCTCTTCCCAGTCCGGCCTCTCTCGGGGATGAATGCTTCTCTGAAGCTCTGGAACAAAGTCATCCTCTTCTGTATGTACAGAGGACTTCATCATTCTAGAGAGAAAAGACAGACATGCTTGTTTCTTGCTTACAAATTCCTAGCAAAGCTTACTTATGGCTTCACATCAGTGCTGCATGTATGAAATACTCTCACACATCAAAATGCAAAGGGTTTTAAATATCTGGTATTCATGGGGTTTTGTGTTTTTTTCTGAGAATACCAGCAGCTCAAGAACATAATCTAGTTTGGAAATTTGCATTCCCAAACCAACTTTAAATTATTGGTTTATTGTGATTATTTTTAAGCCTTCATCCTAATCACTGGACACTTGAAAAAACTTAAAAAAAAAAAATCAAACAAAAAATTAAAATTTTCTAACACATTCAGCAGATTCAGTGAATTCAACAGACTGGCCAGACAACCAAAATGAACCACATGAATAACAATATCTGTCAATAATCACTTCTATTACTATCTCCTGCCCTACTTTTCCCCCAAATGCTTGAGGGCAAAAAAGAAGGCCCTTGAAGTATGCCAGCAAGGTCAGTATATCAAGACTCCGATAGAATTCAGCAACTCCTCAGTTGGGAAAAGGTCTTTAATCAGCTGTTGTAGCTTTGGGATTCGAGCAGACCCACCACATAGAACTACCTTGTTAATGTCATCTGCTGTAAATCAACTTGTTGCAAGAGTTTTTTAATTGCTTCTACACATTTATTAAAAAGTGGAGAACAAATCAATTCAAATCTGGCCCTGGACACATAGCGCAAGGTCTGGGTCATCAGTTGTTGCAGTGTTTGTCCTTACCCTGTGTGGTGCAGAGTACCCTTGACTCACACTCATTTCAATAGTATTTGACGGGTGCTCAGCACCTAACTCTCTCAGGCCAAACATTTCTGCAGATAAGGAGGATCTCATTTTCAAACACCTTACACGGTTTATTTGTATTCCAACACAGAGACTATTATGGACTTGGCTGGGAGCTCAAATCTTCTTAAAAAAAAAAAGTATTTACCAAACCTTCCCAGTTCACCTTTAAGGCATCTCTATCGTTATGAACTGAGTCAAGCAGGCCATATAAACGACACTTTGCAGGGGACAGCGGCAAAGATCTAAAGCACTAAATCCTGCTGAGTCTAGTGTGATCCATCCCAGCTTCATTAGCAACATGCACAATTCAAAGCTAATCTTTATTAATAGGCTGCCATATATTTATTTATTTAGGCAAACCATTTCATTAATCAGCACTGCATATACATGAACCCAAAGGAAGGAAAGGTGAGCCAAATGTTAGCTACGATGAATCATCCAGTTTGACTAAAGGAATAAATATATTGAAAGTGTTTACACAACATTGCTATGCACTTTGCAATTCTTTAAAATGTTGCTAAGCAAGCATTAAGAAAGATTTGCTAGTGATAGTCCACCTTTTTTCCTGAACTGATCACCAATCTTAATTGCTAGCTTCCTACAGTAAAAACTTAAACTATAAAGCTGTAAAAGGCATATATATGTATGTAGTTGAAAACGTGAAGCACTCCATAAGTAGTGATTTTGCAATGCAGATCAATGAAGCAGAGAATGCAAATAAGTAAAACATTTTAGTTACAATTCCATTAAAAAGATAAAAATAGTCAAATAAATGTATGACATCAATAGCCAGATTCAATAATTGCAATCTACTTTTATAATCTAATTCTATAGCTGCTATGGCCCAGGCACTTGGGCAAACCAGTTTTTGATTCATCTAACAAAGGAAACCCATTGTATAGGAGCTTTGCATAAATACACAGCACTGTGCCATGTACATGGACATATTCCATTGCCCTGCACCTTAGGTACCCATTACAGACAGTTGACAAGAAGGTGTGAGTGACACACCTTACCACTCTCTTACCACTTCCAAAGTTATTTTTCCTCCCTTGGTATCCTACTGTTAATTGATTTATCTCGTTAGACTGACCTCACACTTGGTAAAGCACCCCCATCCTTTCATGTATTTATACCTGCTCCTGTATTTTCCACTGCATGCATCCGATGAATTGGGTTATAGCCCACGAAAGCTTATGCCCAAATAAATTTGTTAGTCTCCAAGGTGCCACAAGGACTCCTCATTGTTTTTGCCCCATACAGTGTTATTCTAAAAATAAGCCTGCAAATCGGCAATCACACTTTCCTGCAAGTTTCCCAGGAGCTCTCCCACAACCTTCATTATGTCCCATGACAAACTGGAACAACTCCACAGGAGCCATTCCTGTTTATTAGGCAGCCAGTATCGTTTTTTAAAACTGCCTGATTGTGCATACAAACCAGAGACTCCCTGCCCAGCGATAAATCCTTCCCATCCCCTCCCCACTAAGAATTTGAAATACATCTAATGTATTTACCAAAAAAGCTGTTCTGGGCTCTCTCAGCTCATGAAGGGGTAAGAGTGGTTATGGCTTCCCAATTATACATTTTAAACAACTGATTTTGGTATTTGTCAGAGTTGTCCTCCAGGACACCTCAAGATTCAAGCAAGTAGCAGGCAATTAGGCCAAACACAATTACCCCTGGAAATCAAAAGAGTTAGTTTCTCAGAAAACTATACACATTTTATACCTTCCCATAAACCACTTTCCTTATATTCAGTATTTTAACAAAAACTGCTTTGAAGTCACATCTCTGAGACAGAGACTGACTGAAGATCGAAAATGCTACGTGTAAGGGATGATAGGTCTGACTCCTACTTTCTCATGCCACATGGCTTTTTCCTCCCCCCCCCAAATCTGGCCTGGATTAAGCAGAATAGTTCCTATATCTCTTCCCTCCCCCATCCCACTAAGCAGCACAAAGAAGAGAAAAAGCCGTGGTCAGAGGAGGAGGGCACTACTCCAGATACTCTCCCTGCATAGCTGCCTCCAGAGTCTGCGTAAAACCCCCACATATCCACATGGAGAAAGGGAAGATGGCATGCGAGTTGGGAGGAGCAGGGGAAATTACCCTAAACATGTCTATGGACTGAAGTCTGCATAGAGAAGAATTAATTTTTCCTCATCCAGCCTCAGCTCATCCTCCACACTTTCAAATGGCGTTTTGCCATTGACTTCCAGAGTAGCAGACTGTGGCCTCTCCAAGAGTCCTCCCAGAGGGGTTATAGAGCACACGCAATAGTCACATGCCAATTTCGATTCAGCTGGGAGCCTGTCACGCTACTATTGAAGGAGATAAAGGGAGCATAAGGGAAAAATGTATCATGGCACATATGTAAGCCCCTTCATTTTCAGTTTAAAGCAATTTTTACCCAAAAATTCCCGGGTTATACAAAAAGTATTATCCATTTTTTTCTGATTTTCACCCTACTTTTGTATCATTCAAATATATTAAAAATAACTTGCTTTATTAGGAAAACACAGTACATTGCAGGAGACGCATGTATTACGATAATACATTAGTCTGTGTGTATATGCAAAGCTGCCTGTTGAAATCAGGCTATGTATTAGTCTAGAAGATACACACAATAAACAAACAGGCACACACGCAAGCTCTGGAGTGCGTGCGCATCTGAACGTATTGATGAATCTCACACCCATCACGTACACATTTCAAGCTGTTAGATAACGGTTTAAAGATTTGACACACTATACTGGGAAGAAAATTAAAATCTGTATCGGAATACGTTTCAGAACACAAGGAAGTATTCGAAAGTTTAAAAAAAACAAAAACAGGAGAAAAGGACGAAGTTGAGTGTATGCACTGCAAATGGTGTGGCCCAATTATTAAACGTAAATATTTATAGGCTAATAGTTCGAAGTCTAGAACAGTAAACATTCTATTCAAATAAAAAGTTTTTTGGGGGGGTGACTAGAGATGTATTTTTTTCTTAAACTCAGAGGTGGCATTGTGTTTTGAGTTCTGTTTTAATATTGCAGCAAGCCACATTGATGAGCGGAATTCAAAGCATTAATTTACTGAACACTTTTTTCCCCCGTCTTTCCATCCACCAAAATAACCCCCGATATTTACCCAGAAAAACTATTCATTGTTTTTTGCACTGATTTTCACCTGTTTTTGTTGCTGTGGTAAAAAACACTGATAATTCTGGGAAAAATTAAATAAAATAGAAACTGAAAACAAAGGGCCCTGCATATATGACAGGGGGGCCACATAGCTGAGGGAGGTTTCCTAGTGGTCCACAGACCCCATAACATTTTCTGGCCCCATCCCACTTGCACTGGTCCCATGAAACAGGGATTTTTTTTTTAAGGGCATGTTTACATATACAGAGCTGCAATTGCACTGCTGCAGCGCATCTGCTGAAGATGCGCTATGCTGACAGGAAAGAGCTCTCACACTGGCATAATAAAATCACCTCCGCGAACGGCAGAAGCTATGTCGGCAAGAGAGCTTCTCCTACAGACATAGTGCTGTGCACATAGAATAACAGAAGATTAGGGTTGGAAGAGACCTCAGAAGGTCATCTAGTCCAATCCCCTGCTCAAAGCAGGACCAACACCAAGTAAATCATCCCAGCCAGGGCTTTGTCAAGCCGGGCCTTAAAAACCTCTAAGGATGGAGATTCCACCACCTCCCTAGGTAACCCATTCCAGTGCTTCACCACCCTCCTAGTGAAATAGTGTTTCCTAATATCCAACCTAGACCTCCCCCACTGCAACTTGAGACCATTGCTGCTTGGTTCTGTCATCTGTCACCACTGAGAACAGCCGAGATCCATCCGCTTTGGAACCCCCCTGAAGGCTGCTATCAAATCCCCCCTCACTCTTCTCTTCTGCAGACTAAATAAACCCAGTACCCTCAACCTCTCCTCATAAGTCATGCACCCCAGCCCCCAATCATTTTCGTTGCCCTCCACTGGACTCCCTCCAATTTGTCCATATCCATTCTGTAGTGGGGGGCCCAAAACTGGATGCAGTACTCCAGATGTGGCCCCACCAGTGCTGAATAGAGGGGAATAATGACTTGCTTCGATCTGCTGGCAACGCTCCTACTAATGCAGCCCAATATGCCATTAGCCTTCTTGGCAACAATGGCCCACTGCTGACTCATATCCAGCTTCTTGTCCACTCTAATCCCCAGGTCCTTTTCTGCAGAACTGCCGCTTAGCCTGTTGGTCCCCAGCCTGTAGCAGTACATGGGATTCTTCTGCCCTAAGTCCAGGACTCTGCACTGGTCCTTGTTGAACCTCATTAGATTTCTTTTGGCCCAATCCTCTAATTTGTCTTGGTCACTCTTGACCCCATCCTACCCTCCAGCGTATCTACCTCTCTCCCCAGCTTAGTGTCATCCACAAACTTGCTGAGGGTGCAATCCATCCCATCATCCAAATCATTAATGAAGATGTTGAACAAAACTGGCCCCAGGACCGACCCCTGGGGCACTCCGCTTGATACCGGCTGCCAACTAAACATTGAGACATTGATCGCTACCAGTTGAGCCTGATGATCTAGCCAGCTTTCTATCCACCTTATAGTCCATTCATCCATGGCATTTACCCATAATGAAAACAAATACCTTTTCTATTTAAAATGGCATTTCTTAGTCTCTTTAGTATCTCTGAATGCCCTTCAAATGCAATCTGGCACCATTACATTAATAAAAAAAGTTCTGTCTGTGTAGGAGGCCATTAAGAAATCTCTTCAGATGAATGAACCCTTCTTCATTGTAAATTGAGAATCAAATGTACTGGAACAAATATTTACAGGACATTTTTCTAAATTCACAGCTTGCATTTGCACCTATTTCTGGTAACCTTCAAGATTTCTGGTAGCGTGAGTTTATCAATTTCAAATTACAGCTGGATAAATTTCATGTCACATTAACACAATCAAGGAAACATCGCGATGCCCTTTTCGGGATCCTCAAATCTAATTTGCTTATCCCGTCAAGTACTGCATTTCCATTTCTCCCAATGAGGAATTAAACACTGCAATTTAACAGGTGAAATATTCTCCTGGCAGGGTTCACTTACTATGCTGCATGACCCAGGGTTAGATGCTACTGCAGCACACACATCTACGCAGCAACATGTTATCGTCATGGGATCTTCTTTACATAGACCAAGTTTTCTGTTTAAGTATTCTCCTTTTCATGATTGCATCTGAATGTCTTGGACTCCCCCAGTGGCGTAGCCAGGTGGAGGGAACAGGGGGAGAAATTAAAAATAAAAGGCAGCACTCACTGTGGTGCTTTTACTCACCCGGCGGCGCTCCGGGTCTTCGGCGGCGGGCCCTTCACTCGCTGCCGGTGTCTTCGGCAGCACTGAAGGTCTCGCCGCCAAAATCCCGCTGAAGACCCGGAGCGAGTGAAGGTCCCGCCGCCGAAGTGCCACCGAAGATCTGGAGCGCCGCCGGGTGAATAAAATAAAAGCGCTGCAGCGGGTGGCGCTTTTATTTTTTTTAAATCGCTCCCCCGGGTGAGTACAAAGGTGCCAGGAAATTGACACGGCGCCACTTGTGCTCAGTGGGGGAGCGACCGCTCCCCCCCTAGCTACGCTACTGCGCTCCCCTACAGATGTTGCCTGGATCAAAACATGAACTGAAACAGTACTGGTGAGAGTCTTGTCACTCCGTTACTCTAAGGCCTGGTCTAGACACAATTTTTCTACCAATGTAACTATATCATCAGATTGGGGTGCGATTGTTTACAGACACAGTTATGTCAGTACAAGCCCTACCGGAGACGCAGTTAACCGGTATAAAGATGTCTTACACCAGAACAGCTATAC
>NW_020664725.1:5544725-5593961 GCF_002925995.2 Terrapene triunguis
GAGAATCTAAAGGGATTTGCCTTAGTAAGTGTAAGGCCTTGTCTACACTTGTTGACAAAACAGTGGATGCGTATATACTGTGATGCAACTTTGACGGCAAAAATGCCCTGTTTTGGCGACAAAATAAAACCACCCCGACTAAAGACAAGACTATTTGCGCAAAATTTTTGTTGACAAAGTGCCAGTGTAGACACCACGCTTGATTTTATCACTTTAATTGGCCTCCACAAGGTGTCCCACAATGCCCATCGTGACCTCTCTGGCCATCAGTTTGAATTCCACTGCCCTGCAGCCAGATGAACAATCTGTCCCTCCCCCTTAGAAGCCAGGGGAATTTACGAAATTCCATTTCTTGTTTGCTTGGCCGGGAGAGGTCTCATCACATCTTCCCAGGTGACCATGGCAGGTTATCGCAGCAAACGCTCTCCCGCTTGGACCACTGTGGATCTGCTCAGTATATGGGGAAAGGAGGTTGTGCAGTCACAGCTGCACTTGAGCCGTAGGAATTGGGATACCTACAGGGGGATTTCTCGAAGTTTGTGAGAAAAGGGCTAGGATTGGGACATGCTGCAGTGCAGAGCGAAGATAAAGGAGCTGAGGCAGGCATACCATAAGGCAAGGAAGGCAAATCAGCGCTCTGGTGCTGCATCTAAGACCTGCCAGTTCTATCTGGATGCTATCCTCGGTGGCGACCCCACCTCCACCGTCAAGAGCCCCGTGGATACTTTGGCGGGCCTGGAGGCAGCGGAAAGAGGACCTAACCCAGAGGATGAAGTCATTGATGAAGAGGTGGAGTTAGACGACGAAGTGAAGCTCCCGGTGGGGTCGCCCAGTGGGGCAGGCAGCCAGGAACTGTTCACCACTCCAGAGATGTTTAGCCAGTCTCAGCAGTTGCTCTCCGGTGAGCAAGAAGCAGGAGAGGATATGCCTGGCAAGTGGCTGTGGTTTGTGTAATATGGAGGTGGGTTCAGGGAACAGAAATGTACAGGGCTGGCTATGTTTCTGTGTGCTGAACATTTCCCTGTGTAGCTAATCAGTACGGCAGAACAGGGTGTTGACGCACGCCGAGATCTCACGGGAATCCTCCAGAGAGATCTCTAGGGAAGTTTCCTGGAGGAAAGACGGAGCAAAGAAGACATGTTCCGGGAGATACTGCAATTCCCCAATGCAGAGAAAAGGCAACGCCAGGAGTGGAGGGAAGCTGAAAGGCAGGACAGAAAAGAAAATCAGGAGTTTGTTAAGGATGCTACTGAGCGGATGATTAAAGTAATGGAGGAGCAAAATGCAGATGCTGAAGTCCTTAATAATGCTGCAGACTGAGCAGATGCGTGCTCATGCTCTCCTGCAGAACATTCAGAACTCTTTTCCATGCCCCCACTTCCCCCAACTCTGCCTACACAGTGCTTTCTCCTTTCTGGGACTTCTCGGTTTCCCCTTCACTCCACCTCCTCGGACAACTTTCAAAATGATAGCTGGGCACGCGTGCACGCACACGCGCACACACACACACACAGATGGAGAGAGAGAGTGTATGTGTGCTTTCTTGTGCAATAAAAGCAAAGTTTTTGAATGGTAACATCTCTGTTTCCTAGAAATTGAGATAGCAGGCACTACCAATCCATACACAGGCAATTTAATCATTTGCTCTCTGGAATGTAAGGCCCCAAATGTCACCACTGCTTCCTAGGAAAACTACACGTAATGTAACATTGCAGCAACAATCAGAGATATAAGTTACTGCTTCTCATTTTCAAAGTGTTGCTTCAAAGCCTCCCTGCTTCGAATTGCCCCTCTCTGGGGCCCTCTGATAGCCCTACTATCTGGCTGCTCAAAATCAGCAACCAAGCAATCTATCTCAAAACTCCACCCCGAGCAAACCTTTCACTCGTAGCTTCACAAAGATTATGCAACACACAGCACGCGGCTATGACCATGGGAATATTATCTTCATTGAGGTTTAACCTGCCATAAAGGCATCGCCAGTGCGCCTTTAAGTTGCCAAAGGCACATTCCACTGTCATCCAGCACCTACTCAACCTGTTGTTAAACCGCTCCTTACTGCTTTCCAGGTTTCCTGTACAAGGTTTCATGAGCCACGGCTGTAAGGGGTACGCCAGAACTCCCAGGATCACTATGGGCATTTCAATATCCCCCACTGTAATCTTCTGGTCTGGAAAGGAAGTCCCCGCTTGTAGCTTTCTATACAGGCTGGTGTTCCTGAAGATGCGTGCATCATGTACCTTCCCGGACCACCCTGCGTTGATGTCAGTGAAACGCCCAGACTGATCCACAAGCGCCTGCAACACCATGGAGAAGTACCCCTTCCTATTGATGTACTCCGTCACAAGGTGGTCTGGTGCCAAATTGGAATGTGTGTGTCATCTATCGCCCCTCCACAGTTAGGGAAACCCATTTCTGCAAAGCCATCCACTTTTTCATGCACATTTCCCAGAGTCATGGTCCTTCGTAGCAGGATGTGATAAATAGCCCTGCACACTTGCATTAACGCAGCCCCAACTGTCAACTTCCCGACTCGAAACTGATTCAGTCTGTAGTTACCAGCTTCCACACAGCGATTGCCACACGCTTGTCTACTGATAGAGCAGCTCTCATTCTGGTATCCTTGCACTGCAGTGCTGGGGCGAGCTCTGCACACAGTTCCAGGAAGGTGGCTTTCCACAGCTGAAAGTTTTGTAGCCACTGCTCATCATCCCACACCTGCATGACAATATGATCCCACCATTCAGTGCTTGTTTCCTGAGCTCAAAAGTGATGGTCCACCCTCTGCAGCTGTTCTGTGAATGCCAAAAGCAATCTAAAGTTTCTCATATCCATATCACATTGCATGTCAGGCAATTGGAAGTCCTCTTCAGTTAGGAACTTTGCAATTAACTGCACTGCCATCCGCGATATCTTCATGACAGTTATCAGAGCATAGGAGAGCAGTGCCAGATCCATCCCTTCTCACAAATATGCTGGGGTGTGCAGCAAAGAAGGGCCACTGAAAAATGCCACAAAGGAAAACCGGAAGCCCATGGAATGCTGGGACAGAAAGCAATGCATCACGGGACATTGAGCCCGGTCCCAAGATGCGCCGCAATCCGCTCCACCTTCCCACAAGACCTAGCGGCAGAAGGTGTCAAGCTGGACTGTGGGATAAGTACCCACAGTGCACTGCTCACACTGTCGATGTTAGTGCCCCAAGTGTGGACGCGCTCTGCTGACAGAGGGAGTGAGTGTGAACATGTAATACCAATTTTTATAATAGCACTTTTTGAGTGTCGACAAAACACTGTAGTGTAGACAAGGCCTTATTTACTTAATACTTGAGGCCAGATCCTCAGCCAGTAAAAATCAGCTTAGTTCCACTGATTTCAACAGACCTATGCCAATTTACACCCGCCAAGGATCTAACTCTTAGAATTTTACAAGCCAATAAGCACTTACATACCATGAGGACAGCTGCTCTAACAAACAGATAGGCAAGGTAGAAACTGCATCAGGGTTTGCTGTATTCCTTTTACTTCCTACAGGAAATACTGCAAACATTACTTCCACTGGGTGGCAAAATCATCATGCATCTTAAATGCCCCCCATTTTGAGGGGGTCCTAGGCCCTACCTACATTGCGCACAAATAAGGTGTTCCTTCACTCCTGTTGTTGAAAATTATTTACATCAGAAACAAAGATTCATGAAACTGGGGTTACAGAGTCATTTAAATTAGTGGTAGAAATCCCACAGCATTTTAAGTCTCCTAATAGAATAGCCACACACTGGTCTTTGTCACACATGTGGGCTGAGACGTATCATAATCGTGGTCATGGACTACCGCATGCTGACAAAATTCAGATTGATGGCACTCCTTTCCCAGGGAGACGACATATTGCCTCCTAGGTGTTTGATGGTTTGGAAGCTCTGTGCTAGCATAGAAGCATTATGCATTTGGAAAGTTAGGCTCCTCACATCAGACAGTTAATTGTCTGTTTGACAGATACTCATTCTTTGGTGGCTATTTTTTTTTTTTTAATTAAATGCCATGCCTGAACTTTGGGTTATGCTCCCCCAAGGAGACATTAGGCATTTCAGCCATCCATGCTGTTTTCCCCTCCAGTGACTTTTCTCTCTGACCTCAATCTAGGGGGTGAGGATTGCTGATAACTGATTTATTGTTGTATTTAGTATTTATAGAGCACCATTGTTGTGCCTGGGACTTCTCGGCCTAATGAAAAAGCATGGCCCCCAGCACTGGGAAATTTATGATCCAAGTGGATTTACAACTCTACTGATAGTGATGTTTCTTGAGATGTTATTACTACCCAAGGAATCCTCCTTTAATAAGGTCTCTGCCAATACAAATTGATGTTGAAGACCAGTAGCCTTCAAATACTACTCAATAGGAATTGGAACTGGCATTGTTCAAGTGGACAGTATAGTAGGCCTAGACAGTATATTCTTGATCAGGGTGCTAAGAAGCATGATGTGTTAAGGAATTTGCTTTGCACAGCTTGCTGGAAACATATTTTCACTTCCTTCTGATTGCTCTCCCTTGCTTACTGGAGATTGTCCATCCACATAATAAATGCAGTATGTAATTTGGTACAGTTGACTGACGCTGTTAAAGAAAGGCCTAAAACAGAATAGCACAGGTGTTGCAGATTAGGACGAAGGTAAACTGGCAGAGCAGGGATCCAGGGCTAAAATAGCAGTGGGTCCTGCAAGACAGGAGTGAGGTGCATTGGCAGAGTTGTGAGGCATCCCAGAACTGGCATTAACAGGGCATTGTGCGGGTCACAGCTGAGGGGTGAGTTTATTTCAGCAATCAGGACTGCACTACAGGTGAGCCATCGGCCTACGGCTTTGCAGCAATCCAAACCTGAAGGTTAGTTCAGTTCAGGAGGCCAAATGTGCTAGTTTAAAAATAACTGGGCAGTTGGCCAAATTCTCCCCATCAGGCTTTTTCCCCTACCTTAAGGACCCCAGTTGCCTCTGATTTGCACTGGAGCGTCATCCCTCTTCAACTTGTGCCTGATCCAACTCATGTTGGAGCCAGGAGTTCTCCAAATCCTTGAGCACACCAGACAGCACAAGAGTGGGATTTGCAATACCACCATACGCTGAGTGCACAATTCAGCAGGGGAGTACCAGGGGAGGTGCTACAACAGGGGAGGTGCTACAAGAGCTTACTGGATGAGCTGTTGAGGTTTACGATCCTTTAAGATAGGGATCAAGGAAGACCATGGTGACTGTTGAGGGAAGGAGGCTGCAAAGCCACTGCCAGGGAAGGAAGGTATGAGTGGACATCTACCACCACAACCAGCCAGAAACACCAGGTGCCGTTCTCAGCTCCCAAACCTTCCAATAATCTTCAACACCAGAGGATAGTAGTAATTAAGGCATCTTGGATTTCCCCAACTTAAAAGCTTTAAAATCTGGTCACCCTAACCTAGAGGGGCTGTCTGATCTTGTACTACAGCTGCAGAAGTCATTAAGATGAGGGTAACATAGCAATGCTTTGTTAACACACTACCACTGTGGGTCACTGCAAACAGGCAGCACAAGTATCTCACACAGCACATTCTCTCAAATGACCGGTACTCCGTTTCCAGAGCCAAACCTATCAGGGCAAAATAAAAGAACTGTGTGGAGTCTCTACATACACCATCGCCTCCTACAAGTTCAGGACCAAGAACAGAACCGTATGGAGAGGATTAACAAGCAGGCTGACAGCACAAAAATTAAAAGCAGTGAAACCAGATGAATTTAGCACTTCCCAGTGCTTTGCAAATGTTAACTGATTAATCCTTCTATCACTTATGCGGGGAAAGTAAGTATTATTTCCATTGTACAGATGGAAAAATTAAGGCACTCAGAGATACAGGCTAAATGAGCAATGATACAGTAACATCAGGGTCCTGGGCTGGCTGACCAACATGGCGGGTGAAACTGTAAAAATTATGGAGATGTTAATGCAAAGTATACTATATACAGCGAAAAGAAATCTCTTCATGTCAAATGCTTATAACTTATCTCCAAGAAGAGGAAAATTGGAAAAAAGAAAACTGGAAAACTAGAACTACAGCATGATTTGTGTGACGCTGGTGCAATTCTCAAAGCAGCTAAACAGAAAACTAGAAAGTACTCAACCTATCTTTATTCCAGATCCAAGACCCCGGGGGAAAGACAGGCACTAATTGGGGAAAGACAAACGTTTCTTCAAGCAAACACGCCTGAGTCTCCTCTGCCCCACAAAACTAAAACTAGTACAGTGAGTCTACTGGGAATAATCATGCATTTTGGAAAGCAGAGCCAACACAATAGCTCCTGAAAAAGTGAAACAAGAGATGGGAATTGAAGGCTCAGACTACTGACCTGGGAGACTAATTCATTTCAAGTGTTTTAAATCAGCATTGTCAACACCTTACTGATTACATTATGTCTGTCTGCATTATGTGAAATAGAATGTTGAAGTCTGTCTCGAGGAATCGTGCAAGCTGGAGATGGAAAGACCTAGTAGGTCAGCTAATCCATCTCCCTGCCAATGCAGAATTGTTCTAATGCGTCCCCCAGTCTAGGTAGAACAAACAAACAGATGTATTGTATTTCATCTTCAAAATATAAAATGAGAAACTGGCATAACAAATTGTTTCAGTTGTATTTTTGTTTTATTTAATTTGGTTGTTTTTATGCTCTACTTGCAAACTATAACCCCAGCTCTTGTACACAAATTCATTTCTTTAGAAAGCCACTTTTTGTTATAAAGTAACGAAAGCTAATGAAAAAAAGTACTGCCATGAGCCAAATATTAGGGATCAGAAATCAAAACATAATTGTATAAACCACTGTGCGCATCATTTTTGCCCTCTGTCAAATAGAGATATTGAAACTTCCACACTTTTGTAGCCTTAGATGAACACAAGGGGGAGGGGATGTGTGGAGGGGGAGGTTTTGCCCTCCCCCCACATCCCGATATTTGACTTGGGTGATCTGGTCACCCTAGGGTTGGTGTCGTTCGGGGGGGACGGGGTGTTTTTTTAACACCCCTGAACGACAATAGTTTTGCCGACAAAGTGCCAGTGTAGACAAACCCTAAGTGAAAGTTTCAAGAACAAGGCTTTAAGCACATTTTTATTTTTTGGTTGTGTAATCAAAAACAATCAATCATTCTCACTTCATATGCATCACCACCTGTTAAAGGGAAGAGATTCCCTACAAACAGATTGTCATAAGAAAACATCTCTTTCCTGTAAAAGGAAAAGCGTGTCTTATTTTTCCAGGATTCGCTTTTCATTTGGGACATTAAAACCTTAGAAAAGAGCAGCTGTTAAAAAGAAAAACGAGAAGCTTTAAATAAACCCTTTTAAAGACTAGTAAAGGCACTCTAATTAATTTTAGAAAATGCCACGGTGAATAGGTCATTCCTACCATTGTTAATATACCCCTTACTGACTGCACTTAGGAAGGTAGCAGTACTGCAGCATTTAATCAACATATTGTTTCCTTGCCCTCTGAAACCATGATCATTCTCTCTTTAGTCCCTGGACAAGCTTTCAATACAGGCTGTGATGCGACCAACCTAGTTAAATGTTCTGCCGAGTTTCAGTTGAACTTTGAGACTCAAAAGTATCTATCAATTTGCCTAAAGTGTTTATTAATTTGCATGAATATTTAAAAGGCAGTTTCTATGCTTCCGTTAAAGAAGAACTGCACTGGAAGTCTAGCTCACTCAGAGTTCAGTAGCTATGGGCAACGTCTATCGTTCAATGGATTGTATTTTAGCAAAAAGCACTGCTAAGGTTGTACAGCAGCAAAATGTCATCGTTGTAATGGTCTTACACATTTTCCTAGGTATGCGTACACTCCCTCTCCACACACAGACACACTTACTTATTCCACTGAATCCCTTGCGACCCCTACTTGACAAAAAAAAACTAAAAACAAAACACACATTCCAATGCTGGATGGCACGTCATACGTTTTCAGTTGTAAATACAGTTGGACTGGCTGTCAAGGTGATTCACTTTGTTCAGTCAGCTAAAACAGCTCTGCCAGAAGAACCTTGATACCACTGATCAGGTTGCAAGTGCCTTCAAGGTGTCAAACGGCCAATTTTCAAAAGATGCCTTTCAAGTCCACTAGGCAAAAAAACCCAACAACAGACAAAAATAAAAACAAAGCCACCACTCCTAATTTTAAAGTTGTGTTTAAGAATGTAATCTTGTAAACTTAATCCCAAAGCAACAGATTCACTTCATCTAAAATAGGCTATGACTACACTAGCACTTTTGTCGGTCAGGCATGTGGAAAAACACACCTCTGAGCGACATCCGTTTCGCCAACAAAAGCACCAGTGTGGACAGTGCTATGTTGGCGGGAGACGCTCTCCCACCAACATAGCTACCGCTGCTCGTTAGGAGTGGTTTAATTATGTCAGTGGGAGAGCTTTCTCCCGTCGGCATAGAGCGGCTACACGGGAGACCTTACAGCAGGCGTAGCTGCAGCAGTACAGCTGTGCCACAGTAAGGTCTGTACTGCAGACATAGCTATAATCAATTCATCATCATGCTATGAAAGAGCAAGAGTGGCCGAGATTCAATGGAGCTATCCATTGTGGATTCTACTCTTCACCACTCCTAGGTCTGACAGCTTTGTTTACTGTTTTTAATCTCTCACACTGTTGTTCTGTTAGGCCTTAATTCAACAGTACTTCCCTCTTCAGCAAAGCACTGACATTTGCACGTAAATGCTTTGCTGAACTCAGATTAGTTTAAGTCAGAGAGAAAAATGAATGTACCAAGTGAAGCTCGCTAGTGCATTTCACTGTGCGTGTTGAAAGTAGTGCAAAAGGTACAACTGCACTAATGGTGAAAAATAAAATAGATATTTACAATTCAGTTTTAATGATCTAAGGTCTTATGGAGTAACAAAGGTCAAGATTTTTTTTTTTAATATAAATTGTCACCGCACAGTGTTCCCTTAGAACTTCCAAAGCACAAATCATCATTCTGGCCCCAATCCACTTACATACATGCTTAACTTTACTACCATGAGTAGACCCACTGAAATCATCCATGTTTGCAGGACTGGAGCCCAACGTAACAAAAGGTCCATTTTTTGTGCGAGGTGCCTCTAAATTTGGGATGGGCTCACACTAAAACCGCACAACTGAGCGCAGCATCTGAGCATGGGGATTCGAAACAAGGAAAGAGTGTCTGGTTGTTAAGGCACTAGGCTGGGACTCAGGAGATCTGAGGCAAGTATCGAGCTACGGTAATTTGCACCAGCTGAAGAGCTGCCTCTTGGTTTTAATTCTTGCCTCTGCCACAGACTTTCCAACGGCTTTGGACAAGTCAATTAATCTATCCCGTGCCTTAGTTCCCCTTCTATAAAATGAGGTTATTATTACTCTCTTCCCTACCCCTTGTCTTGTTTACTGACACTGTAAACTCTGAAGGGGAGGGACTCTCTCTTACTATGTGTCCTCAACATTTAGCACAAAGGTGTTCTAATCTCTGTCGGGGCCTTCAGGTGCTACCTTAACCACAATAAGAAGAATCTGAATCCAAACTGCCTTCAATTTGGGGAAATTCAGATTTGGACCAAGGTGTGTTCAAATGGCAAACTCTGACCTGAACTGGGCTACAGGAAATTAATTCAGGCCCATCTCTACTTTGAAATGTTTACAAAACATTTGATGGCAACGCAAAGCTACAACAACAGATTTAGTCTTCCCAAAAGTGAACTGGGAAAAGATGCTTTCGACACACTGAATAACCAAGTACAATCCGTTACAATTAGCCTTGCGTGCCGTACAGTGACAATTACTGTTCCTAACATGAGACAACACATGCTCAGTCAGCTAGCCAGTTTAGCAGAAAAAGCGTCTCTCCAGCTGAACCAAAACATAGAATATCAGGGTTGGAAGGGACCTCAGGAGGTCATCTAGTCCAACCCCCTGCTCAAAGCAGGACCAATCCCCAACTAAATCATGTAAAAAACTGTTATTGTTACTTTCATTCGTTCATTCATGCAGGGTCAATTGTTTAACTGAGCATATCTTTATGCAGATAAGCTCCCATCTACACTACAAAAATAGCCATGTGTAGACTAGTCTGTGTATCATGGTTTTAAGCCGTGTTATAGCCATGTCAGTCCCAGAATATAGAGAGACAAGGTGGGCGAGGTAATATCTTTTACTGGACCAACTTCTATTGTTGAGAGAGACAAGCTTTCGAGCTACAGAGTTCTTCTTCAGGTTTGGGAAAGGTACTCCTAGAGTCACACCTAAATACAAAGTCGAACAGATAGTTTAGCATAAGTAGTTAGCACATATTCTAAGGGACCATTCGAGGTGAAGTGGCCTGTTAATACCCCTGCAGTAATAGGACAAAAAAGCGTGTTAGCGAATGAACTCACACAGGAAAATGATAAAAGTCAAAATTACCATATCACCTGTGGGTGAACTCTTTTCACAAAGAGATCACTCCATATCTTACCTCTCTGTCCTCATCCTCAAAGGAAACCTGCACAACACTTTCAAATGATGAGTCTGGGAGCTTAAATTCATAACTTTGCTAGACACTAAAAATCATGTCTTAATAAAGAGACTGGACTTATTGCTTATTACAACAATCTGTAACCCACTAACCACCCTTTTTGTCCTATGACTACAGGGGTGTTAATGGACCATTTCACCTTGAATGGCCCCTTAGACTATGTGTTAACTACTTATGCTAAACTATCTGTTTGACCTTATATTTAACTGTGAGTACCTCTCCCAGACCTGAGGAAGAGCACTGTGTAGCTCGAAAGTTTGTCTCTCTCACCAACAGAAGTTGGCCCAATAAAAGATATTACCTCATCCATCTTGTCTCTCTATCAGGGTTATGGCTAACCATGCCATTTTTTTGTGCCTGGAGATGGTGAGGAAAAAACCAAATGTGACAATCATGATAGGCCGCCTATTCACTAGCAAATTTAGAGCCCGTCATCAACCCATTGCAACAACTGGTGGAACCAACGTTGAAGCACAGAAAGACCTCCGGCATTTTTACCACCATGTGGTCTGTCTATGCAGTAGCATCCTGGACGGCATGGTGGTTTAAAATTCGGTGGTCACGGGCATCCTATTTACACCTGCACTCCCACCCTTGCCACCATTATTGCAGCACAGCATGTTATTATAGAGCAGTGGTTCTCAAACTTTTGTACTGGTGACCCCTTTCTCATAGCAAGCCTATGAGTGCAACCCCCCTTATAAATTAAAAACTCATTTTTATATATTTAACACCATTATAAATGCTGGAAGAAAAGCGGGGTTTGGGGTGGAGGCTGACAGCTCACGACCCCCCATGTAATAACCTCACAACCCCGAGGGGTCCCGACCCCCAGTTTGAGAACCCCAGTTATAGAGCATAAAAGGCTAGCAAAGGTGCCACCTTAGAGAACCACGTTTTAGCCCTGGTACATACCCAGGTTAAACCATGATTATGACATTCTCCCCTCGCTGCCCCACTCCCATCCAAAAAAGGTCCGAGAAAACTGCATTAGCGCCCTCAACATGGTGCCTCAATCTCTGCTTTAAAAGAATACATTAAAGGAACCAGAGTCTGGAAGACCCTGGAGAAACAGAAGATGGTATCTTTGGGATTTTCTCACACTGCATGGTGCACATTCCTGGATGGGATACGTGCCAGTTCAGTGGTGGCAGAAATCACTTTCACGAACGCTGAAATAAAACTGCTGTCAGCTTGGGCCTAATGCACAAAGCTAGAAGAAGGTGGCATATCGAACAATCACAGCTTCCGTGACAGCCGCCATAATTCCTCTAGGCTGTCTCTTAAAGCAAGAGATCACTGATACCAGTGCACACCAGGCAATCTGCAAAAGAGACCTCTCTCGAAGATCACTTTGCACAGGGAAGGAAGATAGCTCAGACATTCTTTTTTAAAGCTTTCATTTAAATGTAGGGCAGGTTCGACGGAAATAATGCCCATAAGAAGTTAGTTAATATTCTAATATATAAAGTTAAAAAAAATACTAGTAATTCTCTCCAGGTTTCCTTGTTCTATATGGATTGACTTTAAAGTAAGGGCCCTGAGAGTTTGTGTGTAGGTGCCTTTTTGTACTTAAAATCCAGGGGAAGGCTTAGCATCCATAAGTGGGCCCAAATTTTCAAAGAACTCAACTTCCATTTAGGCCCCTAGGTTACCGTGGCCAGATTTTTTTAAAATCTCAGCTCTTCTTGAGAGCAACAGCAGCTGCCGTGTGCTGAGCCCTTGAAAATACCCCTGCTTAGTTAAGGTGCCTAACCAGGCGCTGTTAAGCACTCGGTTGTTTTGAAAATTTGCCACTAAATATTTAAGCAAAATAAAAAAAAGCTCTGTCTGTGTCTTACTTAGAATGCTTTGGGGGGCAGGAACTGTCTGTGTTTGGGGACTTTTGTACGATGCTGGACGTTGCTGAGGTTTAAACCATTTGAGGACTTCAGTAGCTCAGCCAGAGGTGAGGGGTCTATTACAGGAGTGGGTGGGTGAGGTGCTGTGGCCTGCAACGTGCAGGAGATGATGATAATGGTCCCTTCTGGCCTTAAAGTCTATGAGTCTATACGAGTCTAGAGAAGCTTAAAGCAGCAGAATTTTGCGACTCTGCTGCTGGATAAGGAAAACACTATCTGGCCCTCTCCACATCTGGAAATTATTACTAAAACTCCGCACTGTTCAAGTATCATGCACACACATTGACCTTGACCAACTAAATGAAGAACAAGTGTTAACTTGTGTCTACCCTAGGTAAAATGGCATGGAAATGTCGGAGTCAGCTAAAACGTGTTAGCTAATTCCAACCGAACCTCAATATTTTAACCGAATAAGGACAAAGCCATAGTGTAAAGACTGGTGTACTTCAGGAAAATTTGTACCAATGCAGCTGCACTGGTGAAATCCCCTAACAAAACCATGCTGACCCAGTTCAAAACATGCCGCCCCAGTGCGATTACTGGTGCTACTCCTATGTTACATCAATACAAAATAATAGCTATACCACTACAAATATTCCAGTATCAACAGCCCCTCAGAGAATCAAAGAGCAATTACTTTGTCCTGCTGGAATCATTTTTGATTGTTAAATCTATTTTAAAAGAAAAACACACAAAAGAAACTCTGATCCTCTTGTCTAATATTCTCAAGGGTACAGCTGCAACCACTACTATCCAATCATTTCACCTTCAACACCCACACACGCATTTGTGTTACAAAGCATTCAAGCTGGCATGCATGTCTGCTATGAATGGACCCCTGCTGCTATGTTTCCGGAGACAAATAGGAGAAGAACAATTAGCAAAGGCTTCAATCTAATGTAGATTTGGGGTGGCGGGGGTGCTGGGGAGACAAAGGGATAGTTACATCATAAAATAAAATTTAACTTTAAAGACCATTTGGAGGATTTTTGGGGACTTGGTTTGTTGCATTGTAAGCCAGAGCATTGGTGGTGGTGGTGGCAGCTTTGCTTTTTGTTTGGAGGTGGAGGGAGGAAAAGCAAAAGCATTTTTCCCCCCCATGGAATTAACTTCGCTTCAACTTGAAGTTGTTGACTTTGTGTCTGAGCATTCTAGGTCTTCCAAAATGGATAAGGGTGCTACCTTGTCATAAGTCTTTTATTATTACTATCATTTACTACTACTACATTTGTATAGTATTCATTTTGTGATGCGAATTTTATTAACGTGTATAAACATGAAAGTCCTGCCCCAAAGGGCTCGCAATCTAAAGCATGCTTTGAAATTCAAAAATCCTTTCTTGACCCATATTCCTTTTACTGTTATGTCTTGTACGCATTAATGTGGCATTGAGAGGCCCAAATTGAGATTGGATCCCAACTGTGCTAAGCACTGCCCTTACACATGGTAGGAGATTGTAAGCTCTTTGAGGCAAGGACAAGCTAAATAGACAAGACAGACAAAAGATGAGAGGAGGAAATATTTATCCTCTATTTTACTGATAGGGAACTGAAGTAGAGAAAGATCGAGTGACTTGTCCAAGATCAGAAAGGACGTCTGTAGCAGAGGCAGGAATTGAACCCAGATCTCCTTAGTCTCTGTCAGAGCCTTATCCACAAAGAGCATTTTTGATTTTCAAGAAGCATTTGCCAAATAATCAATATTATATATATATTTTATATAGCAAGTAGCTGAAAACAAGATTTTCGCCTTTGCCTCACCAAGGCCCCAAACAAACTGTGCTACAGACTTGCCTTTTTTCAGTCAACCACATCCATGGCAGTTTCATGAAGAAATCTATGTGAACATCGTGAAATATCTTCCATATATCCCAAGGACACTCATCTAGCTCTGTGGCCATCTGATGCCTGCTAGCTGCCAAAGACCATGAAGCATCTCTATATTATTGTTTGATTAGCTCCAAGAAAAAAAGCTACACATTTGAGTAAAGATGAAGATGGGTGGTATTTGGGGGATTTTTTTTTTTTTAAGTGTACTGGGAATAGTTCGGACATTCCAGAAAAGTGTGACCAAAACCAAAACCTTTTTAAATCACACCATGAAAAAAATTAACCAGGAATTTTCACCCATCATTAAACAAAAGTGTTAAACAGAGTGCTTTAAACCATTAAGTTCTTCTGCAAGCCCTATAATTTTAAATCACAGGCAGGCAAAGAAAGTGTCCCTGAATTACTTGCCAAACCCCAACTTGGTTTTAAGAAAAAAAGGTGAACTGCACATTCACAAACTATGCAAGAGTGACGGTAAGAACAATAGGATGCTCACCTTGACAAGCATTCATGGGGGAAAAGGTATAAAAGATGTTTAATTACCTATGTAGGTGGCAGTGGTGGAATGTATGAAAAAGCTCCAGCAAAAGGGTTTTGCATTTCCTTCTCCCCCAAGAGAATACATTTGCATTAATAAGCTACTTCTGCGTGGGGAATGCCAGAAAAAATAATTTTAAAATGATTACAGGAATAATAACTTACTGAGAACAGGCCACAGTCTGCCACCATTGCATGTCCCACTCAACCCAAATAAATACAGATACCAGAGATCATCAAAGGGGATTGGCTATGCAGAGACATTTGCAACCAGTACAATTATATTACACGTATAAGGGAACAGAAAAGGTGCCTGATGCAAACTGATTAAAGACTCCAGGAAACCAACCGTAGAAATAAGTGAAGGGTGGTGGAATGACTCAGCAGGAAGAAAGCCAGCTGCAGACAGCGTGGTCTTTTCCCGAACCAACAGTATTTATCACAAGAAAGTAAAATAAATTAAGATAAACAGAAATAGTTCCCAGCTTGGGATTCAACCCAGCCCTATGGACTCCTGTGTGAGCAGCTGGGCCTTCTGGCTCCCAAGCAGCCATTCTTACTGCCCTTCTCTGAATACCTGAGCAAATAAACAGAGGAAACGGAGCTGGAGTTAAGCTTTTGTTCACCAGTGCTTCTGCACTGCATTTACAAGGCATTTTTCTACACAGAGACAGCTTTGACTGAGGAATAATGGGCTAGGAAGATACAGCAGCTGAAGCTGCAACCACGAAAGCTATTTGAGAGCAGTTAGATGAGTGCACAGAGGAGACATGCACTAGTGCAGAGGAGCTGGCACAAATCAGGGCACAGGCCAGCAACTGGGTGGGGTTGCAGCAGAACAAGGATGCAGTAGTCTCCTTTCTCCAAGGGCATCAAGCCAGAGAGGGGGTGTTGTCAGGGCAGCAAAATAACCAGCCAATTCCTCGTATTCCTGCTGAAGCCTTCTCCAATGGGGGTCCTCTGTTGAGTAACAGGCCCAAACTAAAGCTTCCCTTCCTTCTGCATTTTCCCAATGGACAGAATAGGTGGAAATGTTCCCTGCCCTCCCCCTGGCGGTGTAATCCTCTTGAGGCTTAGCAGTCCTGGCCGGTAGACCCCACGGTAACTTGACCTAAGGTATGCCGAACCCAGCTACGTTATTCACCTGGCTGGAGTTGCGTAATGTAGGTTGACTTACTGCGGTAGTGTAGACGGGTGGGGGGGGAGGGGGTTGCTGCACAAGAAGAGATTAAATGATTTAACCCTCCCCTTCCCCCCGCCGAGTCAGAGTCTGGAATAGAAGGAACCCAGGAGTCCTTTCCTTATTACCATTAAAGAACACTCCCTTCTCTCACGTAGCGCAGTCTCCTTTTCATAAGATTTGACCAATAACTCCTCTCTTTCAAGTTCATGCTGATAATCTGATTGCACACAAGAGCAGCACTGACGTAATGCAGAGGTGCAAATTTTCCCTTAGGTGGCAGCCTGCAAAAAATAATGAGAGACGAGAGGGAAATGTTGTTGCAAACAGAGAGCTGTCTGAAGAGTAGCATATAGCAATTCAACTGTTTTCCCACAATGACTAAGTGAAGCTAATATTTCTGTCCAATCCAGAGGCTGGAATATTTCACTGCAAACTGTTAATTGTCCCAAGTCACATTGTCGGTCATAAAATGCCTTTATGAACAAAGTATAAAAAAGCTGAGTGATCTGGCAAAGGGCATAAAATAAGAAAACAGTTTTGTGCCATAATTTTACGGCACAAATCTGGTTTTTTTATTTTAGTTTGTTTTTAAAAACCTAAAAAGGGTCAGAGGAGCTGTAATGGCTTAACCTGAAAAGGTAAAAAAAAAAGGCTGTGCTTACTCAACTCCACCAAAAATAAGAGCTTAAAAAAAGAAGTTAAAAAGATAGTGAAATGAAGTGATAGAAAGTGGAAATATAATGCATGATAGACAGCACTTGCAATAGATTTCTGCTAAGAATAATGCTTACAAAGCAGCCAAACAGCCAACAAAAATCTCCTGGAAAGTGAGTCAACTGCCACTCATTCCCTGAATTGTTAGCCCCATTACCATAATGCTATGAAAAGAAAGCTCATCCTGTCAGCAGGTCTCAAGCCAGTCAAAGGAAAAACTCTAGTGTAATATAAAAGAGATTCTAAACACTAAATCTGATTACAAAAGAGAGGAAAACCGCTCTAGAGAAAAATGAAGAGCCTGAAATAGAACAAAAAAAAAAAAATTAATAACCAAAGGGGAGGGCATCAGGCTGACAGAGGAAATTCAAGACCCATTAGAAATCAATGGAAATTATTTCAGGCCCTGTTTACACTAAGGCACTAGGAACCTTTGAAAATTTTACCCAAGTGACTGAGGGCTGGTCTACACTGGGGAGGGTCGATGTAAGATATGCAAACTTCAGCTACGCAAATAGCATAGCTGAAGTCGAAGTATCCTATTCGACTTACCCCGCTGTGAGGACGGCGGCAAATCGACCGCCGCGGCTCCCCCATCGACGCCGCTTACTCCTCCTGACGAGGTGGAGTACGCGCGTCGATTCGGGGATCAATTTATCGCGTTTTGATGAGACGCGATAAATCGATCCCCGAGAGATCGATTTCTGCCCGCCGATCCAGGCAGGTAGTGAAGACGTGCCCTTAGAAGACTAGGTTGCCAGATGTTGTGAAGTCCTAAACTATAACAGGATACAAAAAAGAACTAGATAAGCTAATGGAGTATAGATCCATCAATGGCTATTAGCCAAGATGGTCAGGGATGCATCCCTATGCTCTGGGTGTCCCTAGCCTCTGGCTCCCAGAAGTTGGAGTAGATGAGGGGATGGATCACTCAATGATTGCCTGTTCTGAGGCACCTGGCATTGGCCACTGTTGGAAGACATGATACTGGGCTAGATGGGACTATTGGTCTGACCCGGTATGGCCATTCTTATGTTAAGTCCCCATTTTCAAAAAGAATTGAGGCATTTAAGACCTAGCTTTCACTGAAAGTCAATGGAACTTACATTTCTAGATGTCTGAGTCCCTTTTGAAAGTTATACCCATAGTCTAAACATTTCTCATAGTGAAAATTGTTATTCTACTCCTCTGTGTTAGCATTATTGGGACCCCCTACATACTTGTGAACCAGTATTTTTTAACACTGAGCAGCGTTAAAGGCACAGAGTATATCAAGTGACTTTGTGCTTAAAACGGTGCAGGTAACCAGTGACTTATCTACACTCGTGCTAGCAAGATGTTAGCAAGGGTGGGAAACATTTAGAAAATTTCCCTCATGTAGACATGGTCTCAAAGTTGTAGTTTTTAAGGTAAATTTTAACTCACTGGTTGTTTTGTTTGTTTGGTTTTGGGTGTGTTTTTTTGTTTGGTTGGTTTTTTAACGGTTATTGTAATATCTTGTTTGAAAGTTATCTTTGAAAAAGAAACAACTCTGAAATGGCTGATTTCCAAAGGACTCTTGAATATTCTCACTTCCCCCATGCATCAGGAAACAGGGTCTCTTGCAGGAAAATATAAAGCTGGATCACTCAGGTGACATCTCCCCCACTGCAAACTGCCACCCTGAGATACTGCAAACACCACTGAATGGAGCTACTGGTACCGTAGACCAGATTGTTTCATTGGGGACCTTCCTGTGCAGCTCTGTCCCAGCATACAAAGAGGAGGAACATACCACCATTCCCAAATCATCCCCCATGCAGAACACTCGGGGGGAAGAGTGTGCTAGGGTTCACATGGCCAGGTGGCTGTATCTATTTATGCACACCCCCTTTCTGTGTTATGGACTCTCCTTCCCTTTAGAGGGCCTGGGGACAGCTATGCTCAAAGGAAGCTCAGGCTGCGTGGCCCAGTTAAGCAGATAGCCTAGGCCTCCAGCAAATTGGATCTCCCCAAAAGGCACTTCAGCCTGGTGAAAAATTATTGGGTGAGATTCTTCAGGCTGTGTTATTGCAGGAGGTCAGACCAGACAACCATAATGCTTCCCTTTGGCCTTAAAATCTAGCAATCTATCATCCGGGACTGTATCTCTGACTGTCTGACAGAGATCTCCCCCTCCCCACCTCCCACCCTGTTCACTCCTATGCACATACACACACAGAATAACCTGTTAGAAAGTCAGTGACAGAATCCCATTGAGAGAGGATGAGTCTGTCATCCTCAACTCTTTCTGAATAGTACTTACCTCCATGAATATTTCCCGTGATTTTAATTCACAGAATAAGGTGCTCTCAGCCTAAGCAGAGGTGACAGAATCTAAACATGAGTTTCCTATCTCCTATTTGGGTCTTTCCACCCAAAAGAACAATCTGGCCCCATGACAAGTATTTAAAAAAAAAACCTGTTTTGAAAACTCAAGTTTAACAGTTCCGTTCTTATTTAAAAAATA
This sequence comes from Terrapene triunguis, assembly GCF_002925995.2. Classification (NCBI taxonomy): domain Eukaryota; kingdom Metazoa; phylum Chordata; order Testudines; family Emydidae; genus Terrapene; species Terrapene triunguis. The sequence continues at coordinate 5,563,932 of NW_020664725.1, forward strand.
TTGAGCTATCTACTGCAGCTTTCCTTTAAGGCCAAATGGAACATGAATGAAGACGCTATTGCTCTGTTCTTATCTAATCTCTGCAATTTATCATGTTAATCAGATAATTATCCACAGATTCTTACATTAAACGCAAGATTTAGTGACAAGTTTTGCAAGAGAACTCTCAGCGTTAATTAGCGTGAATTTCCTAGGATTCTCAAGGCTAATTTTAAAAGCTTTTCGAGCAAAATTTAAAAAGGCCTCCAACTTCATTAACAACACCCTGTTACGCTTTACTTTTCTCTTTAATGAATAAGTGAACAATACCATCCTGCACTTTTATGTCATCTGCAGCCGTCTCCTCACCAAATTATGAAAACCCTACAGGGGAGAGCAAGTTTAGTCAAGAAGCACATTTTCTTTTCTTGGCATAATATCTTGCCTCTTAGTTGGACAAAGATTGATACTGCCTTCCATTACCATTACAGTGTATAATTAGTACTTTCTACCCGGTCTTGTTTTATAATAAATATAGAAGCCTCTGGATGTGCTAATTAAAATGATATAATTTTATTTTTCTACTGAGCACAGTAAGTTCTACTGTAAGGAAATACAAAGTATTACTAAGAAAGAAGCAAGATCAACCGAACAAAGCATGGGAGTGGTGCTCAAAATTATCAGCTCTGCAACCAACTCACCATGTTACTTTGGTCAAGTGACTTAGGCCAAAGTTTTCACAAGTGTCTTCCATTTTGATTGCTTCAGATTTGGGCCACAGGTGTCTCAAAATGGGCATTTAAAAACTAGGGCACCCAAAATGAGTGGACAATTGTGAAAATACTGGCCTAAACCAATATGTACCTCAGTACCCTCATCGGTAAAGTAAGGATATTGCTACTTGCCTACTGGTGCACAGGGATCTTGGGAAGTTCAATTTATTACTATTTGTAAGCCACTTGTAGGATGGAAGGTGTTAATGTATTATTTTTATTGCAGACTCAGACTTTAAGGCCAGAAGGGACCACCATGATGATCTAGTCTACACCATGCATCTAGTCAAGCCACATTACCTCGCCCACCCACTGCGCTCTTACAGGGACAGAGTCCTAATTGAATATAAAAATAGGTCTGTTAGGTTCCGAGGCTCATTACAATTCTATCAAGGGCCCTTTGCCACACTAATTTTTCTACTCTATTCAATTTAGGTTCATATACTGCATCCAGCATTGTAGAATCTGAGCCACAACCCTGAACTACGTGTTCCTTTGAAATAGCCATAGAGCAGAGAGTCTCTGTGTTCCAAAAATGCTTGGTCCCAAGACCAGTAGGTGCTCGGATATGATAATAATAGTGAGCATGGAAGTAGATACATTTGATTGATAGGACAGTTAGCGCTGTATATGTTCTGGTGCAGTGTATATACCAGATTAAAAAATAAATGTCCTAAACAATGTTTACCTGCTCCCTTCAGGATTAGTACCATAAATGAATGTTCCAAGTAAGCATTATGTTTAGATCTTTACGAAATATATATTGTATATTAAACCCACTATTGCCAAGTGACTCTTCTAGGTGTATAATAAATAACTGGCAGATAATTCTGGTGGCCATCTAATTAACCCCCTATTACAACAGCATTGAGGAGGACACAGAAAATGATTTCTAAAACCCGTATTTCCTGTTCTGTTCTATACATTTACACTACACACATCACCATGGCATCTACGTATCAGCACCTTCGCAACAGCGCTGAGAGACAGAGGAAAAAATAAAATAGATTAAACAGACATTTCCCCAAGGGTGCACTTGTCACAGATCCCAACTCTTGCATTCAAGCTCCTAGTATGTGATCTGGGGGCACATTATTACAGCTCAAGGGCTTTCTGACCCTCAGCGAATCGCAAAGCAGCATGTTCCTGCACCTGCCCATAATACTGGTTCCCCCTAGTGCTGACCGTTAATGAGGCACGCACTTCAGGAGTATTTATATGCTATTTCAAGAGTTCTCATTATCGGGACCCTGCCGCTACTTTGCTCCCATCTATCTGAAACTCCCCACCCTCATTTAGCGGTATGGGACGGGCAGGATGTTTGCAACCCCTTCAACTTCTGTTCATAGTGATACCAGGGTGCCTAAATTAATCCAATCTCTCTGCAAATGAAAGTCTAGCGCATGCACCTGGGAACCCCCATTGCACCTGGGTTCCTCCATTGCACCTGGGTTGTTGCTCAACATGGTTGAGCAGTCTCCTCATTGGTGTTCTTCAACTTTGCATTTCAACATTATTTATTTTATACAAGTGTGTATTGGGTCAATAAAAATCCTGCGACTTTAAACACACCTTGGTGCAGTGTGCACTACTGTTTAACTCAGGCTCCAAAGAATGAATAGGTGAAGGAACAAACCCATAATTTCCAAAGGGTTTTGTTTTAACCAGCCAGGTCCAGCCAGCAACATCTGTTCATTATTTGCAATATTCCTAGTCTTTCTTGTCAGGAAGGTGGCTGGTCTGGTTGTTGTGTGGATTCCATCAGTAATTCAGCATCAGGGTAAACTGCCAAAAAAGTTCTTTCCATAAACCCCAAATATGCAATGCCATTTTGTGAAATTCTGCCTGTAGATGCATAAACATTTTCTTCCATTAACTAGGAGTTTGCAGTTTCCTACGGCTTGTCTACACAGGGAAGTTATGTGAAATAGGCAAAGGTGTGAATTTAAAGTGCAATAGGTATTCTGCACTAGCTCTTCATATGGACACGCTTACTTCACACTAAGAGAGACTTTTTGCACTTAATCCCCTTCCAAAAGAGGCATAAGAGTGTCCGCACAGGGAGCTCCTGAGGGATAACTAGAGACATGGCGGGTGAAGTAATATCTTTTGTTGGGCCAACTTCTGTTGGTGAGAGATACACGTTTCAAGCTTACACACAGCTCTTCTTTGGATCGGCACTAGCTATTTCGGGCTATTTCCATATGTAGACAACCCCTCACTATGACTTTCAGCTTCTGGAGATTTCAGTCTATGGTAATGCATTTTCTAGCACAATGCCAGAACAACATGTGTATGTGTGAGAAAGAAAAGAAAAATGGGATGATCTCGTATTCCCTTGTGGGCCATAGGAGACTCTTCAGAAACTTCATTTTATAAAGAAAAACATCTTGATTCAAAAAACAAACCATGTTTTAATTTCAAAGTCTGTGTAAACATCTGCTGGTGTTCAACAAAATATTTTTAATCACAATTGGTATTTGTAATCGATCCCATATCCAATGTCAATATTTTGTTAGCAGTAATCTGATATGTAATCTAATTTGCACAGCCTAGCACACTAGCCCAAGAGACATCTTGTCTTCCACTGGCTACTATAGAGAAAAAGAAAAAATATATATACATATAAAAAAACTGGAACAAGATTGTTAATCTTATTTGTTGTGTCCCAAGGGGTGGATTTCATTATTTTATTGTGAGTCCCACAATATTTGGCATTCTTCTAAAAGCCACAGCTCCTGGAAGTGTAAGTGTAAGTGTAAAAGTGTGTGTGTGTGTGTGTGTGTGTGTGTGTGTGTGTGTGTGTGTGTGTCCAAAGTGCACCCTAAAGACTCAAAAACCAGAAGACAAATAAAGAGAACCCAAATTCTATAATTAAAAAATAATAATATAATGATTTTTGGATACTAACTCATGGTTTTTTTTAACGCCTGAGATCATCAATATTATAGATGAAAAGCAACCTTGGGAGACCCTCATTTACTTCAGATGAGACTGCTGGTCTCCTGGGGCACTGTGCACACACAGAGTCCTTAGTCTCAGTTGGGAAGCCCCAAGAGGATATTTGCCTTCCCAGTCAACGTGTACATGCTACAGATGGGATTTTTAAAAAGCATTCACCACTGACCTAATTGCTCCCATTGGAGTTGATGGAAAAACCCCACACAGCCACCAAATCAGCTGCCTTCCTAAAAGGAATGTTTAGGCAACTACAGAACGGGGAAACTCTCACTGACTTCCATGGGAGCTAAACTAGGCTAATACTGAGTGCCAACACTTCTGCATACCCAGGTTGGGAATTATGACTGGAGAGAAATATGGAGAGTCCAGAATTAAAGAGCTGGACTGTACCCCTTTAAAATCGTCCCCTGAATAGTCTCTGATTCATGAGAATCAGTCTAGCCATGTTAATAACATTTAATGATGCCATTTTTTGGCCTTACACAGAACCTTCTACTGAAGATCCCAAAGCATTTTACACAGCTACCTGACAGAGAGGCTCTGTAAGTATTATCCTCATTTTACTCACAGCATGGGATTGTGAATCAGCATAAAATCATGAATTATCTCCTCCCTCCCCCCAAATGAAGGGAAGCTGGTATCACATTTAATTTCATCATTTTAGCACGTGCCGTGATCAGTGTCAGCACATACAGGAAGGAAACTAAGACCTCCAGGAAGTCAAAAACAAACATAAAAAATTCAAGGAAAATTAAATGAAAAGCACCTAAGCATTGAGTGTATACCACAATTTATATGTAAATCTCAAATCAATACCAACCTTTTAAAATTATTCCTCTGCACAGGCATGCCAAGACAAATACATTATCTGAAGTACTTGTACTATTTTAACTGAACAAAACTCAAAATTCCTCTTCCCCTTCCACAAAAGGAAGAGAGAAAACGAGAGGAAACAAGTCAAACGCGTGGGTATTGTCTCTTTCAACTCACTCATATTTTGTGTGTATATATATATGCCCTTAAAAAGGTATTGTATGTATGCATGCGTCTGACATCTTTTCATCAGTTTTAAGAGAGGCCTGTTTCCCCTTCACGTGGCTGCATCTCATTCATCTGTGCAACACTTGTACATGACAAGAGGCCCAAGGTCTGGGCAACAGCCACAAAAGCAGATGTCAGGAAAATAAAAACTGTAAAACACATCATTATTTAGCACCACAATATTACAGTTCTTTCCCTCCTCCAATCTGATCCCTGATGGCAGTTTGGTAGTATTACTTTTCAGGACACCCTACTCATTAACCCCAATTTATGGAGAACCAAAGCTGCTAAGATAAACAGTAGAAAGACAAATGAGCAGATCGTTCAACTAGGCTTAGCAACAGCCTCCATTGACACAAAAAGTAACAGGTAATTGAAAATGAATGGAAGCAGTTTGTTGTAAATATGTACCACGGTATCTTTCAAGACATGCTAAGCATGAAGAATCAAACCACAGGAAAACAAAATATTGATTTATCAGGCCAATTTCAATCTCAGGCTTTTATGAAACACCTGGCAATTTAGCATCACTGATAAAAATCATTTTAGAACCTAAGAGTATTTGTGACCTATTTAGTACCGACTGAAGGAAGCAAAAAATATTTAAGATGCATGCAAGTGGAATTTCCCAATGTAACCTAATGTCCTGTCTTAAAAAGCGGTTGCTAACGAAATTAATTAAGATTGCGTTTATATAGTACCTTTCATCTGCAATCATTGAACAGAAAAATCACTAAGACATGACAAACCCTTCATAGCAGTGCTAGTCAACTTCTGCCTGCTGGATGGTAGGAATCAACTTGGGGTAACTGATCAATAGTGGGCCACAGACTTTGGTGGAACTGGAATCACCATTAATGTCTAAAGTCAGATTCTCCCACTGCTGGATTCAAATAACCTCCATCTGTTTCACTTCAGAGATTCAGGGTATGTTTTCCCACTTAGGTGCTTTTTGGACCCACATGTCGCTTCACAGAAAAATTCAATTTTCCACAGAACAAGCCCAGAACTGATCAAAAAAAGGACACACAACTGGAGTCATGCCAGTTTCTCCCTGTGTAAAACCTCCACTGAAAACGGCCTTGCAGTGCACCAGATGATCAGAGTGGACTGCAGCGACAATATGTACTTTGATATGACCCAGAACGTGGTGCCAGATTTGAAGAGCAGCTGCCTTCCAGCTGGCATGGCTATATATATTCTTTCAAGCAGAACAGGCAGCCAAAAGGTTCTCAAGCTACTCCATTGCCACTGTTTTTGGGGGATTATAATTATTATTATTTTCCATCATTTAGTTATTTGTTTGTTTGTTTGTTCTAAGTGTGGTCAGTGATACATTCCCACACTAAACCCTATAGCATGTTGACTCATCTGAAAATAATTCAGATAATAATTATCTTTGCACCAAAACCCCCTTGCCAAAAAATAAGCCCACAATGGAATACTCACACTCAAGAAACTGAGTTTTATATCCCTTGAAGGGGATTTTAAAAACCATCATGGTAGCTGACGGGCCTGGAGTTTTAGAATTCCACCTGTCCTGCCAGGTCAAAATTTCAGATGTTGACACCTAAAGATGATCTGGTTTTTAAGAGGTGCCCAGCACACAGATAACCTATTGAAGTTAGTGGAGTGACACTGGATTAAGTGTATATGGGTGTAATAGAGATCCAAATCTGGTCAAATATATAGGAAGGATGGTTTTGCAATTAAGGCACAGGACGGACTCAGGATATCTGGGTACAGCTCCCAGTTCTGCCACAAACTTCCTCTATGATCCTGGGCAAGTCACAATCTCTCTGTGCCTCAGTTACTCATCTGTAAAATGGAGATATTGATACTTCCTTTCTCTCACTCAGTGACTTGTCTATTTGGACTGTAAGTTCTTCAGGGCAGGAACTATATCTCACTACACATATGTACAATATCTAACCCAATGACATCAGTCGGTGCCTTTAGGCGTGACCATAAGACAAATAACAATTTGTAACAGAAAACAGCCATTTTGCTTAACTTGCAGAGTTCTGAGTATGTATTTCATACTGAAATAAAATCCATATACAAGAAAAAAATTATTAATGTTTTAACTGTAAAAAATATTTTAGTATACAATTACTAAGTGCAGTTCCAAATAATGGATTAAAACTTGGCAACAAAGCTAAGTTGCCTGCAAATAGAACTTTTCATCTATGTAAGTTTAAAATCAGTGACCACGAGAGACGAGAGAGTACGTCAAATTTCGGGTGCGGGAGAGTAAAGAGGGATTTCATTCTGTATTGAAAAATGGAACACTGAAGAAATTAAACTTCAGATTTTTAAATTCTAGTCCTATGCAGAAATAACTTGATTCTGTCCTTAAAATGACTTGAGTGCAATTTCTAGGTAGCAAGGCCAACAAAAAAGATTGTTAAAGGGATAACAACCAAGGTCAGTCTGTGGATGTCTGATGCAGTACACTGTGCGGCAGTCGGGGCTTGTCTAGAGCTCTTCAGGAACAAGCTATTCCTGAATAAATCCATGTGTAGACACTCCTATTCCAAAATAACAGCGCCTTGTTCCTGTTAAGCTTAACCACTAATTTAACTTTCAAAGGGGTTACACTTAACAAGAACAAGGCACCTTCACTGCAGAATAATAGTGTCCATACATGGAGTTATTTGAAATGATTCCCACTAAGGCCTGGTCTACACTAGCAAATTAGCCTGGTATAACTACTTCACTCTCACAAGTGTGAAAAATCCACACCACTGAACGATGTGGTTAAACCAACCTAATTCTCCCATTGACCTACCTACCACCTCTTGGGGAGGCAGATTATTCATAGATTCATAGATTCTAGGACTGGAAGGGACCTCGAGAGGTCATCGAGTCCAGTCCCCTGCCCGCATGGCAGGACCAAATACTGTCTAGACCATCCCTGATAGACATTTATCTAACCTACTCTTAAATATCTCCAGAGATGGAGATTCCACAACCTCCCTAGGCAATTTATTCCAGTGTTTAACCACCCTGACAGTTAGGAACTTTTTCCTAATGTCCTACCTAGACCTCCCTTGCTGCAGTTTAAGCCCATTGCTTCTTGTTCTATCCTCAGAGGCTAAGGTGAACAAGTTTTCTCCCTCCTTGTTATGACACCCTTTTAGATACCTGAAAACTGCTATCATGTCCCCTCTCAGTCTTCTCTTTTCCAAACTAAACAAACCCAATTCTTTCAGCCTTCCTTCATAGGTCATGTTCTCAAGACCTTTAATCATTCTTGTTGCTCTTCTCTGGACCCTTTCCAATTTCTCCACATCTTTCTTGAAATGCGGTGCCCAGAACTGGACACAATACTCCAGCTGAGGCCTAACCAGAGCAGAGTAGAGCGGAAGAATGACTTCTCGTGTCTTGCTCACAACACACCTGTTAATACATCCCAGAATCACGTTTGCTTTTTTTGCAACAGCATCACACTGTTGACTCATATTTAGCTTGTGGTCCACTATAACCCCTAGATCCCTTTCTGCCGTACTCCTTCCTAGACAGTCTCTTCCCATTTTGTATGTGTGAAACTGATTTTTTCTTCCTAAGTGGAGCACTTTGCATTTGTCTGTGTTAAACTTCATCCTGTTTAACTCAGACCATTTCTCCAATTTGTCCAGATCATTTTGAATTATGACCCTGTCCTCCAAAGCAGTTGCAATCCCTCCCAGTTTGGTATCATCTGCAAACTTAATAATCGTACTTTCTATACCAATATCTAAGTCGTTAATGAAGATATTGAACAGAGCCGGTCCCAAAACAGACCCCTGCGGAACCCCACTCGTTATGCCTTTCCAGCAGGATTGGGAACCATTAATAACAACTCTCTGAGTACGGTTATCCAGCCAGTTATGCACCCACCTTATAGTAGCCCCATCTAAATTGTATTTGCCTAGTTTGTCGATAAGAATATCATGCGAGACCGTATCAAATGCCTTACTAAAGTCTAGGTATACCACATCCACAGCTTCTCCCTTATCCACAAGACTCGTTATCCTATCGAAGAAAGCTATCAGGTTGGTTTGACATGATTTGTTCTTTACAAATCCATGCTGGCTGTTTCCTATCACCTTACCACCTTCCAAGTGTTTGCAGATGATTTCCTTAATTACTTGCTCCATTATCTTCCCTGGCACAGAAGTTAAACTAACTGGTCTGTAGTTTCCTGGGTTGTTTTTATTTCCCTTTTTATAGATGGGCACTATATTTGCCCTTTTCCAGTCTTCTGGAATCACTCCCGTCTCCCATGATTTTCCAAAGGTAATAGCTAGAGGCTCAGATACCTACTCTATTAGCTCCTTGAGTATTCTAGGATGCATTTCATCAGGCCCTGGTGACTTGCAGGCATCTAACTTTTCTAAGTGATTTTTAACTTGTTCTTTTTTTATTTTTATTATTACCTACACCAACGGCAGAAACTCTCCTGTCGGCGTAGATAGTGTCTACGCTGAAGCGCTACAGCGTTTTAAGTGTAGACAAGCCCTAAGTACAAGTCTCCCTATTCACTATCCATGAAGCATGAGCTTCACCCAGCTACCAGGTGCCACTTAAGAGATGGCGAACTGCCATTTTCCCAAAGGAAATACCCCACTGGGGAATTGGGGGAAACTAATTAAAAAGCAGAACATCAGCACCTTAAATAAAGCAGGCTGGGAGCTAATGTCAGACCTATTTGTATGCCTGTCAAAGAAATGTTCAGAATTTCTCCAAATATGTACCGTAGTAATGTCTCAAAGAAGCTACCAGGAACTGGTTCAAGAAACCATGGGAACACACAACATTGCCTCACCGTGACCACTGAACAGGGTACAGCATTCATTTCAAAAATTACATACGGCTTTTTTTTTTTTTTTTTTTTTTTTTAAATACAGCCTCCAGTTTGCACCCACAATCCATCGATCATGGATGTATTTTATAAGCAAAGGAAAATATAATTTAGACATCTACCTATACTCACTAATCAGGCTGACAGCTCTGGTACTTGAGACATTTTGCAGACACACTCAATTTAGCAGGCCAGGTCTACACTATGGGCGGCACAGCTATGCCACGGTAACCCAGTAGACACAGACTACAGCGACTGAAGGGGTTTCTCCATTGCTGTGGGAACTCCACTTCCCCAAGCCATAGTAGTTTGGCCCACGGAAGCCTTCTTCCCTCTGCCTAACTGCATCTACATTGGGGACTATGTCGGCACAGCTACAGCACGCGGGGGGGGGGGGGGGGTGGATTTTTCACTTCCCCAAGCACTGTAACTACATTGAACTAACTTAAGTGTAGACCAGCCTCACAACCCAGAAGACACAAACGAGAAGGGCGGGGAGGCAGCCACCAAGCAGCCCAGGGATAACACCAGCTGTCCTCTACCACATCTATCTGCTAGGAAAAGTAAAAGTGCTGGTATTTCTACCAAGATGCTAACCCCGGACCCTGCTTGGGGGGCTCCAATCTATTGTGTCTGGCTATTCTACACTAAAAAACTTAGATTGATCTAGCTACATCCCTCAGGGCTGTGAAATATTTCATAGAATCATAAGCTTCTCATCCACTGTAATCCCCAAGTCCTTTTCTGCAGAACTGCTGCTTAGCCAGTCGGTCCCCAGCCTGTAACGGTGCATGGAATTCTTCTGTCCTAAGTGCAGAACACTGCACTTGTCCTTGTTGAATCTCATCAGATTTCTTTTGGTCCAATCCTTCAATTTGTCTAGGTCACTCTGGACCCTATCCCCCACCCTCCAGCGTAACTACCTCTCCCCCAAGTTTACTGTCATCTGCGAACTTGCTGAGGATGCAATCCATCCCATCATTCAGTTTAATAAAGATGTTGAATAAAACCAGCCCCAGGACCGACCCCTGGGGTACTCCACTTGATACCAGCTACCAACTAGACATCAAGCCGTTGATCACTACCCATTGAGCCTGACAATCTAGCCAGCTTTCTATCCACCTTATAGTCCATTCATCCAATCCATACTTTTTTAACTTGCTGGCAAGAATACTGTGAGAGACCATATCAAAAGCTTTGCTAAAGTCAAGATATATCACGTCCACCACTTTCCCCATATCTATAGAGCTAGTTATGTCATCATAGAAGGCAACCAGGTTGGTCAGGCATGACTTGCCCTTGGTGAATCCATGTTGACTGTTCCTGATCACCTTCCTCTCCTCCAAGTGCTTCAAAATGGTTTCCTTGAGGACCTGCTCCATGATTTTTCCAGGGACTGAGGTGAGGCTGACCGGTTTGTAGTTCCCCAGGTGGTTCTTCTTCCCTTTTTTAAAGATGGGCACTATATTTGCCTTTTTCCAATCGTCCGGGACCTCCCCCCAATCGCCACGAGTTTTCAAAGATAACGGCCAATGGCTCTGCAATCACATAAGCCAATGACCCCCTTCATTTATCAGGTAAAGTTTTCCCACTCATTACTGATGAATGAAGTTTTTTAAGCCAAGAAAATATAAAAGTTAGATGCTGGGGTAAGCCCCTTTACAAAAAAAAAAGTCGCCCACAGTATGCAGTAAATAAACTTATACACAAAGTTGTGAACACCAGTAATTCCCCTCCTTATTTTTTACCTTCGATACCATATGCATTTCCTCCTTTGAAAAACCATTTCTTCAATTCTTCACAATTGAAGAAATGCCACCAGAAATTGAAACAATTTTGTGTGTCAGTGTTTTTTTTTTAATTGCTTCAGGGCTCAAATCTCATCCGCTACATTCCAGTCCTGAGCAAGGTTTTTAGCACTAATTTATAAGCCCTTGGGAGGGGAGGGGGTTGAAAAACCACTGACTATTCAGCAGCATTGTGAGTAGGAAAATTACTATATAATAAATAATGAAAAAAAGGAAACACATGTTGCTGGAGTCCATAAGTATGTCACATTCAGTTTACGAAAACAAGCTGCACCCAGAGATTCAGATCAAGTGGACGATCACGAAAACAGAGCTGGCTCCATCACAGAGCAGTATATTCCAGTGCGGTTAGACACTGCACTGAATTCACTTGCTCAGAGAAACTAAACCGCTAATGTTTTATGTGTGATAACACGAGCAAGAGCGCTCAGTGTCCATCTAAGCCATCATCTTATCTCAGCAAAAGCAAAGGAAGATTTGAGATCACCGAGGTAAAATTGCCTCCAGCTTGAATTGTCTTAATTAAAAAACAAAATGCGATGTGAAACAATCAGCATGCTGCCGTAAAGAGGGCTTTTTCGTTTTTTAATGTTATGACAAGTGTCATGTTAAAAGGTTTAATTTCCTTCTCTAAATTTGATTCGCCAGAGATTTTAATCCTCCAGGGAGCATTCAACTGAACCTACAGTACTTGTAAATGCATGTAATCCAACAAGCAGTAATGCACACTCAGGATGCTTCACAAGTTTACCCAACCATGCTGCTTAATAAAAGGGAATTCTTCAGAACAAGAGTGCTCTCTATCAACGGAGCAGGACTACGCAATTCTCTATCCTGGTATGTCAAAGTGGAAACCAAGATGATGATACAACACAGATCATGCAACTACATGCTATTCTGGGCCCAACTGGCCGAATGGAGATCTTACTCTGCTGGATGTTCTGCTGCCAACCAGGACAACCACCTCCCTCTATTTAGTGCCTTCTGCCCTCAGCCTTCTGAAAGGACACAGTATTACAGATCAAATATAGGGCAAGTGTCTGCTTAAAAGAAAAGCTGCAGTGGTGTCTCTGAGCAATGCCATTTTACTGCTCCTTCCCAACAAGAAAGGCAAATGACACAGACTGGAAGGGAAAGAGGAAGAGGAAAGAAAGCAGTACACAGAAAGATAGGTCTTCGATCGGTTCTCAGCTACCTTTCAGGATAGCCCGCCCCATTATATAAATTTAAAACCAGTTCTCCTGTCCTAAAAAAAAAAAAAAAAAAAAAAAAAGAAGAAGTAGTAGTAGTGTTGGAACACACTTCCGGTAAGTGACTATACCAGAACACCGTTGTGGATCCCAAAAAAGTGCCGAAACAGCATCCCAGCACAACTCGAGGCCTGTTTAAAAGGCACAAAGAAAAGTAATGAACTGGACTTAACTGCAACCAAACTCTAAACTGTGATGTTCACTGGAGAAGCTGAGTTCAGACTTTTTACCCTTCTCCCACATCCCAGCTCTTGCCATGCTCTTTTACTTCTGCCTATATCTATTACCAGTAAGATGTGTCCTTTCCGCTCTGTCCCAGCAGCTCAATCCTCTGCACATGCCTTGGTAATTTCTCACCTTCATTATTGTGACGTGCTCCTTTTCTAGCTCACCCTTGCCTACTTCTTCCTGCTTCTCACTAACCCGCTCGACACCCCAATCACCTTACTTTCCAATAGCTCCTTCACCACCTCCTTGCACCTCTGATCTTGCCGCCTCCTATTTACCCTTCTGCTCCTTACATTCCTCCTAGTCCTCTCTCCTTACATCTCTCTTCCACTCTCAGTTCTGAACCTTCCCTGCCCACTACATTTGAGGCAGCCTCTCACTTCCTGTAAGCCAAGTGGTCTCCCTCTCTCCTTCAACTATTAAAGCTGGTTGACAATTTTCTTTGGAAACGTTTTTGCAACAGAAAATTTCTATTTTCTTAACATGGTATTATCGGCAGGAAACGACCACTTGAGATTATTTTGGCAGGTACTTGTTGAAAACTGAAACATTGTCAAAGTTTTGAGGTTTTGGCACCCAAAAAATGATGTTTTAACCAGTAAGGTGAAAATTTTCAGAAAAACCAAAATTTTAGCTTGATTGGCCAAAACAAAATGTTTGTTGCCAAAAATTAGGGGAATAGTTTTTTTTTTATTTTCAACAACTGAAAAATTCTGTTTTTAGCTTCCCAACCAAAACAATGTAAAAACATCATTTTCATTGGAATTCTTGTTTTTGTCAAATTTTTCATGGAGGAAAAGTTAATGTCCCAAACAGCTCTATTATATATATAAATTTTTAAACTCCACCTCTATTAGGAATCCATCCTGTCCTACTCTCCTTCATAATAGTTTCTACACACACACACACACACACACACACACACCATTACCTGAACTTCTTTCCCACATCAGGTTTTGTCTGTATCAGATTATAAACCATTCAGGGTAGAGTTCTAATCTGTGTTTGCAATGCATTGTATACTACATAAATCAATAATAATAATAGTTATAGATACCAAAATTAATGGATAGTAGACAAGGCTCGCCAGGCAGCCACTCCTATTTACAATGCAGGAACAAGAGGGCCTTTGATATTTTAACAATACATTTAAAACAGCTGAAGGGAAATAGTTTAGTACAAACCTATAATTAACCCATGGAACTCACTACTGCAGGATATTGAAGCAAATGGTTTAGTAAGATTTAAAACAAGGATTAGGGACCTATGAATAAGAATAGCATCTGCTCTCACTAGCTAGAAAAAAGGCACAAGAGCTATCAAGCCTCATGGCTTTAAACCTATCGTTAGCTGGGGTCAGGAAGAAATTTCCTTTTGTGATACAAGTGCTGTAAAACTGGGTGCAAAAATAGGTGAAAGCTTGGAGATTTATACCTTCCTTTAAAATATTTATCACTGGCCACTCTCTGAGATAGATACTGACTGGAATATCGGGCTCTATTCCTGTAAGCCAACGCCTGTGTTTCTCTAAACTTTTCAGATGTAATGAAACAATACAGTTTAATAAAGGAAAAATTCTAAATTGGTAAACTTGTAATTTTGTTTTAAATTACTAGTTTTCTTTATTCTCTACATTAAATTGGAATTTTAAGCCACATAAAGACAACCATTTGATTGTTCATTGCAAAAAGTACACATTTGACCACCAAAAAAATGTTAAAGCCCACACATACACACTGAAAAGGTATACGTTTCACATTACTGATCCATAACGATAGTAAGTTACCCTCTCTTTCAATATTTGTTTTTACTAGTGATGATATTGGAATACTTTTTCAAGAAAAGCACAAAGATCCTGAGAGGGGGAATTCAGAAGAATGTGTAGGTACTTCTCACCAGTTAAATGCAAGAAAATACAGTAAGGAGGAGCAGAGGACATGTTCAGGTCACAAATAAAAGCGAGCTCAGTGGCCTCAGGGTAGGTCTTCATGGACACAAGGCCACATCACACAAAGCATCCCACAACTTGGCACATATATAGGGTTACCATCCGTCCGTATTTCCCCGGACATGTCCGGCTTTTGCATCTTTAAATAGCTGTCCGGGAGGAATTGGTAACAAGGTTAAAAGATCCGGGATTTTTCCTCCTCCCCTCCCATCCATGCAGACTGCGGCCTCGCTGATTGGGCGGCTGGGCCTGATTGAGCCGCTCCCATTGGCCTCCAGCAGCCAGAGCCCCTCCCCTGCTCCCCCCCCCCCGGCCTGCAGCCTGGAGTAACAACAAAAACAGTCCCCCCGGCAGTATGTTTTGCCTACACATGGAGCCAGCAGGCATGGGCATGGTAAGGGGAGTCCCGGGGCGCAGTCAGGGAGCAGGGGAAGGGTTGTGGGTCGGGGGTTCTGGGGGGGGGGGTCCCTGTCAGGGGGCGGGGAGTGGTTGGATGGGATGTGGGAGTCCCGGGGGCCTGTCTGGGGGTCGGGGTGTGAATATGGGATGGGGAGGCGGCGGGTTATATTCTTTTGCGGTGCCCGAGCTCCGACAATATCCAGGGCCGGGGCCCTGCTCCAGTAGGGTTACCATACGTCCGGATTTTCCCGGACATGTCCGGCTTTTTGGTCCTCAAATCCCCGTCCGGGAGAAATTTCCAAAAAGCAAGACATGTCCGGGAAAATAGGGAAGCATGGTAAGGGGACCGCCCCCTTCCCGGGCTCCAACTTTCCGGGGCCAGGCGGCGGCTGTTCGTTCTCCCCAGCTGGGCAGCCGGACTCTGGAGCAGGCGCTGCTGCAGCTCCCACTGCCGCGGGGGGAAGCGCCAAGCATTGGCGCTCTGCGGCTGCAGCTCTGGCACCCGGGGCGTGAACCCCCTGAGCCCGGGCCTGCTGCGGGGACCCAGCTGGTGCAATCCTGTGGGCAGCCCCGGAGTGGGGGCAGCAGGCCGCAGCCCCCCCGTCCCACTCGGGTCCCGCAGGGGAACAAACGGGGCTGGGCTGCCGATGCCTCCGCCCCGGGGCCGCTGCGGGATTGCAGCACCAGCTGGGCAACCAGCCCAGACGTGACTGGCAGGGGCTGGGCGCAGCCTGCGCGCTGCTGGGTCCCCGCAACAGGCCCGGGGAGTTCGGGCCCGGGCGCCAGAGCCGCAGCCACCAAGCGCCATGGCCGCTTCCTCCCCCCGCGGCAGTGGGAGCTGCAGCAGCGGCTGCTCCCGAGTCCGGCTGCCCAGGGGGGGAGAATAGCTGCCGCCTGGCCCCGCGGGCCGCCCCACTACTCTCCCTCCAGGTACCGCTTGAGTCCTGCCTGCTCGGGGCCAGGCCGTACTCACACTCACCCCGGCCCTGCGCTCCCCCTGTGTCTCCCGGGCCTCCCTCCAGCGCTTGCGGAGGGAGGAGGAATGGTGGGGGGGGGTTGGCTTTTTGTTTTTTTGTTTTGCTCTGCCGCCTTCCCCCCCCCTCTGGTCACCCTGGGGGCGGAGTTGGGGCGGGGAAGGGGTGGAGTTGGGGCGGGGCAGAGTTGGGGCGGGGCCGGGGGCCCGTGGAGTGTCTTCTTTTCGCAGGATTGAAATATGGTAACCCTACACATATATAACATGAAATGCCAAAGACTGGCATTAGTGTGAGGTGTTGCAAGTCAGAAATAAAGCATACTGCTTTGTTGCAAGAGAGTAACTTGAGCAATCATTGCCTGCACTACATCTGGCCCGTCTTTTAATAGCTGTTCCACTCTCACCAGCACCAAGTTTACACCCAAAAGAAAGAAAATATTCAAAACGATTTCTAGGTCTGGACCCAATCCTGCAGGTCTGACTCGTGCAAGGAGGAGGGTTTTGGGTTTTTTTGGCCAAGTAAGGCCAGGGAGGATTAGGCCTTGAGTTTGCACTATTTAGCATCACGTCTCTGTACCAACAATCAGAATTCCCTGACAAACACTACAGCAAAACAAGAGGTCAGTGTCGGGAGCACAGGATGGGCAGTGCACAAAGTTAAAAATATTCCCATAAATCCTTTCAAATTGAATCCTGACCAAAAATCAATGCAGATTTTTACCTATGCTCTGAAAAGCAGGATACTGAGGGGCCAAGAACGCTAATTCCATCATATCTTGGACTATTTGCATAACACAGGGGAAAAAAGGCTAGCACTCCTGGAATTAAAACAGATTTGACCTATAGACAACCCTGAAATTTGGAATCCATTTAGATGAATGCTGCACATTCTCTATAAGGAAAAACAGGTCTCCAGCAAATAACCACATTCTTAAGCAATGGAAACAGTATATTGTAACATAACACTGTTATCTGCTTGCAAACAATGGCCGCCTCATTTAGTACACAAACCTATGCACCCAACATGTGCATTTCCTAAGGAATTCACACCAAACAAGAAAATCCCATGACATTCCTATTCACAAAGCCCTGCACATTGGCGTGGGCACAGCAACCTGGAATATGTCAAGTACTGCATATTTATTATTGCATGGCCAGTGGAAATCAGGAAGTGTGTGGGTTCTAGTATTTTTATCTTAGGTATTTGTGTTTAGGTTTTTGCCAGGCTTTTCTATTTAAGTGAATAAGGGAGCCTATAAGGGGGCCAATGTTATACAACATCCAACCATCTCATGGTATTTCAGTTCCTGAATGGTTCAAATACTGTATGGAGACCACATTAACAGTTCCCTCAGGGGAAAAAAAAAAAAAAAAAACCTATGAGAAAACAAATTCAAAGAAATCTGGGTTTATTTGGGTTCCTTTGCAACACTAGTAGGAATTATCCACCGCACCCCTACGGCTGTGTAAACACAAGTGGGTGGAGTCAGCATAAAATAGCTAAAAACTTAATTTATATGCATCATACATTGAAATAGGAGAGTCAGTCTTCTGCTTCCTGGAGCTATGTTCGTAAATAACTTTTGGTTTTGCAAAACAATCTGCAAACCAGGTAGGAGGTGACAGCCGTGCCAGAGAAGGCAAGTTTTAAATTAAACTGCCTTTCCACCCCTCTTTCTCCACAAGAAAATATTTTTGTGCTCTTAGCCCAGAAGTACAAAAGCCCAATTGGACTGGAACAGCAATAGGCTTATTTCATATCAGCCACTGTATAAAGCCAAGGGTGAAGGAGAAGATTTGCCCTGAAGATAATCAGCACTGCCTCATTCCACAAGAATTTTAACTACATGATAACCTGGACCTCCAAAGCTGGTTTCCATACAGTGGCAATGGCAGTTAGTTAACCACGAAAAGCATTAAAAGTACACGGAGAACACCAACGACTTATTGCTCTTTTAATGCAGCCATGGTAAGGATTATGTATTTTATCCTATTTAAGATAGCATCACACAAAACATTTCATTTTTAGATTAAATAAATGCAAGTTTCAATGACACTAATACTTACGTTTGATACCAATTTTACTGGAAAAAGCTTCACAAGAGACTATCATATAAAGGGTGAGGTATGAAGAAATACCAAATTATTATACCCGACTACTTTTTATATGCTAGTATAATCTATAATAAAATCTGACTGCAGGACATAATTTACCCTTCTTCCATACCAATATCCTATAACTTAAAATCTGTATAGTCTTAAATTTAGTCTCTCTCTATATATATTTTTAAAGGAACTTGCATTATTTAAGTGATAATGACATGCTTGCTTTTTTAAAAAACACTGTCATGCTCTAATTTTTTATTAGACATTGTTGGCTAAGACAGCGTGAAATGATTCTGTTCCTTGCAGCAGCTAAGGTATCAGCTTAATACTCTTTTTATGAGATGAGGGTTAAAAAAAAAAGCTTCTTTCAGGAGCATATATCTGTGGGTGATTTATTGATAGTACTGACCTTTCGGATTCATCAAGATTGCTTCCAGTTCCTAGCGTCCCTGCAATGGAAGCAGCTGTATAGATAGTGGTAAAAGCAGCAGCAGCTCTAGTCCCTCCCTCCATGTTGCGTGCACACACACACACACACACACACACACACACACACACACACACACACACACACACACACACACACACACACACTCTGCAGGAGCAGCTGGCTGGCTAAAGGCAGTGAGAGAAGGAGAACGTGGAGGAGGCAGAAAGAAAGGGCTAAAAACTGAGGATGTTCCCCCCCCTTCTTTAATGATACAGTACACACAGACTGCTCTCCACCTCAGAAAGGCTCAGAAATGTCAGCGGTGTGCAAGCACCTCCCAAAACATCGGAGGGAAAAATCAGCAATGAGAAGTACGAAGCAGCTTGCAAGCCCAGATTCCCATTCTTTCTTCGCTCACTAATACCAATTCATGTTTTCCTGAGGCTAATACAGGCATTTCCAGCTGTAACCCTTTCCAAGCTGAAGCAGGAAGGCTAACAAGCAGTTTCTGTGCCATGTAGCACCCAGGCAGGGATGTGCTTACCTGGGTTGGACATTCTGATTCCCAAATAATTTTAATAACTTTGCAGAAAATGGCCAACTAGGACTAAAAGTTATGAAATTTGGGTTTTATTCCCAGCTTTGCCACACACTGACATAACTTCTCTGCCATTCTGTTTTGAGGATATTTACTTGCTTCCCAGGGGCGACTCTGAAACTTCATTCATTGACACTGGTAAAGCACTTTGACGTCCTAAATTTAAGTAACTGTGGACAAGTACAGTTTTGTTACATTTATTAATTTAACACTGAACCATGAAGTAGGAAGCAAACATGAGTTTAATTTAGAGCTTAACTTGCAAATCCACTCAAAAGAGTGGGGACAGACCATTGTCTACGGGAAAGTGATCTTCTAAAAGGTGATTAAATATACATGAGAGGCAGCATGGTCTATTTACTGACTAGGACTGAGGACAGATCTATTTATTGAATAGGACTGAGGACAGCTCTTCAGTACAAACTTATATCGGTATAACTATGTCTCTCAAGGGTGTGAAAACTCCACACCCCTGAGTGAAGCAGTTATAGCCCCCGGGGTAGACAGCGCTATGTTGACGGGAGAGCTTCTCCTGTCAACAAAGCTACCGCCTCTCGCAGGGGTGGATTAACTACGCCGACGGGAGAAGCTCTCCCATCAGCATAGTAGCGTCTTCACTAAAGCACTAAGCGGTGCAGCTTTTTCAGTGTACCCCTGCCCTGAGACTTTGGAGATTTGGGATGTAATCCTGGCTTTGTCATTAACTTCCTGTGTGATCTTGGTCAAGTTGTTTAATCTTTCCCCAGTGGTACAAAGTGCAGATTGATTCCTATCTTTGTAAAATGTTATGAATTCCTTGTATTATTACTATCATCGTCTGAGACCCTGGGTCAAAACTGCAAGCTATTTCTCTAACAAATATTCAGTGTTTACACTGGACCATCTGGTTGCTGTTGCAATGAGGAGCAAACGTTGATTGTGCCAGGGGCTGTACACACCACATACAAAGATGTGTCCTCTTCCAAGCAAAGTTTACAATCTAAGGGCTACATTCTGTCTCTCTTACTCATGCCAATTAACACTTGGTGAATAGCCCCATTGAGTTCAATGGGATTACTCACAGTGTACAGTGTTACTCAATGTGAACAGTGGTGACGGAAACTGGCCTTAAGGAAGGAGTTTACAACATACGTCAGGTGAGCAAAGCCACCAGAGTACTCAGAGGGCATAATCTCCCATGATATCTGAATTATAACACCTGCATGCACCAGAATATTGCATTTGCATAGAGAATGAGATCCAATCATATAGCACCCAGCTCCTTCCACGTTGCAAAACACTTGATTAAGTCTAAAAATTGCTCTCCACAATGGTCCAACAGAACAAAAATCAGGTAACTTTTCTAAATCCACCGCTGCTTTGAAAACTCTACCAGAATATGCCCCAGAGTCTTCTTGACCTTCATCTAGAGGAGGTAACGTGATTTTATTTGGCAATATTTTATCACAGAGGTGCCCCAAAGGTCACTGGACTCCATGACAGTCATAGGAAGTTTAGAAAGATGAGGGATTTACAGACCAAAACAAACAAAAAAACAGCTATCACCTCCATGGGTTAAAAGCCCTCCAAACATCCCTGTGGGAGCCTACCCATTCCTGGGCTATGCAATTTAGAAAATGTGAAAAATGTATTTCTACTATGCTATTTTTTAAAGAAATGACTGAGAAGGTACTCCAGATAAAACGGGAATTTGACCATTGCCTTCAATGGAGCCAGGATTTCACCCTCTATATTTTTTTCAACCTTTCACAGACAGCTACAATTCATAAAAAGACAAGAAGATAACCTAACACTACAGGTGCCTCTTAAATTATTAGCCTGAAACCAAAGAAACTACAGCATCCCCAGTATGTTTCAAAGGCTTCTTGGAATCTCACCGATTTAAATACAGGTAAATCTTCAAAGTCAACTACAGGGCGACATGGAAGGAGATCACATCTTGCAATGAAAAGCCTGCACGTAGTGTGAGCCAAGTAATGAATACTGCTAGAACACTCATAAGCAGGCACCTCTGAATCCTTATGCTGCTAGCAGCTACTTCCATGGACATTTCTGAGCCCTTTCTTGTAAGTTGTATTACCTTTTTGTTGCCACATCACACCAAAATGAAGAGAACCTCAAAAGGTGTTTAACCAGAGTTGCAAAATAACAGTCAGTCATAAGAAAGTATTAATGATCCCCCCCCTCCATTACAAGCTAGTCAAAGTCACCCTCACCAGATCCAGTGTCAGAAAAAATAAATTCAGGGTTGCTTCAATGTATGGGGGGTGGCACTGGTACTCATCATCCATCTAGGCATTTTAATACACCTGCCATCATGGTACTTGGGAGCCAAGTGAAACTACTGTGTAAGAAGAGTAATTATTTAGCATCTAAGAATCCTAACCCCACAAAGACACAAGTAACTATACTCACATGAGCAGTCCTCACAATTTTTTATTTTATTTATTTTTGGGGGGGCAGGTCCGAGCCCTTCCATTCTAGGCTCTTGGGGGAAGGAAATAAGTCTTATTTATTAATCTGATGGCTTGAAAATACTTATTACTGATCATAGATCTGATCACAAAGTATAGTCCCACTGCAACCATTGCAACAGGACTATTAGTGGAAATAAGCATTACACTCAGTTGTAAGGATTAGCAAGATTGACTGATGTTTGCTAAGTGTTGTGTAAATGAATAGCAATATATTTATTTAATAATCCCAACACCTAAGCATGGTCTCCTTAAGCATTAGTTCAGTAGGTTGCAGGAAGAATGGAGGTTAATACATTGGCAAGGTTTGGCAGAGGTGAACAGCCACAGGGGAAAACAATGAAACGGGTTAGACCGGTTCAGTGCTTAGAGAGCCTGATTATTGTTCTTAGGGCCCTTTGTTCCAGAGTCTGACCCATACGAATGTATTTTTGCTCACCAAAGCAAGTATGCACAAGTGGGATAGGCTAATCCCAACTCCACTGGAGAAACAAAGGATGCCTAGGAGGGGGGGGGGAAAACGGAGATGTGATGTAAATGAAAATAAAGAGTCCTAGACTAGGGGGCTACACACTTTGTTACTTCATTGCACACACCAGGGGCTCCTTGTATACCCCACATGCTCCCTCTGTGTGCCCCCTACCATCCCCTTCTATTTCAGGGACTCTCTGCAAACCCCCCCGCCCCCAACAACACCCTCAAGCTAGGGGTGCTGTGTGTCCCACCGTCCTTCACCATTATTATTTATCTTCATTCTGTCCGGGAGATAAGTCATTCAGTGTGTCAACATGTTAAAGTCCATTGGGAGGATGGGCAGAGATGAGATGGGGGTATTGTTACACTGGAAAGTATTACTGTACCTGGTGCCATCAGCCAATTCTTTGATCTACAGACAATTGCAGAGGTGCTTGAAGGGGGTTCTGTCCGTGTGGCCCCACTTGCCCCTTTCTAGTATTCCAATTTCCCCCCAAATGAATAGGATTCTTCCCACTGAGTCCTAGAGCATTCCCTGAAATTTTGGAATGGATGTGATGTAGTGTTTAGAAGTTATTGCATTACATCCAAACAGAGAAATGCCCCGCCAAGCTCAGCTGAAGATGTAAGATAAATGGTTTCATAGACTGTATGGGATTAGAGAAGGTGATGAGTGATCCCCTTTGGGGTGTGGCGGGGGAGGCAGATTTCAAGTTTTCAAAAATGGATTCTTTTAGAAATGATTAAATATTCTAATGCACTTTAGAACGTTCACACAAATCCCATCTGTTGCTTAGCTACCTCCTAGGTCCTTAATATACACTCCTCACCTACTTATCAGTATTCACAAAGCTAGGATCCTCGGGCAGCTTGTAGTTATTGTAATGTACATGTCGGTACTGCAAAAAGAGGGGGAAAGTTCTTTGTTTCTATGATGGTATCACCTACAGACCTCTGATGAGATCAGGACCCCATTGTGCTAAGCACTGCGCAAACCCTTTAAGAAGAAGAGTTTTTGCCCCAAAGCACTTGCAACCTAATTAGACAAGATGGACAAAGGCTGGGAGGGGGGAAAGGCATACAGCAAAGGTGAAGAGATTTGCCCAGAGTCACACAGCAAGTCGTGACAGAGCCAGAAATGGAATCCAAGTCTCTAGGTCAGCGTTTCCCAAACAGTGGGTCATGGGAAGGTTGTAGATGGGTCACAGGCCCAGTGCAGAGTGGGGGATAGTTGGAGAGCAAGCCCACCCGGGACTCATTCCACAGCGGCAGTTCCTGTCCCACAGGGCTGGGCCCAGCTCCCCTTTCTGGCCATTGCAATCAACTGCACAGGGTCACAGCGCCACTCAGGTTTGGCCTGGCCACTCCTCCATCATAGAGGGAGCAAGCCAAGCCAGGCTAAACCTGAGTGGCGCTGTGACCCCACACACTAGGTCGCAACATCACTCCCTCACACTTGGCCCAGCCATTCCCCTGAGAGGGATATCTGAGACAAACCCAAATGGCACTGCAATCCCACATGCCAGGTTTCAATGCCCAGATTGGGGAGTCAGACCCAGCGCCACAGGACACAAGTCACCACTGCAGGATTAGTGTGGGGTGGGGTCGCTCTCCAACACCCCATCTTCTGGGGTCTCCCCTCCGCCCTGGGTTCCAGTGCCAGATCGGAGGATGCTGCTGGGAGTGGCCGGTGCCCCTTCACTGGGGCAAGGAGAAGGGCTCTTGCCTATGATTTTTACAACACCCCCCGCCTCCAAAAAAAATTTGGACCCTGTGGTGGATCGCAAAAAAAAAGGCCAAATGCAGTTTCAGTGTCCTTAGTGAAAAGTTTGGGATCCACTGTCCTAGGTCACAGTCTAGCCCCCTATCAGTCAGAGTACAATGAGAAGGAGGTGAAAATATCTGTTGAGATTCAGCAAACAAGTACACTGGAAGCTAGAAGAGAACTCTTCTGCACCTCAAAGTCGCTGCAGAACAGGTTTTTTTGGTAAAGGATTACAGAGGATCTCATATCAGTGAAACTAAACCCACCTTGTCAAACCAGCTACAATTTCCAATTCAAAGCTGATGAATAACAATACCACCAAGCAAAGAAAACTAATGTGTATTTTATTAAGTGATAAGTTGTAACAGCCAGCAAGTGCTCAGATACATCTCTACCTCGATAGAACGCTGTCCTCGGGAGCCAAAAAATCTTACCATGTTATAGGTGAAACCGCATTATATAGAACTTGCTTTGATCCGCCGGAGTGCGCAGCCCTGTCCCCCCGGAGCACTGCTTTACCGCGTTATATCAGAATTCGTGTTATATCAGGGTAGAGGTGTAACTTTGTCCACACTGCATTGTTATTAGAATTCCCCACTGTTGCTACCATAGGTTAAGGTCCCCGATGATAGTGTTGCTACTACAGACAAGATGTCAGTGACTGCTAGTGTTTTAGGCACCATATTGTTCACGCCTGCTCTGCACAGGGTTAGAGGCCATTGCTTAAAATGTCAGCCAAAGCCAATCTATACCAGCATTTCCATCATTACATTTTAAAATCAGCAGGTCCAGATAACCTGAATTTTAGAGTTTTAAAAGAGCTGTTCAAGGAACTCTCTGGACCATTCGTGTTGATTTTCAATAACACTGGGAAGACTGGAGAAGTTCCAGAAGACTGGAAGAAAGCTAATTTGTGCCAATATTTTAAGAGGGGAAATGGGTTGATCCGGTAATTATAGGCCTGTGACCCTGACATCGATCCCAGGCAAAACAACAGAATGGCCAGTATGGGATTGACTCATTAATAAAGAATTCAAGAAGGGGAATATATTTATTGCCAATCAATACAGATTTATGGAAAATAAATTCTGTCAAACTAACTTCATATATTTTTCTGATAAGATTACAAATTTGGTCGTTACAGGCAATATTGTTGATGTAATATACTTAGACTTCTATAAGGCGTTTGATGTAATACCATGCAACACTTTGATTGGGAAAACAGAAACAAATTAACATGGGAGACATTAAATGACTTGAAAACGAGCTAGCTGACAGGTCTCAAAAAAGAACTGTAAATGGGGAATCATCATCAAATGGGTGTGATTTTATTGAGGTTCCACAGAGATTGGTTCCTGGTCTATAACATGCAGCACTTTTATCGATGACCTAGAGTAGAAAACAAAATCATCATTGATAAAGTTTGCAGATGACACAAAGCGTAGGGGTCTGGCCAATAATGAAGAGGACAGGTCATTGATAGAGCATTCTGCTGGTAAACTGGGCACAAGCAAACAATACGTGTTTTAATATGGCCAAATATAAAGTTATACATCTAGGAACAAACAATGCAAGCCATAGTTACAGGGTGAAGGGGACTCTATCCTGAAAAGTGGTGATCCAGAAAAAGACTTGGGGGTCATAGTGACCAATCAGCTGAACATGAGCTCTCAATGTGACTCTGTGGCCAAAAGAGCTAACGCAATCCTTGGATGTATGAACAAGGAATATCAAGTTGGAACAGGGAGATTATATTATCTCTGCATCTGGCACTGGTACAACCACTATATGAATTCTGTGCCCAGTTCCGCTGTCCACAGTTCAAGAAGGATATTGATAAGTTGGAGATGATTCAGAGAAGAGCCACAAATAATTAAAGGACTGGAAAACATGCCTCATAATGATAGACTCCAGGATCTCAAGCTGTTTAACTTAACCAAGAGAAGAGTAAGAAGTGATGTGACCATGGTCTACAAGTACCTACATGAGGAAAAAACATTTGACGATAAACAGCTTTTCAATCTACCAAATAAAGGTATAACAAAATCTAATGGCTGGAAGCTGACGCTAGACAAATTCAGACTAGAAATATTATGCTTATTTTTAATTGAGGGTAAGTAACTATTGGAACAATTTACCAAGACTTGCAGTGGATTCTCCATCACTGGCAATTTTTAAATCA
This sequence comes from Terrapene triunguis, assembly GCF_002925995.2. Taxonomy (NCBI): domain Eukaryota; kingdom Metazoa; phylum Chordata; order Testudines; family Emydidae; genus Terrapene; species Terrapene triunguis. Next base: position 5,590,167 of record NW_020664725.1, read on the forward strand.
AGACCGGATGTTCTTCTAAAATTTAGGCTCTAGTTCGAACAGGAATTAATTCAGGGAAATCCTATGGCCTATGTTATGCAGGATGTCAGACTAGATTATCACAACAGTCCCTTCTGGTTTTATAATCTCTGAATCTCTCACTAGTAGAGTTGAAACTGTGGTGGCAGCAGCCACAGAACTTTTAGCAAACATACCCTTGCAAAGACACCGCCAGGGGCTCTTGCCAACTAATCTGAGCATACACATTGAAAGAGATTCCAATTACATGTTAGTCTGAAATACCTTAATGGTAGCATCTGGCCACTCAACATACAAGATTATACCTTAACATCCCTTTTCATGCTAGGAGGACATCAGAGTATGACAACTATTTGTTTTCACATATCTGTCTTTTTGGCTCCATCTGAACTGCTCACACAACAAGCCACCAATTATGGAGAGACATTATTGGTTATACCCATCAATACAATGCCTAAGATTGGTCTGCAAAACATCTGTGGGAAAGCCAGGTGCAAATTCCAATTCCAAGATGGTCCTGAATTCTGTCTGCCTTTATATATTCGTGAAGCTAAACTACATTCTGCACTGGTGCAACTATCCCCATTGCAAAGGGTAATTTTTCCAGTGCAGACAAAGCCTTGGCTGCAGGCCAACTGCGTTTCACCTACATTTGTGCTGAAATAATTACCATGGTGGCAAAACAATGCTAAGCTTTTTGCCTATGGAGGCTTCAAGGAAGTATCCCAAATTGTGATTTGTTGAGAGGCAGCAGGAAGCAGTGTTTACAGCACTGGACTGTGACTCAGGACACTTGGCTTTTATTCTTAACTGCCACTAATCTGCTGGGTGTCTCTGGGAGAGTCACTTGACACTCTGTGTACCACAGTTGCCCCATCTCTAAAACAAATATTGACTTCCTTTGTCATGCGCTTTGAGATCTATGGATGAAAAGCACCATAAGACTAAGCATTAGTATTAACTCTGACCACACCACTGTGCTACATTCAAAAGGCATATTTGGACTGTATTATGTGAAACTCAAGAAAGGATCAGAATTATGTAATTAACTGCAGGCTGTGACTTGCTGTTAAATTAGCAACGGATTGGGAAACCATTCATCTTTTAATCCTGAGGGGGAGAAAGCATCAAATTTAAGAACTTATCTCCAACCCAGAAAGCGATTTTCTGACACAGTCACACTCATACCCAACTTCTGGGTTTGTAGCTCCCAAGAATGATAACTCCCCGAGTTCCATATTGATTCATCTTTCTACCACTTCAATAACTGTTGAGGGGAGGACTGCACCTGTGCTCCTGTTACACACAGAATTCATTCTTAAAAACAGCACCTGTCATCTTCATGAAGAATGGGATTATCAACCCTGAATAGCATTTGTCATCTTTGCCAATACATCCACTCTCCTTAGATAACTTCCATGAGTTTAAATCTTGCTACATTTAAAAAGATACAAACCCAGAGCTAGTCTGCCAGATTTTAAATTTAACCTCAAGCAATCACTGAGGTTATCTAGGCAACAAATGAGCAGAATGCGGAAAGACAAGCTTCCTGCTTTGCTCTTTGCATAATTTTTCATGAAATTAAAAATGGATTGTAATTAATAATTTATGCCTGGCAAGATAATGTCAGACTGCTTTTGATACCAAATGCAAACCAAATTTAATGGGAAAAATATCAATTTTCAGAGTAGAATTTTAAAAAATGTTTTAAGTAGAGCTTTCTCTGATTCCACATTCCAACTTCGATTTTAGCTTTGCCATAACTTAGATAATTTTTTCACATCTTAGCACATAGAGCCGAGAAGCAATTTCAGGAAACATGACAATAAATTGGCCAGCTAGAATAGATGTAAGCTAAATATTTCAAAGAAAATCTACTTAGTCGTCTAGAACAGAAATTTCACTGCCAACTGGTGACAGAGATTCAAAATAACTCTCTTATGAGAGTACATAACAGCACATTTTACCTATTTTGAACCATGCTAAAAGCACATAGTCATTCATGGTCTGTTCAGTCTCGCATGCCCCCTAAAACATGACAATGGAAGGATTTCAGCTACTCGCATTACAAGGAGAGAAAAAAGTTATCCTCTGACAAGCTACGCTGAAATTCTGATTGACACAGACTGAGTCCAATCACCTCACTTCGTTAGGATGCCAGCCACTCCTCTGGATGATTACATTTTAGCCCCACCCTTCAACAATTCACATAAGCCACACCCCCAGCCCAAAGACAATGGAAATGCTGAGCAAGCAGCAGCATAAAGCTTTCAGCCCCCTTCAAAAGAGGGTTTGGGTTTCTGGATCTTCTCCCATCTTGGCATATAATAAGAACGTTGCCCAGATCATCCAGCTTTTGCCATCATCACTGACCTCAGCAATTAATCACCTTCAAAAGACATTTCCCACTCTCTATTTTTACTCCACCAAGACAAGTATCCCCTCGGTAGGTCTCTTGGTATAGTCTCCATCACCTCTATGATACAATAAACAAACTTGCTGGCGCCTACTATTGTCTCACAGATTTGTTAAAAAAACAAAAGAAACAGTTAATAAATCTAAATAAAAGAGTAGGAAAATAAACCCACCAACCCTTCTCAACACTTAGGACCAGAATATGCTTAACCCTGCTTGGGTGCATGATGGAGCAATGAATGTGTAACCAAGGATAGCAGGAGGCTCCCCATCACCTTTGTGCTCGTTGGTGACTGAAAAGAAGTCAGTGGTAATTGAGGACACTCAGCACCTTTGTGAGGATGAGGCCCAGAAAGGACAACGGAGTTCACAAATCTAGCTGGTGCTAGCGGGTTCTCACAACAACATTTTTAGTGGCCTCAGACTGCGGCCGCCAACTCTTACTGGTGGCTGTTCTGACATTTTTCCTAAAATACTTAATTAACTTTAGGAAAATAAATAAATATGCACATACACACATCCAAATCATTGTAATTTATTTATGTAGTTTTTTTGTTTGGTTGGGTTTTTTTTTTCCAGACTCAATATAAAAATAATATACAGTTGCTCTCTATTCTCTACTGGACCTAAACAGAACAGAAACACCAATAAGGTGCTTTGCACGGTCTTGTCTTTTTTCTTGTAGTTCTTCTGCTTTTTTTGGTTACGTTTTTAAAAAAAAACTTGCTAGCTGCTAAGTCTGCTGTGAAAAGTGATATTAACAAACATACAAATATCACTTTTCACAGCAGACTTACTCAGCCCCGGCAAGCCAGAGGACAAATTAAGCCCTGGATGGGGAGGTAGGTATGGAGGCAGCCAGGGCCAGGGGCAATGGGGCACTGGGGGAGGCAGTGGAGGCCAGGAGTGATGGGGGGGAAAGGGGGGGGATGGAGCCTGAAACACCATGGCTGGAGCCTGCCACCCGCCACCCCGAAGTCCAACCATACCATCCCTGGGAAGGTGGGGAACTCACACCTGCTGCCTGCTCCTCCAGAGGGAGGCAGGGCCCAACCAATGCTGGTGGCCCTAGGGAAGGGTCTGCTCTTTGTGCCTCCCCCCACAATCACCGCCCAGGAGGCTGTGGCCACAAGAAAAGCCCCTAGTGGCCACATGCGGCCGCATTTGAGAAAGGCTCTGCTAGACACACAAATGCCTCTCCCGCAGGTGAGTCACACATATCACTTCTAACTGCCCTGGAGGTTGGGTCCCTCTCAGCCAGACAGCACATGCTTAACCCCTTACAACGGTTGTAGCAACAGCTGCAGTCCTGGAGGCATCATGCTTGCCTGAGGCATATAGCCTGTGGGAGCTTCCACTGGG
>NW_020664725.1:5594361-5608408 GCF_002925995.2 Terrapene triunguis
TAGTTTTTTTGTTTGGTTGGTTGGTTGGTTTTTTTTTTTCCCAGACTCAATATAAAAATAATATACAGTTGCTCTCTATTCTCTACTGGACCTAAACAGAACAGAAACACCAATAAGGTGCTTTGCACGGTCCTGTCTTTTTTCTTGTCGTTCTTTTGCTTTTTTTGGTTACGTTTTTTAAAAAAAACTTGCTAGCTGCTAAGTCTGCTGTGAAAAGTGATATTAACAAACATACAAATATCACTTTTCACAGCAGACTTACTCAGCCCCGGCAAGCCAGAGGACAAATTAAGCCCTGGATGGGGAGGTAGGTATGGAGGCAGCCAGGGCCAGGGGCAATGGGGCACTGGGGGAGGCAGTGGAGGCCAGGAGTGATGGGGGGGAAAGGGGGGGGATGGAGCCTGAAACACCATGGCTGGAGCCTGCCACCCGCCACCCCGAAGTCCAACCATACCATCCCTGGGAAGGTGGGGAACTCACACCTGCTGCCTGCTCCTCCAGAGGGAGGCAGGGCCCAACCAATGCTGGTGGCCCTAGGGAAGGGTCTGCTCTTTGTGCCTCCCCCCACAATCACCGCCCAGGAGGCTGTGGCCACAAGAAAAGCCCCTAGTGGCCACATGCGGCCGCATTTGAGAAAGGCTCTGCTAGACACACAAATGCCTCTCCCGCAGGTGAGTCACACATATCACTTCTAACTGCCCTGGAGGTTGGGTCCCTCTCAGCCAGACAGCACATGCTTAACCCCTTACAACGGTTGTAGCAACAGCTGCAGTCCTGGAGGCATCATGCTTGCCTGAGGCATATAGCCTGTGGGAGCTTCCACTGGGATGCCTGGCCTCTGCAGCACCACAAAGTTGAAAGTAACTGTGCAGCCACAATCTGGCCGCAAGTGAAAGTGTTTAAAAAAAAAAAAAAAAAAAAAAAAAACACCATGTTAAAAATCGTACTTCCCAAAAATATCACAAGCTAAAACAACAAACAAGCTAGTTTAGCTGGACTAAAACCAGCACATGGAAATAGAGTTAGCAGGTAGCCAGTTCGGTTACCGATCCTGCACCAGGCATTTGACTTGAATTGTTAAAGGAAAAGTACAATCTTTCCTGCCACAAGCACCACTGGGGCCTTGGAGAAACAGCTACTGTTAACATTTTGCTGCTGAAACATTATTCCAGGGCAAAGAGACCAAGCCTTGTAAAGTAGACACTAACTAGATGACTAATTTCATTATTTCCACACTACTTTTCTCTCCCAGCAACGCAGTCTGAATGAGCGGCCGTTTGGTGCAGGTCTATACTTGTGTGTTTTGTAATGCTGTGTTCAAGGAGCGTCTGTGGTATCCACCTGCTTAGTACTATAAAATGTCTCAGCCACCTGCCCTCTAGGGAACTGAAGACAAGGATTCATGTTTCTTTATCCTCCATAATAGGGAGCAAAAACAGGGTGTATGTTTGAAACAGATTTGCCTCATATAAGTCTCTCTAATTAGCACAATGAGAATTCTGTGTTATCATAGTAAAAATGCAGCTTTACTTCAGATCTAAACACCAAGGAATCTGATGACCAGAAATGGATCTTCAGCTTTAAAAACGTGGAGTATTTGTTCCTTACACTGGCTTTTCTTCAAGATCCAAGCTTGAGAAACCCACTCACTGTGAGCAAGAAAAAGATTTAAGATCCGCTAGAGGGCTGAGAGAAGCAGACAACCCTTTCCTAGAAAGGGCAGTGAGATATGGAAGCAGAGACCCCAAAGTGCTGCTAGTTTTCTCTCTCTCTCTCTAGAAAGAAGGGAGAGCCAGGGTTGAGCAGCAGCCACCTCCCCCCAGCCCTGGGGAGCAGGTGGTGAAGAAGAGAGCTGGGAGGAGGGGAAGGCTGTCTGGCAGCTGCTGTGGCAGGAAAGAGCTGTCCTCCAAAGAATGAAGTACAAGGGGAAGGGAGAGCAGAACTGGTTTCTCTGTGTGCCAATGTAAACATGGGAAACATGGCAGTGGCAGTGTTGGAATTTTGCAGGTAACTTTTCTAATCTCCGTTTTATACCATTAATCGCCAGAAAAGGGCACCAATGGCCTAATTCAATCTTCGACCAATATTTGTGTGTAGAGGTTGGGAAACGGATGGGGGTGGGGTGGCGAGAAAGCTGGAAGGAGGTGGCAGAGGGAAGATGGTCATGTTTCTGATGATCCTTAGTTCTTGTGGGAGTTTATTCCACAATCTTGCACCAGCTCCCAAGAAGGTTCTGTCTCCTGCACGGAAGATCTTTACCCTTAGATTACAAAGTTCCATTGTGCCAGAGGTGTGGAGCTGTCAACCAGGGTTCTCACCCTGGAGGTGAGATCATTTATATGTGCTTGGTCCAGATCATTGAGCGCCCTGAAGAAAAGGACTGAAACCTTCAATTTGACTTGATAGTCTACAGGAAGCCTGTGTAGAGTTGAGGACAAGTGTGATTCATTTGCTGCAGCTCGTGTTGCTGAGGAGACACTACAGCGTTCTGTACCAAGTGGAGTTTCCTAAGGACAAAGAGCTGTATTGCTGTAGTCCAGATGGGAGATGACAAAGGCATATATAACTGAGGCCAGATCAGCATCCGCCAGGATGAGATGGAGTCTTCTGGCCACCTGAAGATAGTAGAAAGCATTACTCATAGACAGACACTGCTGTGAGAGAGCTTCATGTTAGCGAGGAATCCAGGGACATTCTTAAAATTACAGACTCAACTAACGTACGTGAGTGTGTAACCTTCAGCCAAAAGGAGAGTGCACCATGGATGCAAACTCTTCAATGTGATTTTCTCGGCCCATCAGAATTACCTCTGTCCTGCGCAGGTCCAGCTCCAGCCAGCTGTTCTTCATCTGTGAGCTGATCTTGTCCAAGTACTGGGGCATCTTGGCAGTAGTGGTATGTGGTGAAGAATAGGTAGAGCTGTGTCTCATCTGCAGACTGCTGGCACTGGAGTCCATTTTGTCTAACCAATTCACCTAGTGGCTGCATTTAGATGTTGAATAGGATCAGAGAAATAATTGCTTCTGGTGGGACATCACCAGTGAGGGATTTAGTGGCAACGGAGCAGTTCCCTACCACTCTTTGGGAGCCTCCCTCCAGGGTAGGGCTCAAACCATTTTTAGTGCATTCCCCTGGACTTCTCCCATCTCTTGCATTTGGGACAGCAATATCCCATGATGAGGCAGCTCCCATGTGGTTATAATGCAACATTCACCCAGATATTCAGGTGTTTGAGGGTTGGTTGGTTTGTTTTTTAGTTTTAGTTTTTTCTAGCACACAAACACCAGAAAAATGCAGTTATTCTTCATACATTAACCAACTATGACTCCAATATTTGACCCACTGAAATAAATTTTAGCCATTAAAGAGATCCCAGAGATTAAACATCAATTTAAAAAGAAAAAAAAAAAAGGACAAAAGACCCTGCCCTGAAGAACTTATACAAACTAAGGCCCTGAGCCTGCAATCGGATCTGTGAAGGTGGACCCTTGTGCCTGCGTGATGCATCACTTATTTCAGTGGGATTCTGTATGGATCCAATTGCAAGGTGAGCACCTAAATCTTCACCGACAAAAGAAAACAAAACCCCACCCTGCTGCAGTATCTACCTATGTGGAGTTCAAAAATCTCATCTTCAGCCACTTCAATTGACACAAACCGGGCAGCCCATTTGATCTTCATTTTGCCTTTCTGTTCACATCTTCCTTCTCTTTGCTATACCTCACTGGATTCCTACCCAACTGCACTTCCTTTTTAAAATTCTCACTCTTTCATTTCATGCCATAATTCTTACTACTCTCTACTTTCCTGTTTATACCTTTCATCATCTCACTATTATTTTACTGTCCATTCCCATTCCTAAATATCTACTTCTCTGTCTCTCTCCGAGCCTCAAATTCTTCTTTCCATCTCTATGATGTACTTCATCATTTCAAAACTTCTGTTTTCCTCTCCCAAACACTGCTATTCCTAGTGAAGCAAATCTCTCGTCTTTTTTGTTGCAAAATTGGTATCTTGTTCTCAGTTGGGAGCACCAGTTTGCCAACTTGTTGGCTGTATCTTTGCTTTTAGACTGTATCTTTCTGTTCCCCTTAGCCAGTGCTTTGAATCAAAGGCACTTTATAGACAAATAAAATGTAAATCTACTCCCATTGAAAGTTAAGTCAAGTAGCCAAGGTCCTTATTAATGCAAAACTGTCTTCCTTACTATCACACACTCTTGCCCAGAATGCTTCAGATAAAGCACAAACAGCTATTACGAAAGATTTAACAGATGGTTCCCTAAGATTTTTTTTAAAAGATTCTGGGGATTCTGTTCTATAAGCAAAGCACATCACTGTGAATCCTGCAAAGTCACTTGTGCACCAGCACAGTAGTTCATTTTATGAGATACTGCATGTGCCAATGCACCATGGGCACAACCAAGACCTAGAAAAGCAATTGCTACATGAAACATATTCTTTAAATGCTGGTTTAAATACAGAGATGACAACCAGGGCTCAAGCAGGTATCAAATATAACCAGGGGCCTTCCCCTAAAAGGACTGGACTCTCTCCAATTTGTCCACATCCCTTCTGTAGTGGGGGGGACCAAAACTGGACACAATACTCCAGGTGTCACCAGTGCCGAAGCATTGACAATCCCTCTCAAAAACACCACACACCCCTCTGGGTTTAAGTAAACAGGACAGACAAGGGGACAAACTCACAGGTGTTTTGGTACCCAGGAAACCAGAAAAATATTAACACAAAGGGTGGTGAAATCTGAGTGAGCATATTTCAATGAGTGTATATATGTATTACGCACACACTCCCCAGATAGTGTACATATACATGGATTTATAAAAATAGAATGCATAATTTCAGTTGTGAGTCTTATGACAATATAAATAAGGTTTTATTGAGACTCATAAATCCTATTTTCCAGAGCTTATGAAAAACGCATTAAACATTTGCTCAGGGCTGTAATTCCATATACAAAGTCTTATTTCAGGAGCATTATTTTTAGACATTTTTCAGTTTTGTGCAAGAAAGGCTCATTAAAAGTGCAGTTTTTCCAAGAAAAAAAATGTACTGGCTTTGCATTGCTTTTCGCACTCTCTTCCAAAACATCTTTAAGAAATGTGATTTAGTAATAAAATAATCCATAGTATGGCTTAGTCACTGTATTTTTGAAAGTAAAATTAAAGTTAGCTACAATATTGTTTCCCACAAATTTGCATACAGAGATCAGGACTGTTTCATCCCAAGAGGTGGTGAAATGGGCTCTGAACTCATTCAACCACATCTTCTACCTTTAGTCCCAGCCTCCCTCACCTATGGCCCACCGTCCTTTGTTCTGACAGAGGGTAGCAGCAGCATCCAGAGCTTATCAAAGCTACTCATGAGCTGGAAGAAATGGGTCACTAGAAAGTAACATGTGATCCCCTACTCCCAATGGTAAGAGCACTGCTACTACAGAACTCCTATGTGGGGAGCATGGAACATTACTGAGTCCTGTGTAGATCCCCCTGTCGATTAGGGACATGCTCTCCCCATAAAACCCTGTGTTGACTTCTGGGGATTTTCATGATGGAAAACTTCGCCAGTTAGATCATTGGATAACTAAATGGAACTCAGGGAATTGTTCCTACTGACTGCAAATTCTAGATTTAAAACCATACCAACTCCTGTATTTGATTATAGACACACAAACTCTATTAACACCCCCAAAACACAAAAAGGTACTGATCCCAATCCAAATACAGCAGAGACCCTCACTAGTTCACACTTCACAAACCCCTACCCAAAATGGATTTTAGGGCTTCCTGAAGGCCATTCAGATTCTGCTCGTGTGTCAGGAGAAGCGCCACGGTGGATTCTTCGTGTACTGGCATTTTTATGGGGAGGAAACAGTCAGTATCTGAGCTCACAGAATCATAGAATACCAGGGTTGGAAGGGACCTCAGGAGGTCATCTAGTCCAAGCCCCTGCTCAAAGCAGGACCAATCCCCAGACATAGAATCATATCTCACAAGCCATAGAATCATATCTCACAAGCCATGAGATAGGCCTCCCAACACACATCTGAACTGAGCATTATCCCTATTTTGTAGATGGGGAAACAGTCTCAGAGAAGTAAAATGTCTTCTTCAAGATCAAGCAGTGAGTCTGGGGCAGAGCTGGGAACAGAACTCAGCAGTTCTGACTCCCAAGCCCCACACCTTAACCACAAGCCCATCTTTCCTCCCAAACCAATACAGCAACGTATGACATTACACGAAAGAGATATGAAGCGAAAACACAATTACATGTAATAGGGCACTGAGCACAAGGTGAAACACTCCCAACCAGAAAGAAAGGGGGGGGGGGGGGAGAAAAAACACACCCCAAAAAAAACGAACATCAGTGACTTTCTAAAGTAAGGCTGACAGTCTTATTGATATATTCCAAGACCACAAGGGACCACTGTGATCATCTAGTCTCACCTCCTGTATAACCCAAACCAAAGAACTTCCCAGAAATGATTCCTAGAGCAGATCTTTGTGAAACACATCCAATTGTGATTTAAAAATTGTCAGTGCTGGAGAATCCACCATGACCCTTGGTCAGTTGTTCCAATGGTTAATTACTCCAGCTGTTAAAAATATACATCATTTCCACTAGTGGTGCCAATGCCTTGTGCCTCCCTCTATTAAGATTTCTTTATCAGCCTTAATTCTGTATTTGTGACTTTTCCCACTGGCGTGCAAGTTTTAATTTTAATATGTACATACACCAATTTCATATGCATTTTTTTAAAAACCTCTTCTGTAACTGTAATCGCCGTCACTCAGTAAACATGTCTTCCCAGATGATGAATCCATGTAGCCGATAGCAGACATCAGCTGATGATATCTCAATATTCCTTTATGTTGGAGTGGGTGGTTAAAAAGGGAAATTTACCTTATTCACATACAGTACGTAACAGCCATGAAGCAGCAGACGATCAATTCACTTTTACCTGGGAATGTGCCTGAAATTTAAATCCTAGCTAATGGCTTCAATTTCAAAGCTGAAGAGTAATCCCCGCTCCCACTGAAAATCTAGACCATAAGCATGTAAATACCTGTATGTTTGTGATTACATATTTCTAGCAACTGAGAGAAGTGGAGAAATGTATAACCATGTACCTAGCTCCCCAGTCTGAACACTGAGAAGCTTATGTTAATATGCATTGTGGATTGGAAGGGATTTCCAGCAAGGCTCCAGATGGTAGCACTGACCAAGACAAATTCCCAGATGTGTAGAGTAGGGCTGGCTCAAACAACAACAATTATTTTCTCTGAAAAATTTTGGAATGAAACAAACACACACAAAAAAATCAGATGTTTTGACAAAACTATTCAAAGCAAAACATTTTCATCTGGAGTAGAATCACATAGAATCAGAAGCATCTCCCTCCCCCAAATGAAGTGTTTCTCCTCTCTTCCCCATTTTTCCCCCTAGAAAAAAGAAAGAGAAAGGGAGGAAAAAACAAAAACTTAAAATTTTTCATTTCAATTCCATGGGACTGAAATAGAAATTAATTTCTCGTTTGGTCAAAAATCTGAACATTTCACACTATAGGGAAAAATATGAACTCACACCAAAAAATTATTTAAAAAGGCCAAAAAAAAAGCTATTTGATGAAAAACTTCCATCAGCCCTAGTGTGGAGAGAGGACAAGAGTACCCCCAACAAGAACGGGTGCATATTACAATATGAGACAATTTAAAAGGAAGTCAGCAGTGAGGTCTGGAAGTTAAATGTCAAGCATTTTTTTCAAGGCCCAAGGTCTAGAATACACAACACACAATGGGTGCTGAGGGGGGTAAAAAATATTACAAGTATTTAAGAAACCAAAGAACTGACACTAGAAAAATAAACTCAGCGTGCCATGAAATCTGTTAATAGGCTGCCTCCAAAATAGTTCAGTTAATGGCCACAGAAACTCAACATCTCGTAGCACTGGGTCTTTAGATTTCAAGGCCCTACTGATCCTTCAGCTCCTGAACCTTTATCACTGAAAAGACAGCAAAGATCTAACAGATAAAGTCAAAACAGCCCCCACAAGGCCAATAGGTTGTTTCCTGATTAAATTTAATCAGTTTAATGGGCATGAAAGATGTAAAATCAGCAATTAAGAAGCAAATATATCCACCCTCTTTCATCCCTACAAGGTACTATTTACAAACATGCAGAAATCCATAGGTAACATTAAACACAAACTTGGAAAATGTATTTACCATATTTCACTAGTAATTGGAACTAATTGAGGATTTCACAGCTACTGAAAGAACGAGCCTTTGCTTCATGCCCTGATTTCTGCTACACAGGTTTTTTTTTATTAGCACAACTCTTTAGAATACAAATTGCTAACCCAATCTAATTGCTGATATTGAGTTAAAGATAAAATGGGATATTTTTCATTTTTGACCTTTTTGTTGTTGCCAGAGTAAGCAAGAGACAATGTTAAGAAGAGACCTTTGTAGGGTAAGAATTACACATATAACAGAGAGGTTCTATTGCTGTCTAACACATTGTAGCATTCTTTACTCCATCATGAAAGAAAATGGGACAGCAGTATTAAACACGTCTGTGAAATCAAAGACTTGAGAACACTGCAGGAATGTGTGTTACCATTGGAAAAAAAGTTACATTAGACTGTAGACAAATGCCGTAAAATTAAAAAAAAAAAAAAGTGGACCAGCACTATTTGTTTATACCTCTGTAATATGCTGGGGGGGGGAGGGGGAGGTGTCTCCCTAAAGCCAACTCCCTGGTTAAACTGACCTCTCTCTTGGCTTAGGCTACCTTTCATTATCGCCTGAATTCTACTGTTGGCATGAATCAAGTCATTTCCAAATGCGTCATGAATCAAAGTGAAGTGGTACAACGTGATGCAATGTTGCGGTGTCTTGGCAAGCACTATACCTGCCTAAATTCAAGCTTTTAGCTTAAAACCCCAGCTATTTGGGGTGTAGGGAAAGGGATTTCTCAGGCTCTTCTGACTGCCTAAAAATATCAGGTCTTTCATCTATTTCATGGCCATGAGTTGAATCCTACCTTCAACTAGATTCACTTAAACCCGGATATATGTATTTTCCTAATTACAAACATTATTTGCATAATGGTAGTGCCTAGCAATCCAAACCAGTATCAAAGCCCCCCTGTACGAGGCACTGGAGAAACACATTAAGTAGGGTGATCAGATGTCCTGATTTTATAGGGGCAGTCCCAATATTCAGGGCTTTTTCTTATATAGGTGTCTATTACCCCTCACCCCCCCCCCCCCCCCCAACCCTGTCCCGATTTTTCACGCTTGCTATCTGGTCACCCTAAAATTAAGTGACAAGCCCTGCCCAAACAAATTTACAAACTGCCTAGACAACACAAGACAAAGGGAGACAGGAAACAGAGGGATGGAGAATGAATTTACTTGTCCAAGGTCATACATCAAGTTATTGTTAAAGTTGGGAATAGTACCCAGCTCTCCTGATACTCACCCCAGTCCTCTATACACCGGATTATGTTGCTGCAAAACCATTTCTTTTTTTCTTAATGGCAGAAAAACTCATTGGTGGCAGAGAGAAATACAGACTTTCCAGTCTCTCCCACTGTAAGTAGATATGTACAGTAACAAAAAGGTTCTTTCTTTTTGGCCTTACAAAAAGTAAAATAAGTGAGCCCTATAGAAAACTCACTGTTTTCTGAAAATTAATACAAAACAAATCAGAAACACGCAGATATTTTTCACCGCCAATGGAAGAATGTTTGCATCCAACTTGAACTAAGAATCACTTAACATTATGTAAATATAATAGGACAGAAACATTAGCATCATCAGAGACACACTCAGCTGAGAAACAGGTGATCTTCTGCACTGAAGTCTAAGGAGTGGTTGAAGACAAAGCAACCCTGTCCAAGAGTTCCATACATAATTGATGCAAACGTTAACTGGAGCATAGGTAAACTATATGAAAACGAGAATCAAAAGTGCCCTAGAATACAGACCTCCAACAACAGACACACTATTCCCATCAACCACAAGGACACGGAACTAATACCCAGCTGTCTCTGCAATTGCATTTCAAATCATGATCTCTGTAAAAGGAGAAGGATTTGACATTAAGTTAACTACACTAAGGGCTCAATTATGACTCAGAGCTGGAGTCGTGCTTGAGAGGTGAGGCGGTTGAACTGCAAAGTATCTGAAAGTGGATCCCATGGGGATCCAAGCAGGCATGTCTCCAGGGGCCCTGGGCTGAGTATGCGCAACAGCAGCAGTTAATACAAATTTTCAGCAGGTGGCACACATTTCCACCCCCACCCCCAGTCCAGCCCGCCTGCTACTTGCCAACATGCAGCGGGGTAAGACCATGACCAAACCACCACCCTAAGCCAGACATGTCCCCTCTCGAGTCTGGTGGCAGGTGTAATTTACTCACAGAAAGTGATAAGCAATTTCTATCTACCTGTGTGCGTGCAACCCATCCCCATTTCATCTGCCCATCTCTGCGACTGCCTTTCAGAGAGTGACAAGCTTGTAGTGCTGCCCACCGCATCTCCCATTGGTGTGGAATATTACTGGTTTTCCTTCGTCAGCAGCACATCAAATAACTTCAGGATTCTCTTTATCCAACCAGCAGCTGATGGGATCGTCAACAGAGCTGAGAAACAGCATCACTAGGAAGGCAGTGAAAACCTACAATTGTTCAGGATATTACCAGTCAGAGAAGGGGCTGTTGCCCCGAGTCCTGGGCAGAGAAGATAGTGGAACGGGCACACAATCCAGAAGAGAACATTTTCTTTTCCCCTGATTTATGAACATAGGGATTCTGGTTTTGCATTATCCCTACTTCCTGCAAAAAACAAAAACACTTCGATGGTTGGGAACAACTTTTATCCACTTCCACACATACTATGCAGCAGGGCAAGCACAATTACACCTCTACCCCGATATAACGCGATCCGATAGAACACGAATTCGGATATAACGCAGTAAAGCAGCACTCCGGGTGGGTGGGGCTGCGCACTCCGGCAGATCAAAGCAAGTTCGATATAACATGGTTTCACCTATAATGCGGTAAGATTTTTTGGCTCCCGAGGACAGTGTTATATAGGGGTAGAGGTGTATTTATTTGTATGACAGAAGCCTTGAGAGGCCTCAATTGAGAGTGGGGTCCCTCTGCTAGGTACTCTACAAACACACAGGCTATGTCTATGAGTGAGGGTTTGAACATAACTTAGCCCTACATTATACCATACCTTTTTAAAGTCTAGAATGTTATTTAGTTTTCTACTGTACTTGCCAAGCATTTATGGCTGCACAAAAGAGATACGTCCCTGTGTATGCACTTAGCCTGATGCAGCTATACCCTGCGCATGTGCCCTGGATGCAAACAAGCATTCACTTCACAGAAGTGCTGTTTCTCATTGACAGAGGTGAATATTGCTCCTGTCCACAGCGGGATGATTTTTTCCAAGGAGAAGAATGTGACAGGTTTTATTTTTAAGAGGTCTGAAGACTTGCATTTTTAATGTCTAGCTGTAAAAATATGATTCACTATGTTCCCAAGTCTAATTCTATAAAAAGAAATAAGAGCATCAGACTACTAGGTGACAATTGCTACGTACTAGGTAGGTGAATCATGCCCCTGGCACACAGAAAGTTGTAATTTTATGGAAAGACGTGATCGTAATCATATTTACCAAATGTACATTATTTTTCAAAAAAGAGAACTTACACTTGTCAACACGAAAACATGAAAAGAATTTGGAAGTTCCTCTTGGACTATATATGCATCAACAGCTCAAAGTAAAAACAAAAACCTAAATCCTAAGACCTGAATTTATGGACTGATATTTGCTGCCTTAAACCAATGAAAAAATACTTTTTGGGCAATAAGAACTTAAGAGAAGGAGAAGCCACATTTCTCCTTTCATACGTGGTCTAAGGAACTGAGCACAATCATTATTTATTTGTATTACAAAAACCTTCACAGGCCCCAACTGAGACTGGGGTTTCACTGCGTTGGGTACTGTACAAACACATGGGTAGAGCCCCGAAAATCTCCGGATATCCGCGGACCATGTTTGCGGATCGCAGATGGATGCAGATCCAAATTTTATATCTAGAGCCCTGCAAATCTGCGGAGATCCACGGATCATGTTTATGGATCATGGATCAGATGCGGGGGAAATTTTTGTATACATAGGCTACGTCTACGATGTACGGGAGTGATTCCTAGCTTGCACAGATATACTTGCACTAGCTCGATGAGAGCTAGCAGAAGTATAACTGGTAGTGCAGCACAGGCGGAGGCAGTGCCAGAACAGGGTTCAGGCAGGTTTGTAAGCAGCTGCTGTCACTGCCCGTGCTACCATGGCTACACTACTCTTTATATTCACACGAGTTCAATGTAGAAAAATCATATAATCATAGATTAGGATTGGAAGAGACTTTAGGAGGTCATCTAGTCCAACCCCGTGCTCAGAACAGGACCAACATCAACTAAATCATCTCAGCCAGGGCTTTGTCAGGCCGGGCCTTAAAAACCTTTAAGGATGGAGATTCCACCACCTCCCTAGGTAACCCATTCCAGTGCTTCACCACCCTCCTAGTGAAATAGTTTTTCCTCATATCCAAACTAGACTGCCCCCACTGCAACTTGAGATCATTGCTGCTTGTTCTGCATCTGCCACCACTGAGAACAGCCAAGATCCATCCTCTTTGGAACCCCCTTTTCAAGTAGTTGGAAGGCTGCTATCAAATCTCCCCTCACTCTTCTCTTCTGTAAACTAAATAAGCCCAGTTCCCTCAGCCTTTCCTCATAAGTCATGTGCCCCAGCCTCCTGATCATTTTCACTGCCCTCCACTGGACACTCCAATTTGTCCCCATTCCTTCTGTAGTGGGGCCCCCATAACTGGATGCAATACTCCAGGTGTGGCCTCACCAGTGTCAAATAGAGGGGAATAATCACTTCCCTCGATCTGCTGGCAATGCTCCTACTAATGCAGCCCAATATGCAGTTAGCCTTCTTGGCAATAAGGGCGCATTGACTCACTCACATCTAGCTTCTCATCCACTGTAATCCCCAGGTCCTTTTCTGCAGAACTGCTGCTTAGCCAGTCGGTCCCCAGCCTGTAGCAGTGCATGGGATTCTTCCGTCCTAAGGACTCTGCACTTGTCCGTGTCGAACTGCATCAGATTTCTTTTGTATGTGTATGCAAGCTGAGAATCAAATGCCTAACTCAGAGTAGATGTCGTCATAAGACACAGACTCTGAAGAGCTGAATACTAAAAGTGATTACGCTAGAATCCATAGTACCATATTTCAAAGTGGTAGCTGTGTTAGTCTGTATCAGCAAAAACAACTATTAGTCCTTGTGGCACCTTAGAGACTAATAAATTTATTTGGGCATAAGCTTTCATCGGCTAAAACCCACTTCATCAGATGCATGGAGTGGAAAATACAGTAGAGAGATATAAATACACAGCATATGAAAAGATGGGAGTTGCCTTACCAAGTGTGTGGGGAGGTCAGTGCTAATGAGCCAATTCAATTAAGGTGGAAGTGGGCTATTCTCAACAGTTGACAAGAAGGGGTGAAAAATCACTTTTGTAGTGCTAACGAGGCCAATGTAATCAAGGTGGCCCATTTCAAACAGTTAACAAGAAGGTGTGAGTATCAGCAGGGGTAAATTAGTTTTTGTAGTGACCTATCCACTCCCAGTCTTTATTCAGGCCTAATTTGATGGTGGAAATTAAACTAATTTGCAAATTAATTCCAGTTCTGCAGTTTCTTGTTGGAGTCTGGTTTTGACGTCTGTTATTGAGTGTCCAGGGAGACTGAAATGTTCTCCTACTGGTTTTTGAATGTTATAATTCTTGATGTCAAGTATCAGAGGGGTAGCCGTGTTAGTCTGGATCTGTAAAAAGCAACAGAAAGTCCTGTGGCACCTTTAAGACTAACAGATGTATTGGAGCATAAGCTTTCGTGGGTGAATACCCACTTCGTCAGACGCATGTGTCTGACGAAGTGGG
>NW_020664725.1:5608808-5640996 GCF_002925995.2 Terrapene triunguis
AACCATAGTTTCTTAACTGTGTGTTTAAGATACAAAGGCTTGGTCACTGCTAGCAAATGGTTTAACAATTTATCAGAGGAGTGTTATGAAGCTTGTTTGTACAGTGCTTTGAACACAACCCTGTAGTGTACAATTACTAAATAGATTCATACTCCGATCAGAGAACAAACAATGTGAACAACTCCCTGTTGATGAGTCCTTTGGAAATATTAGGTGGGGTTAAACACACTAGTTAGCTGGAGTTTCCTGATAATTTCACTCTGCTGAGCACTGCATGCTTTCTATTAAGAAAGAGTACACACACACGCACGCACACACACACAGTGTCAGACACGAAACATCAGTAACAGTCAGACTGTCTGTCATAGGAGCATGTGCAATTTTGAAGTTAATGTTTAACAAACCTAGATCTGGATGGGCATCCTCCTGACCGCAGGTTGTGCAGGAACATGCCAGACACATTTTAGTGCATTTCATGTTATTCATCACTTGTGGAAGACCATCACTTTATAAAACACAATGACACTAACTTGCAAGCCAACTCTTATGGAGGGAGAGAGGGTTTACCATCTATTGCCCTGGATTATTTCAAAAACCAAGGTAGTCAAAAGTAAGGAAAGTTCAAGCACTGCTTTTTACAGTGCATTCTTCACTTATTTCACCAGTCAGACCCACACCCAACTCCAGTTAACAGGACTCTGGATTTCACTCTGAGCCCTGTTAGAAGAACAGCTTCTGCTCAAGAATTTATTTTAAATATCTAACCAAAGCTTGGCACAAGGAAGCCTGGGGTTGGTTGGTTGGTTTTTTAATTAAATCGAGATCAAGAGACCATTCCACAATCTTAAATTGACAGAGAAATGCTTAATTGAAAACATGTTTTTTACAGTTCAAAAAGGAAAATTCATGGCTAATTTAATTCAAATTCTGTTAGTGCTAAATATCCAGTGTTTGAGTGCTAGTAAACTGTGTATCCAATTACCAACTGTATTGTTCAAGGGAATGCATCTAAATGTCCATTTCATTTTTATAACCTTCATTTAGCTCCTTTGTGAATGGAGAAATGACAATGTTCAAAGTAACCATTACTTACAAAAAATACATTTTAAAACAATGTAAAAAGCTATTACTACCATGTAGTTTTAACCAAGATTTAAAGAAAATATTCACTGGTCACACTACTTGTCTTCATTATTCTAGTCTCTTTTTCTTCCAACACTGTGACTAGAGTACCCTATCATATGGGAACAAGGAAAAACCCAAACCTGGACTTAACAGGAAGCAGGCTTTAGAAAAATCTGTCTGTCTGGACATAGCACTGCCCTCTCCCAGATGATTTTCTGCTACTGATAGAGAGGAGTTCAAGCTATTAGTATCCTTTTAGCAAAGCATGCTGGGAGTGGGAGGAGTCTGGGATCATATAAATACAGGCTCTTATTCAATCAGTGTGAGGCAAGGCAGTGCCAGGAAAAGGTATGCTAGAAGAGGCAACATCAGAGGAAGAAGGTACTAGAACTTGTGGACTTCAGACACACAGGCCAGCGTTTTGCCTACTTAAAGAGAATTTAGGCACCTCCGAAGGAAAAGATTCCGAGCATGCTGAGCACTATAACTTGGGGCATGGGGAAATGTGACTGAATGCAACCAGGTGAGTCTATCCAAGTAATAAATACCTATCACATTTTTGCCTCCCCCCACCTCGGTCACTCCCCCACCAGGTCCATGGCTTACCTGATGACAAGCCCCTTATCATTTGCTAAGGATACCAAACTACTATTTTTAAACAGTACGTCTATTTTACTTAAAATCTAGGTTTCATGTAAGCAAAGTTTCCATTATTTTCAACAAGTCGTCTACCACAGTAAGGGTTAAATGGATCTGGTGCAATAGGAGAGTCACTATAGTAGTCCTGGGAAGAATAGGATTAGAGTCGGGATACTGACTGAACAGTGGTCTGTTGCAGTATGCTTATTTCTCAATAAATAACACAAACACAGCTTTGATGAATTATGGAGTGATGGCAGTCATAGTTAAGACTGCAACAGTTTCCATTCTAAAGCCAATTTTATTTTCTCTTTCCCAGCCCTCAAAGAAAACTATAAAACAGATCAGTTTCAAAACTGGTAGGTAGGCCTGGGGCCAAAGTAGAATTTTTCTGCAAAATTTAATATGCAGTAGCTTAAGGCTTTGAACAGATACGTTTTGAAGAACACGGATTCCATTGTCTGACGTGAAATGGAGGAACCAATGCAGGTAAAGTTAGAGCGAGAAAATTCTTAATTAGAAGATGTTGCATGTTCTGAAGGTCAAGTGGAAAACTTTTGAGGTGGAATCTTCTTCTTCCATTCTGAACTGCAACATGAGGAACCAAGTAAACTAGTTCCAAATATTCTTAGCAAGATATATACCTATGTTGCCTAATTTGGTAGATGTTTCTGACCTCTCTAACAGCAGAACTTGTCTACAATGATGTCAACCCCAGGAGGCTTCCCACGGTCAATAAAATGAATGCCCTCCACTTCAGAGATTGAAAGATGGTTCCCTTACTTCTGGATCAGTACAGATTTTTGTTCAGGTTTTGGAATCGCAGTGCAAAACCTAATATAAGGTTCAATAAGTCTAGACCAAATTACTTTTACAAGCGATCCTTTTTCCCCAGATTGTGGTGACAGGGTGGAAATGAACTACACATACATGTTAGACCAGCACGTAAGGGCACTTTAAGACCTACAATGAGAAGTGCCACATAATTACTAGGTATTAGAGCTATCAGAAAACCTTATTCCACCTATCAAATTTTCCAGGTAATTTTAATAATCAGATAGGAAATTCATGATGAAACCTACAAAAGCTGTGCTGGTTAGCGTGTATATGTGCACCTCTTACTTCTATGGGATGGAATCAAAATTGTTCAACTTTATCACAGACCCTATACAGCTAACAGTTCAGAGATTCTCCTTTAGCTCAAGTGGCCTGAATCTGAGTTCTATTCCTGATGTCAGTATGAAGTTATGAATAGTCATGGTATGGGTCTTCATGACAACTGAAGTGCAAGGTAGCCACAGATTTGTTACAATATTAAAATCTTTGAAGACTCACCTACTAATTGATTCAGTATCTAATTTGTCCATTTTAAAAGATAGTACTTTAGGTGTCCTGTTAGAGGAGCTATTGGAAAAACAACTGGAACACAGTCCTAAAGCCATGAAGGAGAAATTGTCTCAAGACTTACTGCTGGCTTTGCCATCTGCTGTGTTCAAAGTAAACAAGAAAAAAATGCTCAGTGAAATTTGCCTCTGTGCAGAGGGCCAATACAAGTACAAAGCACCATTAATAGTGCCAAACGGGGCTTAACTGGGATGAAAATAGTGCATGTGCCTTGTGCTGGCCCTCCGCCCATGAGTGAATTTCACTCGTGAATAAGATACAGTATACTGGGAGGAAATACCCTGGGTCTGTCACATTTTCACCCAAAAAAGAGTTAGCCTACTCAGTATTGCCACCCCCAGCATTTAAAAATCACGAGAAAAGCCTCAAATAATCATTAGATTACCTTAAATAATTTTTTTTTAAATAATAAATTTTCTAATGGTCCAAGAATATTAGAGAGACAAGGTGGGTGAGGTAATATCTTTTGTTGGACCAACTTAAGTTTTTGTAAATTGGTCCAATAAAAATACTACCTTACCCACATGGTCTAATACATTGACTTTTTTCTTTTTGGTCTTCTGGTTGTGAGCCATTAGGATGCAAATATGTAATGTTTTCAAGCCTGGAACTAAGGGCTAGATTTTTTAAAAATATAAACTGAGATTGTCATCTAATCACATGAATCCAGCAGCTCGGGTTTAGAGAGGGGAAAAATCAAATATCATGAGGCTTGTGCTAAAATCGCGAGATTCAGCAGAAAAAACAACAAGCCAACATGGACAATTTTTGAAGTCACTGCGTTTGGTTTCTATTCCTTTGTAAGGTTTGTAGTTTTTTCTCCCTTAAAAAAAAAAAAAAAGCTACCGTTGAAATAGAGGTGCCCTGTAATATTTAAAAACAAACCGCAGTCAGCAAGGGTGTCAACCCAAATTCTGTCATCACTGACTCAATAAAAAGTTGAATTGCTCCAGTGGCTTCATAACTGAAACATCCTCTGTCTGCAAGATTGGCCAAGTCTACTTTCATTTTCACACAATCCAGAAGCGCAGGTTTGACATATCAAACAATGTCAGATTAGTTTAGTAACAACTCGGCACATATTAATAAAAAAAAGTTGGAGGAGATTCAGACTAAAGTGGTTGCTGTGGAGAACGGCTTAAAAAGCTTGTGTTTTTGACAGCAGGGGGCTGGGAGAAATCAGACAGAAAGCTGCCTTCATATGGTTGTATTCTAATTAAGGCCATTAAAGAACTGCTAATATAGGGACATCCAGTTTAAAAGCCAGAAAATAAGTTAAGATTTTGATATGGGTTAAAGGAAATATTCCTGAAAACGTGCAGCAAATTAATAATTTTGACCTTCCTCAGAAATACGAGGGAGAGCTCTCCTTCAGCAACACCCCACAGTTTGTGTGCAGTGTGCAACTAGCACACGCAACTCTTGACATAACAATCACTTTTTTTTTAAAATGAGCAAAATGAGTCAAATTTTCATTTCACCTAGATTGCAACCATGTTGTTTGGCACTGGAAATTATGAATGGCTATTAAAAATAGGATGACGAATACAGATTTGAAATACATGTTTTATCCTGTCAAACTGAAAGTCTGCTGAAGACAAATAGACGCCTTCGTTCTTCCACAAATGCTATTAGTAGAGCATCTTATGATGGAGGACTCAAATAACTTCAGAAGGCTGACAAGGTGGGAGAGGTAATATCTTTTGTTGGACCAACTTCTATTGGTGCGAGAGACAAGCGTTCGAGCTTACAAGGAGCTCTTCTTCAGGTCTGGGAAGAAGAGTTCTGTCTGAGCTGGAAAGCTTGTCTCGCTCACCAACAAGAAGTTGGTCCAATATAAGAGATTACCTCATCCACCTTGTCTCTCTCATATCCTGGGACTAACATGGCTATAACACTGCATACATTCAGAAGACTGACACACACTAGAGTTTTTGTTTTAACCTCACCCTCCCCAATCAACTCTGATTAGCTCTAACCTCTTCTCTTCCCTCTGTATTACTGCCACTGAACTTTCTAAATTGATCTTTTGCACAATCCGAGTGACTATTGTCCAAGGATTGCAAAGTATTTTGCAAACATTATTTAAGGCTCACACATTCCCCAGTAAGGTAAGTATTGCAATAAACTAGCTATTGTGTATGTGCACCATCATCTCCTACTGGATGGCATGAAAATTGCTCAACAATAGCAGAGGCCCTGGAGTCTCAAAGGAGGAAAATCTGAGTGCTATCACCACTACAACCACAAGTGGCCAAAACGTGCAGCATAGTGACAGCTGTGAAACCTTGGGTGTCTGCAGGATTATTATAGAATCATTACCCCCATTTTACAGATGGGGGAAGAGAGAAGTAACTTGCAAAAGGTCATAGAAGCAAGTCAATACAAAGGGCTTGGCTACACTTGCAGCTGTACAGCACTGTGAGGTAAACCTGTCTTTGTACAGTTGAGTAGGGAAAGCGCTGCAGTCTGTCCACACTGACAGCTGACAGCGCAGTGGCGTGGCCACACTTGCAACATTTGCAGCTGTGTTGGGAGCGGTGCATTATAGGCAGCTATCCCAGCATTCATGTGGCTGCAACGTGCTTTTCAAAACAGGGGGGTGGGGGGTGGAGTGTGACAGGGAGTGTGGGGGGAGAGAGTGTTTTTTGGAGCGTGTCAGCACTCTATTTTGCAAGTTCCGAACTCCAGGCCCCCTGCTCATTCATTCACTCACTCAAAGCAAACAGCAAACTGTTTGCTTTTTCTCTGTGGTACGAGCTTTGAAACTGGCCCTTCCGCATTCCTGCAGCCGGTCACAACAATGGAGAGGATTGGCCACTTGACAAGGTGATCAGTACAGCGCTGCAGGTTGATTCCTGCTACACCCTCACAGGGGAGAGTCGTAGCCACTCCGCTGTATCTCTTATGCTTCTCGGGGAGGTGGAGTAACTGCAGCGCTGTACCCAGGGAGATACAGCGCGGTACGTGCCTTGCCAGCGTAGCCGGTCAGTGAGTTACAGCGCTGTGGGCGGCTTTACAGCGCTGTAACTCGCAAGTGTAGCCAAGGCCAAAGAGATGAAGTAAGTTGCCTAAGGTCACACAGCAAGTCAGGGATGGGATCTCCTGATTCCCAGTCCCCAACACTAGCCGGTAGGCTCCATCCCTTCATGCTGGATATTACTGCTATTCCTCTCCTATTTATATAATTGCTGTTACACACATCTTTCCATTGGGATTGGGATTATTTTATTGGAAGGCAGGTACATCTTCATATTTCTGGGCTATTCACGTAATGCAAGTTGACAAGTCGTAACAGAAAAAATGAGGAAGGGGGCTTAATTATGCACCTGGGTGTTTTCCTTTGTCATCCACGGAGAGCTTAGTGTTGGTCTTAAGAAGGATAAATTAAAATTTTTTTTAATGATTATTCCCCTTTGCTCATAATAATCTTCATGAGAATTAGGGAAGCGTCTATGATAAGCGAAGTTAGGTGATTGAGAATCAGACTGAAATGTGCAATATGCTACCGATCAGAGAAGTGACTAATATATCCTGCAACTGCACAACAAGAAACATCAAGTTCAAGGACACTCACTAATGCCCAATCATCCCCATTGCTTCCATGTCAGGGACCCAGATGAGGCATATTTCTTCTGGAAGATGTTGAGAAGGATGATGAGCTGGCTCTGCTATTCCCTTCTCCCTGGAACCTCATGGAATCCCTAAGAGTGAGGCAAGAAGCTCCACACCACACACCACCATCACCAGAGCAGGCGGCTATCTGCATCTACATTAGTTTATCCTGAGTTACACGTACAGAGCCATTTAGAGGCACTGTGTATACAGACACAACATTGGTGGCCAGAGACAGGACTGCTCCGTCAGGAAACCAAAAGAAATCTGATGAGGTTCAACAAGGACAAGTGCAGAGTCCTGCACTTAGGATGAAAGAATCCCATGCACTGCTACAAGCTGGGGACTGACTGGCTAAACGGCAGTTCTGCAGAAAAGGACCTGAGGATTACAGTGGATGAGAAGCTGGATATGAGTCAACAGTGTGCCCTTGTTGCCAAGAAGGCTAATGGCATATTTGGCTGCATTAGTAGGAGCACTGCCAGCAGATCGAGGGAAGTGATTATTCCCCTCTATTCGGCACTTGTGAGGCCACAACTGGAGTATTGCATCCAGTTTTGGGGCCTCCACAACAGAAAGGATGTGGACAGATTGGAGAGAGTCCAGCAGAGGGCAACAAAAATGATCAGGGGGTTGGGGCACATGACTTACGAGGAGAGGCTGGGGGAACAGGGCTTGTTTAGTCTGCAGAAGAGAAGAGTGAGGGGGGGATTTGATAACAGCCTTCAACTACCTGAAGGGGGGTTCCAAAGAGGATGGAGTTCGGCTGCTCTCAGTGGTGGCAGATGACAGAGCAAGGAGCAATGGTCTCAAGTTGCAGTGGGGGAGGTCTAGATATTAGGAAAAACTATTTCACTAGGAGGGTGGTGAAGCACTGGAATGGGTTACCTAGGGAGGTGGTGGAATCTCCATCCTTAGAGGTTTTTAAGGCCCGGCTTGACAAAGCTGGCTGGGATGATTTAGTTGGGGTTGGTCCTGCTTTGAGCAGGAGGTTGGACTAGATCTCCTGAGGTCTCTTCCAACCCTAATCTTCTATGATTCATGCTGACAAAGGAAAGGACCAGAGGAGCAGCACAGAAGCCCAGCCCCCACCCCCATAGGACTGGAGCATCCCTTCCCTAGAGGGTCTTAGAATTAGTGGGTCTGGGAAGCTGAATACCTCCCACCACCAATTCATATAGGCACACCAAAAATCCTTCCCTTCCCCTCCATGGGAAAACGAAGATATATGGAAACTATAGTGAATACTTACATTTCCTGGGGCTTCAATCCCATCTCCAGTGGCTATTTCCTAAGGAAAGAGGGATATTACCCTGCATCCTAAACAAGCAGATATGGTCGGCCTTCAAGAGACCCACTGAACTACAGCCTGAACACAACAGGCTGTGGATGGTTCACTCTCATTTCCCTTTTGTCAGCAGTGCTAAAAAGAGCTATTTTATTGGACCCTTTTTTGACAAAGTTATAACACCAATCAGACCCCAAGTGCAGTTTTGCCTTAATCTGAAAAACTTAAATTTTAATTCAGCAAATCACAAAAGATGCAAAGAATCATATTTTAAGGCCACAAGAAATCATTTATGATCACACTATCTGGCCTTCTGCATAGCACTGGCTACGTTATCACACCCAACGATTCCTGCACCAGGCCATAACTTCTGGTTCTGCTGGAGCGTATCTTTTAGAACGATGTCAACCCTTGATTTAAAGACTTTAGGTGTTGCTCTTCCCTGGGCTTCTTGCACCCAAAGTGAGAGTGATAACCTTAAGATGATCAACCCTTCTGAAACTTTTTATTGTTTAAAATAGAAATATTATTTGTGACAGGTGAGCCTGAACAGCTTATAATTCTTGGGACATCAATTTTCTGCCTAACCTTGAGTTTTAAATTTGGGATAAAACTTCACTGAAGAAAATTTATGGAAGAGGTTTTCTATTTTTGAATAATATTTTTCATTTCACCCAATGATCTCATGAAAATGGAAGTTTTTAATTATCCCTAGCAATTAATCTTACTTCTGCTAATTTTAGAAAGTGCCTTAAGCACTAAGTTTCAACAGACTGAGGAGGCAGCTTGATATGTCACAGAGAAATCAGAGATGCAGTTATTGATCTAATACTTACGAAGGTGGAATCTGGTTTTCGGAATACACAGGAAAAAAGGCTTCTATGGTTAAAAAAATTACATGACCAAAAAGACAATGTGGTGAAAACTTTCCTGGCAAACTAAGCGGAAGGGCACTTATAAGTTATTGCTACCACGAAAGCACTGTTGTTCATGTGCTAGAGTTCCTCATTTTTATGTTGACCTTGAAAGCATAAGAACAGAAGAACGGCTACACTGGGTCAGACCAATGGTCCATCTAGCCTAGTATCCTGTCTTCCAACAGTAGCCAATACCAGATGCTTCAGAGGGAATGAACAGAGCAGAGCAATTATCAAGTGATCCATCCCCTGTCATCCAGTCCCAGCATCTCACAGTCAGAGGCCTAGGGACACCCAGAGCATGGCAAAAACTCCATTTGATGTAGGAAAAGTCTACGCTTTCTTGGGACTGTGTCTGTTAAGCATAAGTGTAAAATACTGGAAAACTGAAAAGCAGGCCCTTATGAAAAAGTCCTATAGAATTTAATAGAATATGATCACCTTTCTAAATATTTTCCCAACTACTCTAAGGTTATACACAGACACTCAGCACATGCTTGTTACTGACTGTGAACATTCCAGATAGGGAGTTACAGTAGCAAAACTTTTAAAGCACATAAAGGTTATAGGGTAAGAGATGACAACCCCTCGCTGGTCCGGACTGCACCCCTGAACTCGACAGAAACCCCAGGCCTGAATTGCAGAGGTGCTCAGCACCCACACCTATCATTAATGTCACTGCAAGATGCAGGAGCTCAGCACCTTTCCAGAGGCACTTGCCATGCCAAAGAATCAAGCCTCCAAACTTTAAGGCAGAATTGGACTAATGGCAGCAGCACCAGATACTCTCAAGGTATTTGCTATCTTGGCAATACTCCAGGTACTAAATTATCCATCACTGTCATGTTCTACATATACAAGCAAATGCTTCAAAACAGGAGGGAACAAGGAGAGGGTCCCTCAGACATTATCCCACAATCCCCCATCCACTGACACTCTTGTGGGTTAACAACTGTATTACTTATAATTTTGAATGAATCTTCACTACCGGGATAAATGGGGACATAGCAGGGACCCTTGGCAGCATCCTTAAAGGACAGACGTTTACAATGATGTGACCATTCTAACAAGGAACCTTTTTCCCCTTCCAAAGCATTTTTTCCTCTTCTCTGCAACAGCACAACTCAGATTATCCTATGTTCTCAGAAATACTATTTATACATATGTGTGTGACTCACCTCACGACTGCTTATAAATTTCTGCTCTTTCGCCTTCGTTATGGAGAACGAGGGAGCTACATGTATTTTTTGTAATGATCACATGCACCTCAGCTTGTGCGGTATTATCCTGTCTGGAATGCAGAGTTAATTCAAAAGGAAGCTGTACGGGGGAAACACACAGGAAACGAAACAATAGCAAAGATAAGACACCTGGGGTCAACAACTTCAAGGGAGTTGACATTACAGTAACTAAGCTATCAATTGGGAAGAAGTTTCCTTCCAGGCTAATGGTTTACTCTTCCCAAAGCTAAGCCTAGGATCAAAGGAGGATACTAAACCATTACAGGGCCCTGGGGCCTAGAAAAGGAAAGGGACTAAGTTGCCAGGAAGTGTAAATGGGAACTGACAGGCAGACAAGGAGAGAGAGTCTGCAGAAGGGCACTTTCCTTCTCCAGATCCAGAGTTGGAGACAGCTGGCTTAGATGAAAATTATTATTACTGTAGCGCTTAGGAGCCCTAGACTATGAACCAGGACCAGACACCAAACACAGAATAAAAAGTTGGTCGCTGCCCCAAAGAGCTTACAATCTCAGTATATGACAAGAGACAACAGCTGGACGCAGACAATGTTATTGCTCAGCATCACAGGCTGCGGTCCACACACACCAGCAGTCTAACCGCTGTCCAGTTTTTTGTAGGCATCATAGCAAAGGAGTATTGAGGAAGGATCTAGAGGAGTAGAAAGAGGCAATTTTGCGGCTGTTTACAGGGAGCCCCTCCCAAGGGTGAGAGGCAGCATGAGAAATGGCACGAAAGTTAAACTTAAGAAGTGGACAATGGAGGTTGGCATCATGGGCCAATCAGAGGTGAGAGCTGAGAGCTCAAAAGCAAATAAGAAATGATAGATACAGTGGGGACTGACGGTGAAGGGCCTTGAAAGTGAATATAAGCAGCTTATGTTTGATGCAACAGAGAAGGGGGAGCCAGTGGAGGGACGCAAAGAGAGGGTTGACACAGTCAAGGCAACAGGCTAGGAAATTGATCTTTGCAGCAGCATTCTGAATGGATTTGAGTGGAGTAAGATTGCATTTGTCAAGGCCGGAAAGAAGAATGTTGCAGTAATCAAGATGTGAGATATCAAAGCTTTCAAGGAAAGATTACGAATTAGGTAAGGGAAAATATGCATACTGACTTCATGGTTTTTACCCCTCTGCTCTATAGGCTTTGTACCTTTGGATGAGTGAATAAATAATGCTTTGTTCTGAAGAGGTTTGATGAGTCACTTTAATCAGCTCACTGGTCACAGGTCCCCCAAATGAAAAGGCTCTTCGCATGTCTGATGAAGATGTACAGCAACTTTACATTCAGGTGGTTAAGCCAGATAACTGCATCTGGAGTAGCGGAGTGTATTGCTGTGGTGCCTCCTTCGTATTTGTGAATCGGGCACTGAGTTGTTATATGATGCATGGTCCATTCTGGATGACCACAGTTGCACACTGGAGACGCTCTAATTTTCCATTTGTGCAGCAAGTATCTGCAACTGCCATGGTTTGTGCGGATGTGGCTTAGGGTTGCCCAAGGGCTTCGCAGAAGATTGAAGCCTTGGATCTTTTGTGTCGGGTTTTTCACAAGGTGTTTGTGACTTCTTGCCATTGGAAATAGCGCATTGTAAGACACCCAGCTATCTAAGAAGGATGTTCAATTAGCACTTCAGGATCATTGGGGGAGGGAGAGAAACCACTGGATCTGCTAACCTCTCATCCTGACTCATCTTTTTACTGACATGCATAGTACGGGTGCAGTGTATGGAAAAAAGAAAATCCAAGTCCTGATCTGCAGTGCAGCAATTTCAGAGGCATCACCCACAGTCAGACAAGCAGAATAGTTACTTTTTTTTTTTTTTTTTTTTAACTGTAGTCACACAGTTTTTTAAGTGATGCTGTTTTTGTACTGAAGACATTCTTTTAAAAGAAAAAAATGCCAGAGAGGCAGTGCAGTTTGGCTTGAGACCTGGGTAGACACATCCCGAGAGACCTCCCTTCTAAAGTCTGGAAAACGTAGCGGCTAATCTACTTTGGTACTCCGTGGACTGTGAAAGATACAAGTATTTTGCAGGTGGTGATCCTGACAGGAATGATGATTAAGAAGCACCTCCAGATTCAGTCTTCCTGGCGTACTTAAAGGTAAAAGCCAAGAACTAAGCTCCCCTGCCTCCCCACTTTGCTTCTTTCATAGATCCCTTCCAGCAGCCCTCTCGCTTGTGCACCTGGAATCCCAGTCTCTCCACCTCTCAACACAGCTTAGCATGGGAAAAGGTTTCTCCGTGTCCCCATCCAAGGGCTGCAGTGAATCCAGGCCAGCACTGCCTTTGCGTCTCATCAACTCCTTCACCACAACAGGCGCCCATAAGCTCTGCAGCAAGACGTCGATTTTATTTCCGCTCCCCTCAATGCAGCAAATGGATACCAAGAAGCTTCCCTGTAGTGGAAGTGGAATTGCAGTCAGGGCTCGAGGGACGTATGCTTGTGTCAGTGGAGTTCCCAACATGAATAAGAACTTAGGCTGAAGCTGGGAACCTAAGAAGGGTTGGGCAATCTAACTTGGTTTGCAGTGGCTGAAGGTAAATATACTTAATTGTTTTCTCTTTATCCTACTGAGAATTTCCCCATAACTATTTATCATCTTGGGAAGGAAATGGGGAGAAATAACTAACCTAGTGAACTATTAATCAGTTTCACTGCACACAGAAGACGATACTTTTCTTATGTGTTCAGTGAGGCCTTAACCATTCCATTTAATTATTAATTATAACAGAGGTCAAGACATGCCAAGTTTTGCTAAGCAAACATTATTTTATTCAAGTCTCATTTTTCTTTTGGGTTCAATTAATGATCTGTCTCTGTGTGGGCATCTTATTCATTCTTATGCCCCCTCAAACGGCAAATAAATGCAGTTCTTAATCTGTACTTTATCTGAATCTCTACATCATTCACCGTGAGAACTATAATAAATGTGTGCAGAGTGGTAACTAGGGTCAAGATTTCTCTTCATTCTCATAATACACCTCTATCCCGATATAACGCGACCCGATATAACATGAATTCGGATATAACGCGGTAAAGCAGCGCTCCGGGGGGGGGGGAGGAGGCTGTGCACTCCGGTGGATCAAAGCAAGTTCGATATAACGCTGTTTCACCTATAACGCAGTAAGATTTTTTTGGCTCCCGAGGACAGCGTTATACTGGGGTAGAGGTGTATCACATTCTGTCATTTACAGACTTGAAAGTTGTTTAAGCAACTGAGTTTCTTCTCTCTTTATCCAACCTTTCCATCTGCCATTTCCTGAACTTTGCAAGCAGTTACACCTAGGGAAAAGTTTTTAATCACTTAAGATTCTTAAGCAATAAAGAGGCTTGGGTGAATCACCGGGGATGAAATAAGAACCAATCTAATCCTACACCTAAAACATGAACCCTCCTCCCTGAGGTCCTGATTCAGAAAAGTATCCCTGTTCAGGAAGAACACGTAACTTAAGTATTTTCGAAACGTGCTTTCATGAATGGGTGCCTGACACTGGAAACCCAAGTAACAACTGCTGCTCCACACACTTTCTTCCTCCTCACCAGAAGACTATGCCCAATACTGACACAAATAGAGCTTCTCACAGCGATCCACACTCTGACCTCCAACTTGAATTACTGCCATGTCCTATAACTGGGAACACACACACACACCCTCTGAAGTGCGTCCTTGTTCAGAATGCAGTAGTCTGCTTGCTCAGCAATACTGCCTGGCAAGCAGTACACAGCCATAAAGACAACTGGATAGGGAAACAAGGATAGGCACCGTACACAGAACAGAATAGAAGCAAAGTCACCACATATCCCTTGCTGATGACAAGGGAGGGCTCCTCAACAGCATTCCTCTGTGGGAAACACTGGTGGGAGGAGGAAGAGGAACAATTGTTTCCAATTCACCCAGTATAGGCAGTGCCCAAGGCCCAGGGGTGCACTTTCTTTCTCAGAGACCCACACAAAACACAAGGAGGACTGATCCAGCCCAGTGATTTCACATAAGCTGCCTGCAATGCTTCTATAAGCATCACATTGGACTCCCTTTATCTGCTGTAAAACTCATTTAACTAAAGCTTGCCCTGTTCTTGTTCTGATGGCTCACATACCGCCCTGGTCAAAATGCCCTTGTTGCACTTGGTTTCAACAGTCAAACCCCATGAAAGAAAACTGACTCTGCCTTTCTTCCCTTAAACAATCATTTTATTTTGCTGCTGCCTAATTAGATGATGCTGACTAATCCTCTCCATTACTCACAGTGAAAGGAGCCCGGCAGGGGTGTTAAGATTTGGCTTTAAAAGCCATGAATTATTTCTTTTTTACAAGCAACACTTCTCTTGAACCAGTTGTCTCATCAGGTGCTCACTTCCAGAACTGTGTTCTCGATAAAACATGGGGTCAGTTCTCTGTGACCTACAAACAGCTGGAAGAATGGCAGAAGAGATTCAAAGCACAAAAAGGGGGCTCAAATCTTATCACAAAGGCAGTCCCATTGACATCTCTGGGATTGCTCATAACAGAAATGACTTGTAGGATTATAAGCTTGATTTATTTATTTGAAACCAAACATGGAATACTTAAAGCCCCCAATCCTGCAAAGAAATTTAAGCATGTGAGTATTCACATATCAAGCGCAGTGGGACTATTCGTGATATTAAAGTTAAGCACATGCCTAAGTCTTTGCAGGGTTGGGACTTCAATTTGTGTAATCTCAGACCTAGGAGGATTCTTATCAATTACAGTCCTCAGCATCATTAGGCATTCTAATTTAAAATGCAGTACCTTGCACCGTATAGTTTCCCCAAGGGTCTCCTTAAATCATGGCTGACAGATATGGAGGTAAAAAGGACACTTTAAGCAAACCAAATTTATGAAGCCCCTCTCTCCACTGATCTCCACTCAGGCTTTAAGAGAACCACATCATAATATAAACTAGCTGATAATGTAAATTGTTTCCAGCAAGGAAAGGAATACAATTGCCCGATCCCTCCCTTCTCTCCAAGTCTAGTACTTGAAGTGCTGAGCAATTTGACGGCAAAATCTCCCCACTGGAAGCAGAAGACACCAAATGTAATAAATGCCAGATTTTCTGTGGTTTTGAAACTGTATGAACTGAATCTGGGAGGAACAAAACAAGTAAGTGCGCAAGTACAATCATTTTATTTTAATTTTTGTTATGCAAGTAAAATATTCTCTTTCATTATTTTCATTCATCACTGCAAAGGGTGGATGGCACATTTTCCTAACAGCTTTGCTAGGCTTGAATAGAAGAGACACCTGTAACCTTTCGCTGTGCAGGACGCTGGTGGATAATGTTTCCTAAAATTATTGAAAGAAAGCTGAGTTGTTTGTTTTTCATTTTAAAACTAGAGTATCCTTAGAGACTTCCTATACAAATCAGAAAGCGTATGATCCAATTAATCCTCTGTTCTTACCATTCTCTAAGACTCAGGTACATTTTCAGTGAGCACAACTGAGTGAAATTCAACTCAGTACAGACAGAACGCACAAACCCCTATGTTCTATTTAAGCCCCACATGAAGGCATAAATTAGGCTTAATTGATATGCAGGGCCTTATGCAGCAGCAGGATGAATTTCACCACTTGTGAACAGTTTCCTTCAGGGTTACAGAGTGTTACACCGTGAGTTCTGCAGCTACAGGATTGTAACAGACTTCTTAGGAAAGGAGGGCTTTCTTAAACTGCGGCTTTACTCTAAAAAAAACAACTGTGTACAAATGGCACCTTCTGACTCAGAGCTGTTCCCTAGGGTCAGATCTGCTCACTTTAGTGACAAAAACAAGCCTGTGCTGCTTTATTAGTGCTGCATCTTGGGCATCATCAACAGAACTGTTTACGAAGTTTCAGTCAATTACAAATGGACAAAATCCACAAAGAGCAACAGGGGCTGCACTAGAGTCTCACTGAAAACAGATTTTGAGGAGAGCGGGGTTACCTGAAACTGGCCTGCAGAATCTTTATTGCTGTTGATGTTGTACCAATCAGAAAGAACACATCTTGGCTCTCAAGGCCCTCGTTGAATCTGCAGGGCTGCCAACTGTGGAGGGGAAGGTGTGGGGAAGAAACCAAACTTGGTTTTACTTGGAGCATATTTACACGGAGCACGTGAAGAGTGGGTTGCCATGATACGAATTGTGTCCTATATCTATTTAGGGAAGATGTGGAGGTTTTCGGAGTGTTTCTTTTTTTTTTTTTGGGAAAAATGGGCATTTGTACCATTTGCTCTTGCCAATCAGTTGGCAAGAGCAAATGGAACAAATGCACTGTTTTGCCAAAAAAGGGGTGTGACACCCCTAGCGGGGCGCGAAGGAACTGGGGGGCGAGGGGAGAGCCCGAGCACAGGAGGGAAAGCTCAGGACAACGGCTCGGGCTGGGCCAGCCCCAGATGGGCAGGCGGCAGGGAGGTCTCGGGCCCGGGGGGAGATAGGGGCCTCAGGCCAGTCCTGTGTGAGTGGGCAACTGGGGGGGCTCAGGCCGGTCCCACATGTGGGGGAGGGAGGGGGGCCTCTGGATGGCCCTGTGTGAACAGAGGGCACTTGGGCTGGACCCACGCGTCGGGGGAGGAAGGGGGACCTTGGGCCAGCCCCATGTGGGCGGGAGGCAGGAAGGGCTTGGGCCACGTGAGGGGGGAAAGGGGGATCTCGGGCCAGCCCTGTGCGGTGTCCCGTTTTCCCTTTGAGAAAATATGGTCATCCTATACCTACTGCAGTATTATTCCAAAAAATGCAGAGAGGTACGTATGCGTACTTTTGTATAACACTAAATCCCCAAGTAGTTTGCATATGGGGATTTATATATAGGTAGGTACAACGGTACGAGATGCAGAATTGCCCAGGGAAGCAGGCAGGCATTATTTACTCCGCATATACATACAATCGATATGTGGCTAGATATAGAACTAGATTTAGCTCAAGCTCATAAGTGTTTGCCATTGTTTCTTGTGCAACAGAAGTGGTTCGCTGGCCACGGATGAATGTTCCCAAAAATAGCATCTGGAATCATATTTTTCACAAAATACAAAGATTACTCTGGTGTAATGAATACTATGAAATACAACAAAAGTACATAACTGACTGTCCATCTGCCTGAAGAACCCTATGCCCCACTAGAAGATGTGAATCCTGCTGAGAGACGATCACCAGGGTTCTGCTGACTCATAATCGCTGTCTAAATAATGGAAAAGGGGGTTCCCCCCATGGTATGCTGTCTGAACTCCAAGAGGGAGACAGCGCAAATCACTATCAAAAACCTCAGTTTGCTTGAGGAGCTTAAGTCTCAAATATACAGAGAGCATTCAGTCTAGAACATTTAAACATGGCTCTTGGTTTCGATATGGAAATTAGCCAATGTGCCATCCACTGAGACTCGGCCCACCACAACACACAAGAACAAAATGCATAAAGAAAAGCATCAGAGCCTGGCTTGGAAGAACAGCAGCCTAGGGAGGCTGAAACACCGCAGAATATCTTGCAAACCCATCCAAGCAAATAAAATAATTTTGTGTGTGTTTTATTTGATAAGACATGTGACCTATTTTAGGTTTCACTCCAGTATGATTATAATTAGTAGTAATTTGTACAGATTTCAATTTAATACATGAATTAACTCATCCAGAACGGAAAGCTGGGTGATTTCTTGAGCTTTTTTCCCATTCAACTAAGAAGCTTTTTTTATCATTGTTATTGATGTTTTTAAGTTGAAATACTAAAGAAAAAAAAACCCTACAAAAGCTCCCCTCCTCTCTCTGAGCTCCAAATCACGGATCACAGCTTTAAAGGGACTTTCATGCTGGGGCAAATCTTAAACAAAAACAAAAATAAGATTTTTCAGCCTCGAGACATCTGTATTTCCCTTAATGGAAATATATGTGTTTTAATAATTGTTTTCTTTGACACGACCTAGCTTTTCCCTTAGCTTAATGCTACAGCAAAGTGATCGTTCAGAATTTATTTTGCTTTTTAATTTGTAATTAACTCTTCAGTTGACAGCATTATATTAAAAATGCAAAATTATATAGTCAATGCATTAATAATTAAAAGAAAAGATATTTTATTTTCTTCAGTTACTATATATGAACACCAGCGATGGGCTAGCAGATTACACAACGAACCAGGAGACAGACTTGGGCTGTGCTCCTGGCTCTGCCACTGATTCGCCTATGTGAACTCGGGCAAGTCACTTAGACTTGGGTGCACAAAAGGCGTTAAGGACGGTGATGCTCAGTGTCACCAGGCCTAACTTTTAGGTACCTAGAAAATCACTGAAACACACAAAGCCCGAGTTTGCCACCTAAGCTCCTATATAAAGAATGGGGAGAGACAGGCACCTTAGACCATGACCCACAAAAGCCAGCATGGTAGACAGGAAGCTATCTAAACTAGCCAATGGGAGATGCCAACAACTGGGGTGTGTGCTAAGCCCCACCTGTCTCTCGAAGATAGTGAAATGCAGACTGCAGGGAGGTTACGCACCAATGCCATTTTAGCCAAAAACCTTGGGGAGAGGGGGTCCCTCATAACTTTTAGCCCATAGAACAGGGTACTCATCTGGGATGTGGGAGACCCCCAATTCAAGTCCCTCCTCCACCCGAGGGGGAGAAACGATTTGAACTGGGATCTGCCAACAATCAGAGGAGTACATGAACCACTGGGATAGGGAATATTCCAATGTTGGGGTTCCCTCAATTTCTCATTGAAGCTACTGCTCTGTGGATAAATAACTGAGGGATTGGGGGAGTTGGACTGGATCTGCTTCAGAAGTCACATAAGTAATGTCAGACTTTTGCCATGTGTGTCCCATGAACAATACTGTAAAAGTCTAGATGCGACTGGAGCAAAAAAC
This sequence comes from Terrapene triunguis, assembly GCF_002925995.2. Taxonomy (NCBI): domain Eukaryota; kingdom Metazoa; phylum Chordata; order Testudines; family Emydidae; genus Terrapene; species Terrapene triunguis. The sequence continues at coordinate 5,627,890 of NW_020664725.1, forward strand.
GACTTCAACAGATAGCAAGTCTGAAAAGGTTTAGTTCGCAGACTGGCGAGGCAAAAATAAATAAAAGACTGGAGAAAAAAAGAGAGCCAAGTAATAGCTGTGACACTACACTAAAAGAAGAGAGATAGCAGAAGCAACAAGAAACCATCCTGACCTGACAGCCTCAGACAAAAGAAATTCCAAGTTGTTAGCAGTATTAGTAGCCGTTCCTGATGCCCAGGAAACAAAAGATAGGACTCAGGAAGGTCCTGAAGAGGACTGATAACAACGAACACACTCTCAAACAGCGCTTCCCAACTCAGGGGTTGGGTTCAGGGTTGAAGGACATGACTAGCTTAAGAGAGGCTTCAGGTGAGAAACCGTGTAGAGCAAAAACAGCTGCATGACCCCTTACCCCACGTCTCACCCATCTTCCTCCTACTCCCTCTCCCCAGACAGGGTCGGCTCCAGGCAGCAGCACAGCAAGCAGGTGCTTGGGGCAGCCAACGCAAAGGGGCAGCATGTCCGGGTCTTTGGTGGAAAGTCCCTCGGTCCCTCTCTGAGGGAAGGACCTGCCGCCGAAGTGCCGCCCATCGCGTCTTTTTTTTTTTTTTTCCCCCGACGCTTGGGGCGGCAAAAACGCTGAAGCCGGCCCTGTCCCCAGAGCAGCTCCTGTTGAAGCTAACTAAAGTGCACTAGGGCTCTGACAGCAGCCCACCATCTGGCCCAGCTTCTTCTCTGCTCCCAGGCCACTCAGCTCAGCCACAGTAGCATGTGGGGACCTGGCTTCTTGGCACCACCAAGGCGCATCCACCTCCCTGCTCCATCATCATCCCAAGAATACATATTGCCTTCTAGTCGGTGGGAACCCAGCGAGGAGAAAAACAGTAAGAAAAAAATACCATGAAAACAAAAAGATACAGAAAATAAAAAAAGCAAGGAAAAATGGGACCGAACAAGACAGGTAACTAACCATCAGATAGCTTTCCAAAATATATACTCTAGGCTCAACCAGATGTTATGGTCTGGGTTATGCAGGAGCTCAAACATGATGATAGTAATGGTCCCCCATACATCTGTGTAGCAAGGTGAGACAGGAAGTCTGGGATCCCCATCCAACAAACCACTGCAATTGGGACTCCAACACAAAAAGGGTTGGAACTTACTTCTCTAAAAGATGCCATTCCACAGGGAGCGGGGGGGGGGGGGAGAGGGGTGTATAATCCAGCAACAGTTCACAAGGTGCATCGTGTGAACGTGAAACGTAACGTTCACTGGGAGTGAAAAAGTCAGGCTGAGGAGGGTTACTTTATAACTGGCCTGTTCCCCTCTGCCTGGTGCTCAAGGTTCAATCCTTTGTTGTTCTTTTCGGAGTCAGAACAGTTTTTAGAAATTTTGAAAACCAAGCATAAACATTATGGGCCTACTCGGTGATAAAAGTCAGATCTTTCCCTCTCCTGGAAGAAGCCACTGTGTTGTTCCAAAATGGAATTTCCAATACACATTCTGATCTGCAATTTTTGTTGTTGTTCTGGTGGGGACTATTTTAGATTCTGTCTGATTTACAACCTGAGATTATAAATCCTGAGGGTTAATCTTGCCCCTACTGGAAAGTGGGATTTGTGTTTCTGCTAATCCCCACCCCCGCCCTTCACCCCAAAACCAGAAGGCTAGTTTTAAGATTTTGTTAGAAATGTAGATTGCCACTTGACAAGAATCACTGGTAAAACAGAGGACAGGTTTGGCATACTAGTAGCTTCTCCTTTAGAATAAAAGCACAGAATAAAGATAGTAATGATTAAAAAGCAGCCATGACATTGAATCCTACAGTGTCATGCACAGTGTTGACTTTCAGACGATTGAACAGGATACTGTGGTTTTTACTGAAGTGTAGCTACCCACTTCTTATCTGGATTGAGGAAAACCAAAACAATTTTATCTTGCTAGCCCTTTATTCATTCGCAACTCTTAAAAATAAAAACAACCAAATTGCCCCTTCATTGAAACCAGATGATCTTCATCAGTGCATTTTTCTATATTATGTACTTCTGCATGTCATACAGATGCTGAGATAATTCAGATTTTAGACAGCAGCCATGTGGAAAATAGAAGTGCCACTAATGTTTAAACATGAAGTAGATCACCAGAAAGGCTCCCTTCTTAGACACCACAGAAAAATGATATGTTCTTATAAAATGAACCAGATATTTGGTTTTTAACTACTCTCATTTTTCGGATTTTGCCTAAGCCACACTAACCATGTCGCTGAGTTTGCGGCTAAACAATGCAAAACAAATTCACCTTCATAAACATCCTTTTAGGAAATAATGAAAGTAAGGTACACAGTTCCTCTTAAGCGTAACAATGACAGTGTATTTGCAGAATCATTTCTTCTCTTTAACTCCTCCATATGAAAGCTTAAAACTGAAATCTATTTTATTCATCAAACATATTCACCAGGCCCTCAAGTATAAGCACACACTGGTTTGTTATTAAAGAATGTTCTGAATGCTGGCCTGCTATCTTTTTGAGAAATCAAAATACTGAAGCATTTGGCGTTATAGGAAGGAATAAAAAACAGATGGACTTTGCAAACTGATACAAAACGTTAGGGCTTACTAAATCTGGACGAGATACTGCAAATGCTACTGAGCACAGTGCCTCCTACCATGACTGGTCCCATTGAAGTAACAGCATCACTTTCAATCAGCACGAAGATTTCAGCCATTTTAGCTTAAAACATGCAGTATACTATGCAATTCAAGAAGAAAAGGTTCTGAAAATTTCCCAACTTGTGAGAATAAGCAAGATTTTAAAACATGAAATGCACCTATATTGAAAATTTACAATGACATGTAAGTTTTGAATTGCTAGGAGTCTTTCACTTTAACTAAACTTTGTATTACAATTTTACCTAGGGTTTTAAAAAAAGAGAGATCTTTTTAGTTTAAGAATGTAAAAGTTTGAGGAGATCTTTCTCCAAACTAAAATGTTTATATCTTATTGTTATTTTTATATTCTATAAAAATAAACCATGCATGTAACGTCTCATACATTGTTCATGCCACACTAATTGTTTCTGTCTGAGATATGGGGGCTGCTGGCTGTGGGATACGCTGCTTTTCCCTACCTTCTTTTTCCCTTCTCCTCTCCACCCTCCTAAAGTACCATTGCCAAATATGGAGCAGGAGCAGGCGCAGGTAAGCACCCTGGCGGGCCGGGCCAGGCCAGTTTATTTACCTGCTGACGCGGCAGGTTCGGCCAATCGCGGCCCCCACTGGCCGCGGTTCGCCGTCCCGGGCCAATCGGGGTGCGGGGAAGCCGCGGCCAGCACATCCCTCGCCTGCGCCGCTTCCCGCCACCCCCATTGGCCCGGGACAGTGAACTGCGGCCAGTGGGGGCCACGATCGGCCGAACCTGCCACATCAGCAGGTAAATAAACTGGCCCGGCCTGCCAGAGCGCTTACCCTGGCGAGCCGCGTGCCAAACGTTGCCGACCCCTGCTCTATAATGAATGTTAAATAATCTCTAAAAGGCATCCCATGGTGAAAACCTGGCCCCACTGAAGTCACTGGAACCAGGATTTTACCCCAGTTCCTAGAAATTGAGCAGCTTTTTCAAAGCTTCACAGCAAAGAAGATTCCTTGTGCCATTTCCTCTTGGCCCAAAGATTTCACTCAAAACCAGGACAAAAACCCACATGAAAACCTTGGGCCTAGAAAGTTAAAATAAAATTTTGCCCCAGATTTAGTCATTTGTTAAATTTGCCCAGTATCAAACAGAGCAATTGTTGGTATTTATGTAACAGCCTGCAGTCACCCAGGGTTCCTCATAATTTAGTGTAACGATTCAAGAAATGCTTTTAGCAACTCACATGCTAGCCAAGTAGCAGTTAATCTTGGGATCAGATTTCGAGGCACAGTAGAGTAACCCCACCAATTCTCACCCCCACTGGTTTCTGGCTCAAATCCGACTAACGGAAACCTCATCGTATTTACCCATGAATATGTTCTCTTTAGCAATATTTAGGACGATCACAATAAAATTCCAAGAACCATTACTGAAAAATTAAAAACAACCAGAGGCTAACACCCACTTAAAAAAGCCTTTTACTGTTAGTAATCCATAGAGTCATCTCTGCCAAGCTGTCTTGGGTTCGCCAATACCTGACTCAGGACCTGCTGTTGCTCCTGAACAAGGGGCTCCAAATAGGGTGACCAGATGTCCCAATTTTATAGGGACAGTCCTGATATTTGGGGCTTTGTCTTATATACATGCCTATTACTCCCCACCCCCGTCCTGATTTTTCACACTTGCTGTCTGGTCACCCTAGCTCCAAACTCACTTATACATTCCATCTCCACTTCTTCAGGGTATCCTTTACTGTATGCTTTGGGAGGACAAAGGACTACCGGATGCACTCTACTGACCAGTTACATAGTTCAAGAAAGTGGGAGGGGGAAACAAAACCATATCCTTACTTGCTGATTTGTTTTCTTCACCATAATTCACCTGCATAAGTTGTGACTTGAAAAGATGTTCTCTTTTTACATGGAGACCCATGCAGCAGCACCAATCCAAGTCCAGTGCATCCCAGCCCTTGTACTCCCATTTAATCCCCTCACATTTGACTACAAGGAAAAAGCTTCCACAGTTCAGCAAAAGGAAAAAGCTAGAGAGGAGGAAAATTAGGGTTGATTTCTTAGCAAATTACTTATCTCCCTGCAACTTAATTTTCCTATCTGTAAAATAGGGATAATAATACCTATCCACCTTTAAAGGGTTTGGAGAGCTATGTATGAAACACTTTTAAAGTGGTAAGTACTATTAACATTAAGCAGTCTTAGCCACCAGGAGCCTATTTCACCAGTTCCACAAAGGCTACATTGTCTTGTTTGCTTGTGAGTTCAATTCAAGTTGTTAGTATTAATTGTGAAAGCCCTGTATTCTCTGGGTCTTAAGAGACCACCTTTCTCCCCCTATAAGCCATCATAACAGACCCAAAGGGGAAGCATTGTCCTGTAGTTAGCATGCTAGCCTGGACCTCTGTGGAGAACTTGGTTCAATTCCCTCATCCACCAGATTTCCTCTGGGACCTTAAATGCTCACTGCGTGCTTCTGCTCCTCATCTGTACAATGGGGACAATGGCAGTTCTCTATTGCACAGGGCTGTTGTGAGGATAAGCATATTAAAACTTGTGAGATTCTCTTTTACTCCAGTAACAGGGACCAGATCAGGGGTGGGCAAACTTTTTGGCCCGAGGACCACATTGGGGTTGCAAAACTGTATGGAGGGTCGGGTATGGAAGGCTGTGCCTCCCCAAACAGCCTGGCCCCCGCCCCCTATCTGACCCCTCCCACTTCCCACCCCCTGACTGCCCCACTGAGAACCCCCGACCCATCCAACCCCCCTGCTCCTTGTCCCCTAACCGCCCCCTCCCGGGACCTCACCCCCATCCAACCTCCCCTGCTCCCTATCCCCTGACTGCCCTGGCCCCTATCCACATCCCTGCCCCGACAGGCCCCCTGGGACTCCCACACTTATCCAACCCCCTTCCCCACGTTCCCCGTCCCCTGACACACACACCCCGAACCGCCGCCCCATCCAACTGCCCCCTGCTCCCCGTGCCCCAGGAACCCCTGCCCCTTATCCAACACCCCAGCCCCCTTACCATGCCACTCAGAGCAGCATGTCTGGCCGCTGTGCCGCCTAGCCGGAACCAGACACACTGCTGCGCTGCCCTGCAGGAGCGCGCAGCCCCGCTGCTCAGAGCGCTGCCAGCGCAGCTGCAGGGGAGGGGGAACAGCAGGGGAGGGACCGGGGGCTAGCATCCCCAGCCAGGAGCTCAAGGACCGGGCAGGATGGTCCTGTGGGCCGGATGTGGCCCGCGGGCCATAGTTTGCCCACCTCTGGACCAGATAAATACCTTAGACAGATGTAGCCAGAGTGACTCTGCTGATCTGTGTCTGGGTTTGAAAGGCTGGGGACTGGAGGCAACTCATCCTCACTTCTGGAATTTTCTACCCCAATGTTCCGAACGACAGGATGCAATGTTCATCTTTCTACCCAACTGAGAAGTTCACCTCTGTGCAGAGGACCAACAAAAGGCATGGGCATCACTCAAGTCCTTCAATACGTACCAGATGGAGCTGAAGGTGAGAATCTAAGATTCAGGCTAATAAAAAAAGCCCAACAATGTTCAACTTAATCACCACAGCCTAAACCCATAAAGCAGTGCTTACACACTGAGGAAAAGATGTGTTCTTTTTAAGCTGTGAACAGCTGAATCAAGAGGACTCCGAGTCCAGCAGCCTAGGCACAAAAACAACTTCCCAGAAATTCTCCGCATATAAGTTCTTTCCAGAACATCTGTTATGTTCTCTCAGATGGTTAACAAGGAACAAACCGATTCAACCTATGCCTCATGATACTGTCCTTCAGCCTAATTGTAAAATCTACAAAGTGTTCTCATCAGCCCATCTCTGTCCCCTACCCTATAATGTTTTATGCAGTTAAACTGATTTGCTTACTTTTTGCAAGACATGTTAATCAGATATCTCTAAGGTTTGCAGGAAAGAAGTAAAATCACCCCAATTGTATCTTTTGTTTACTTATCTTTACACTTACTTTCAGAGTAAAAACAATGATTAGTTTTGCTCTCATCTGCAGTGTTTAAAGCCAGCATTAACAAGCCCAAGTAGAAACATGCAAAAACACTCATTGTGCGGCCCCTTCTCTCCAAGTCAAAATAGTGTTCAGCTCAGACCTTATCCCTTAGAAATGTCCCCTTTGGCAAGTACAAATCCATTTCATGAGTATTCTCACACCCCCTCAAGGACACAAGTAAAATCCACTATATCAACTCTGTGCTTCTATTATGGTGCCCGAGTCAATAACTAACCCACAGCAATCCATGTCTAGAATACGTCTTCAATAGGAGCTGACCACTGCAGCTATGATGGACAGGATTTTCAACTGGGTGGTAGACGCACAGTAGCAAACTTACTTTAAGTGCAGTCAAAATTCCTAAACAGACCAATTCCCACTCTTCTATGCTTACTCCCAAACTGGAGCAGGCAGTTAAAATCCACCATTCACAAAATACAACAACCAAAAAAAGCTGAGCTTCAGTTCATTTGCAAATTTGACACCATCAGCTCAGGATTAAACAAAGACTGTGAATGGCTAGCCAACTACAAAAGCAGTTCCTCCTCCCCTGGTGTTCACACCTGAACTGCTAGAAGAGGGCCTCATCCTCCCTGATTGAACTAACCTTGTTATCTCTAGACTGATTCTTGCCTGCATATTTATACCTGCCTCTGGAAATTTCCACACATATCTGATGAAGTGGGTATTCACCCACTAAAGCTTATGCTCCAATACGTCTGTTAGTCTATAAGGTGCCACAGGACTCTTTGTTGCTTTTTTCAAAAAATGCTAATGAGCTGCCCATATGAATCATGGAAATTATATTCATTTACCTCCGCTAATAAATACCAAAAAACTTCCCAAACGTCCAGAACCCCCACACTGAAATGTTTGCTTAGAAATATATGAATAAGTTGCCCTTCCATGGCTCCCTCAATCCAAGGACCTGGAAGCATTTTGCAATACTGCTGTGAAGTTGGAATATGTTATTGTCCCACTTTACAGATGGGGAAACTAAGGCAGAAAGAAAGCTGCAAGACAGTGGACAATGCCAGATGCTTCAGAGGGAATGAACAAACGATCATCAAGGGATCCATCCTCTGTCGTCCACTCGCAGCTTCTGGAAATCAGAGGCTAGGGACACCTGGAGCACAAGGTTGCATCCCTGACCATCTTGGCTAATACCCATTGATAGATAAATTCATGGAGGACAGGCCTAATTCTTTTTTGAACCCAGTTATATTTTTGGCCATCACGACATCCCCTGGGAACGAGTTGCACAGATTGACTGTGAGTTGTGTGAAGTACTTCCTTTTGTTTTAAACCTTCTGTCTATTAATGTCATTGGGTGACCCCTGGTTCTTGTATTCTGTGAAGGAGTAAATAACACTTCCTTATTCACTTTCTCCACACCAGTCACGATTTTATAGACCTCTATCGTATCTCCTCTTAGTCATCTCTTTTCCAAGCAGAAAAGTTCCAGTCTTTTTAATCTCTCCTCCTACAGAAGCTGTTCCATACCCTTAAATCATTTTTGTTGGCCTTCTCTGTACTTTTTCCAATCCCAATACATCTTTTTTGAGATAAAGCGACCACAACTCCACACAGTCTTCAAGGTGTGGGATACTATGGATTTATATAGTGGTCTTATGATATTTTCTGTCTTCTTGTCTATCCCGTTCCTAATGGCTCCTAACAGTCTGTTAGCCTTTTTGACAGCTGCTACACAAGGGCAGAAGGCCCTCTCCTCACTCTAGCACACTTGTGCTGGGTCAAGCATTGTTTGGCCCTAGGCAATTCTGCCAAGGTCATACATTGAGTCTGTGGCAGAGCCGGGACTAGAATTCAAACCTCCTGACTCCCAGTTCTGCATATTAACCACAAGATTTTCCCTTCCTTATCATTGACGGAAACGAGGACTTCAGTAGTAAAGCAGCACAATCGATTTAAGTCTATAAAGTCTCTTTATCGTGAAAGTTGATCTTACAAATGTAGATTCTGTCCAAAAAAATAACTGCATTCAAAAATAAAAAACAGTGTAAAACTTCAAGCTTACGAGTCCACTCAGTCCTACTTCTTGTTCAGCCAGTCACTCAGACAAACAAGTTTGTTTACATTTTCAGGAGATAATGGTGCCCGCTTCTTGTTTACAATGTCACCTGAAAGTGAGAACAGACGTTCGCATGGCACTGTTGTAGCCGGCATTACAAGATATTTACGTGGCAGATGTGCTATAGATTCATATGTGCCTTCATCTTCAACCACCATTCCAGAGGACATGTGTCCATGCTAATGACGGGTTCTGCTCAATAACGATCCAAAGCAGTGGAGACCGACGTTCACTTTCATCATGCGAGTCAGATGTCATCAGCAGAAGGTTGCTTTTCTTTTTTGATGGTTCGGGCTCTGTAGTTTCCACATTAGAGTGTTGCCCTTTTAAGACGTCTGAAAGCATGCTCCACACCTCGTCCCTCTCAGATTTTGGAAGGCACTTCAGATTCTTAAACCTTGGGTCGAGTGCTGCAGCTATCTTTAGAAATCTCACATTGGTACCTTCTTAAAATGAACAACATGTGCTTGGTCATCATCCAAGACAGCTATAATATGAAATACATGGCAGAACGTGGGCAAAACAGAGCAGGAGACATACTATTCTCCCTCAAGGAGTTCAGTCAAAATTTAATTAACGTATTACTTTTTTAACTAGAGTCATCAGCATGGAAGCATGTCCTCTAGAATGGTAGCCAAAGCATGAAGAGGCATACAAATGTTTAGCATATCTGGCACGTAAATACCTTGCAATGCCGGCTACAAAAGTGCCATGCAAACGCCTGTTCTCAGTTTCAGTTGACGTTGTAAACAAGAAGCGGTCAGCATTATCTCCCGTAAATGTAAACAAACTTGTTTGTCTTAGCGATTGGCTGAATAAGAAGTAGGACTGAGTGGACTTGTAAGCACTATAGTTTTACATTCTTTTGTTTTTGAGTGCTGTTATGTAACAAAAAAAATTTATAAGTTGCACTTTCACAATAAAGAGATTGCATTATGATACTTGAATGAGGAATTGAAAAATACTATTTCTTCTGTTTATTACAAATATTTTCACTGTAAAAATGATAAAAATAATAATATAAAGTGAGCATTGTACACTTCGTATTCCGTGTTGTAATTGAAATCAATATATTTGAAAATGTAGAAAAACATCCAAAAACAGTTGTTAAATTTCAGTTGGTATTCTATTGTTTAACAGTGCAATTAAAAGTGCGATTAATCGCAATTAATTTTTTTAGTCACTTGACAGCCCTAGTATGAATTAGCAATTTCTCACCTGGACTGATGATACAAGCAGGCTTGCAGATTCTCAAGGCACAAGCAGCAGTTGCTTTGCAGCTTGGGCTCCCCACCCCTGTTCCAAGTCCTTTTCCTTAGGAGCTTCTCTTAGGTGTTGAGTTATGGGATAGTGAAGAACAACAGATAATGTCACTCCCTGTGTTCTATACCTTTGGCATATGGCGGAACCCTTTGCTCCAAAAACAGTTCCCAGCCCAGTCTGTGGAAAAACACAGGTACCCAAAATGGAGACCAGAGACATGTAGTCTGGTCAGATGCCCGCACAGAGTCATGGCAGCCATTACTTACTGGCTGGTCGAAACATCCACAGGAAGGCTAAGCTATTCCACAGCCTATGGTCTTTGTTGATGAGCTATTAGCACTGTTTGGCTTCTTCACTGTTGTACGGGACAGGCTGGCTGTGGGTGTTTTGCAGAGTAAGCCCATTTGAAATACAGATCCATAGTCAATATTCATAACTTCAGATACAAAAAAGATACATGCATACAAATAGGATAATCATATTCAGCCAATCATAACTTTTCCAATGACGCCTTACAGGACCCATTTTGTACAAAATGCATAGTAATCATGCCATAATCATATCAATAATACTACTATCACAAATATGGGGAGTCACAAAGATCCTCATACCCTCTTGTGTGAATGCAAAGCCCCACTGAAGTCAGCAGGGATCCACTCATGTGGATCTCATTGCAGGCCCTGATCTTGCCATGAGATCCTCATGCAAGGATCTGTGGCAACCACGGTAAGTCCCACTGAATTCCCCAATGTGGAGTGCCTAGCTGGATCAAGGCCCTATATAGGTCAGAGGGGACATCGTATGAGTGGCATAAGAAATTCTTCTCCTTTGCATTAACTACATCCATAAAGGTACCAATTCCTGACAGCCTGGAAAGCAAGAGGCTTTCAATCACTTATATCCTGAGAGGGAAAAGGAATTATAGATTCAGAGGTTGGCATTAATCTTGGTTATTAGATATTCACTCCAACACGAACACCTATTATTTTACTAAGGAGGAAAAAATGGTGAAAAAACTAATATTTACAGGAGGGGGGCAAAACCCACACAGAATAACTCATGCTGGAGAGGAAGTATTGCAGTGCACTTTGGAGAGAAAGATGCTTTTGAAAATGCACAAAAACTATGCAGTTTTCATTTTCCACTCTCTCCCACACCTAATCACTCACTTGTGAATGTTGTAAGTGTGCCAGCATCAGCATATAATGAGGCAATTGTGTTCTGGAATAAAATTTGTTCTTTTGTTTCTTTAGGGAAAAAAAGGGGGGGGGCAGAAAAGCACACCAAGGTTTGGCCCAAGAGAGACTTTCCAATAGAGCATTTTTTATGCAATGCATAACAAATTTCTTGTTTCTCCACACATTCTCAGTGTCGCTCCAGCTGTGTAGTAAATATACCCGTGTCAAGTCTATTGCCCAGCTGAACCTCTGATGTCAATGCTCCATTTATACACAGCTGGAACATGGGCTTAAAAGTATTATTTCTCAAAAGTGGTATTACACCACAGGTTTGGAGCACAGGACAGCACTAAAAAACTTGTTACAAATGTCCACGGGATAAACAACTTCAGCAGCAGCAATCTCAAATGTCAAATATCAAAACATCTTGAGTGACAGGATGTCACTGAAAACACTGATCAATGGAGCAGCTACTCCAAAAGTTTACATGCAGTCATGAATTTACAGCACTTCTGGCAAAAAGAAGAAATTTCACCTGTAAAAACTGAGGATTTCATATGAGATGAGTGTATTAAAATCCCAGTTATCTCATTAAGACTACTAGAAAATAGTAATATATTAAGTTATGGGGTGGCAGGAAGGAATGTACATCTGGTGCCTATAACCAGAGACCGTATTTACAGTGTAATGCTCTTCCCACATTCTCCATTCTGTCCATCCCACAAGCTCTCCATCAATGAAACACACTGAAAAATGCAACACTGTTTTCCTCCCCAGACGACCCACATAGCTTGCTAGTTTGGGCAGGTATCTAGGGGGCAAAGGAAGAGGTAAGATGAAGAAAAGACATTCCTGATTATGGTTCTTTACTGTTCATCAAGGCTCTGAGCTAGCGCATACCTGCTTAAAGGACAAGTGAAATGAGTCATCTAGACAATTCTGTGAATTTTATTGGGCAGTGTGAAATAACTAAGAACAAGTACTTTTTATATAGATATACAGCCAGGTGGTCCTCATCTCATTATTCACAAGCCGGTGACAGCTGGAACAACTTATCAAATTTCACATGCAAATTGACAAATATACCTCTCGAAACTGCCACAATGCTGGAGGAGCATGGGACTGAGGTGGTTGATATTCAAGGGTCTCATTACAAATTTTTCAAAAGGACCAGATTTCACGTAACTACCTTCTTTTCAATGAACCTAGGAACATGCTTTGCAAAGCAGAAGAAAACACAAGCTGTTTCTCTGGGAGAGAGTCTGGAGAGAAATCAAATAATAAATCAACATCCCCCTCCAAAGAAAACAAAAATACACGAACTGCTTTCAGTCTTCTTCCTTGTGCTGAATTTAAACATTTTTAATGAAGACTAAAATCGCAGTTATTTATTATTTGATGAGATCCATCAGTGTACCTGGCATGGAATAAATACATGGTCCCTCTCCCAAGGGCTCAGTTCTGCTATTATTAGTGATACTGAGTAGTATCTGACTCTGAGAGTGAAGGCTCCATTGATTTCATGAGACCACTCACAGAGTAAAGTACAACTCAACATGAATGATGACTGCAGGATCAGGCTATAAGTGAAATAAATTATGCAGTCCTGGAGTGTAAGATGCTACTTGATCAGAAGAAGGTACAATCTGAAAACCAAGCCTTTTCCTGTTTTGCTTTGTTAAATTGTCAAATACAGAATACCAAGTACCAATGACGAAGTGACAGCAATGAAACACAACATAGTCTAGAGGTTAAAGCATGGCACTGGGAGACAGGCGAAGTCTGGATTCTGCCAACAGGTTGTGGTGTGAACTTGAGCAAGTTACATAACCTCTTTACACCTCTGTTAAAACAAAATAACCACTTAGAGGAGGGCTGTAACCAGGGCCGGCTCCAGCATTTCTGCCGCCCCAAGCAAAAAAAAAAAA